>NC_079220.1:10672384-10972384 GCF_029633865.1 Lampris incognitus | reverse complement strand
CGCATCAATGAGCCTTGCGCGCCTTTGACCCTGTCGCCTGTTCTGTAGCTTTTGGTAGGTACTGGCCACTGTATACCGGGAACACCCCACAAGACCTGCTGTTTTGAAGATGGTCTGACCCAGTCATATTGCCATCACAATTTGGCTCTTTTCACAGCCATTCATATCCTTAGGCTTTCCCATTTTTCTGGCTTCCAACACATCAACTTCAAGAACTGACTGCTCACTTGCTGCCTAATATATCCCATCCCTTGACAGGTGCCATTGTAACGAGATAATCAATGTTATTCCCTTCATCTGTCAATGGTTGAATGTTTTGGCTGATCGGCGTGTGGCAGAGCTCAATAAAAAAGCTCATACCACAAGATGAAAGCATTGAGCCCTCCATATTAAATTATTCACAACTCCTTTTCAAGTAAGGTCTGATGTTGAATGGCATACCACAGCTAATAATGCGTGATAGTAGTACCAATGTTCATGATGCCAGTTTCCAACTGTTCTCATTTGGCACAACAAAGGTCTAGACAGTCTTTCCCGTCAAGCATATGTTCGACCTCATGCCATAGGCAATCAGCAGCCTTTGTGATTGGCCTCTAATGACGACAGCTAGTTGAACTACATCAAGGAAAAGAAAATCTAGCTTTGAGGATTTACACCTAACAGTGACTGTGTGGTGAAAGAATTGGAGAATTAAGAGGTCGGGAGATTGAGGGGAGAGGCAAATGCAGCTGGGAATTTATTGAAATTGTATTTCTCGCAATGCATGATGCTGCATATTGTTTCAATCAAAGAATGAGCCCATTTCGAGCCTGGATTTGATGTGTGTTTTGGACATTACATTGTACTGGATTGTACTAAGAGCCTGTCCAAACTGTGGAGGGGCATTTTCAACTAATTGTTCTAAGCACTATGAGTAACCATAAACCTGTTTGG
Source organism: Lampris incognitus (assembly GCF_029633865.1). Lineage (NCBI taxonomy): Eukaryota > Metazoa > Chordata > Actinopteri > Lampriformes > Lampridae > Lampris > Lampris incognitus. The sequence goes on along the minus strand of NC_079220.1, from coordinate 10,971,451 downwards.
ACTGAGGATATTAAGATAAAAAGACGCAACTCACAACCATACATGAACTCATCAACCTCAACACCACTTAACTACTGGTGTGGGAATTTTTCTTTTCACATACACAATCGGTGTATGAAAAGGATTTGGACTATTCCAGGAGGGAAAAAAAAATCAAAACTAAAAGCAAGGTTATTAATAATGTACATCCAGACAATCACAAATGCACTTAGGGAGAATCAGCCAAATAAGTGAAGTATCAGTTCATACTATGAGCGGGGCCATTCAGACCCAGCGTTGGGTCTGAATGGCCCCGCTCCGGATTGATTCCCGATCACAGCCAACGGGAGGAAATGGAAAGCTTTAAATAACAGATGGTCCCTGGTGTGGACAAGCCTCAGACAGCAATTAAAACAGGATGAGAGAGAGAACAGGAGGGGGATATCGTGGAGAAGGATGTACAATTGAGCAAATAATCAAACCCAGTTCAGGGCTTTCCCAGAATAGCAGGCGAGCACGGGTCGCTTGGCAGCTGGAGAGAGGAACAACTGAGAATGAAATGAGATGACACTTTTGTGTCAGTGCATATTCATTCACATTTCACCCGGTTACCTTCTCTTACTCTACGTCTACTAAAGTCAGGAAGGACAGCTTGTCTCATGCAAATCGAATCGTGATTCAGTTCAAGCATCATTGAGTCAGTTGCACCTTTGGATTAGACGAGAGATTGATATTGATCAGAAGTCGTTAGAAGTCTGCATGGAACAGGTTGGAGATAAAGATAGAGCGCATCAATTAGAGGCCGTCAATGAGTCTTGGCAGTGTTGACAGCACATTCACAGAATCAACAGTTGCGAAGCAGATGAAAAAATTAGGGCTGTTGATCATTAAAAAAATTAACTGATTAGTCACAAGATTTGCTGTGATTAATCTTTTTTTTTCTTCTTAAGACTGAAGCTTTTTAGTAACGGATATTTAAATGTAAAATCATGGAATTAATGTCGAATCAACACAAAGGGAGTTTTTTAAATTCAAATACTATCATATTTGAATACAGATTCTCTCCTGTGAGCTACAGATTTCCAATAAAACCATCAAGGCCATCAAAATTGACCGTCCGCTTGAAAGGCATATTTTTTATATGTAATAACCTCTGTCCAGGGTACGACGTTAAACTGCAACCGTTGGGTCATTGGTGACTAAACCTGCCACCCACTTCAACCCTTGGGTTTGTTGTGAGGAGGGTGTGTGGACACCCAGCAGGACTAAAAACAAAACCTGTCTAAGGGCGGATGAGTTCCTCTGTGAACCAACGGCCATCCATACCTGGAAAGGAGATAGGGACCACCAGGTACTCCCCCTACTGAAACACAATGATGACTCAACCTCTTGTTGAGGCATCAGCTGTGCTCCTACGTACTCCATAGGTTACGGAACTGATGATGATGATAACTAATGCAGGCCTATATGTTAAAGTGCCAGTTCAGTTTAGTGCAAGTTTCAAAACCATCAAGGGCATCAAAATTAGATATCAGCTTAGAAGGCAATAATTTCTTGTATGCACTAACTTAAATGATAATTAACAACAAAACATTTGTTTCAGTTGAATTTAAAGTGTAAAATGCGCCCAAATGGCACAGCATAGTAGAATAGCTAATATTCTCCATGAGGGGAATGAGGGCTGGGAACAACTACAGGTAGTCCTCGGGTTGAAAACGAGTTCCGTTTTTGAGTCTGTTCTTATATCGAATTTGTATGTAAGTCGTAACAGTTATGTACAGTTCACATCTAGCGTCAATTGGTCAAATGTTTCTTAGTATATAGTATATATTTTACCTAAAACCAATATAATAATGTAGTTGCAGTGGACTTATGAACATACTTCACCATAGCTTGTTTCTATGAAGTTGCTCACTTTAAGGGCTCACAGTGTGGCCATGGTGTCGTAGCACCATGTAGTTGGGTGGGGGTGGTGTATATAAGGAAATAAATGACGGGCGGGGTGGAGGTTAAAGAGAGAAATTGTTGTCTCTGTTTTCTCCCAACTTCCACACAGTATTTATAATTGAGAGAAATAATGTGTGTATAATCGGAGACAAGGTTGTTCCTTGTCTCCAATTCCATTTGCGATATTCATGGACAGGATCTCAAGGCGCAGCCAAAGTGAGGAGTGTGTCTGTTTTGGGAAACTCAGAATTGCATCTCTGCTCTTCACAGATGATGTGGTTTTGTTGGCTTCATCAGAATGCGACCTCCAGTGCTCATTGGGGCAGTTTGCAGCTGAGTGTGAAATGGCCAGGATGAGAGTCGGCACCTCCAAGTCTGAGGCCATGGTTCTCTACCGGAAAATGGTTGATTGCTCCCTACGGGTTGTGGATGAGTTGTTGCCTTAAGTGAAGGAGTTCAAGTATCTCAGGGTCTTGTTCATGAGTGAGGGTAGGATGGAGCGGGAGATTGACAAGTGGATTGGTGCAGCATCAGCAGTAATGTGGACATTGTACCGGACCGTTGTGGTGAAGAGGAAGCTGAGGCAGAAGGCAAAGCTCTCAATTTACCAGTCAATCTTCGTTCCAACCCTCACCTATGGTCATGAGCTTTGGGTATTGACCAAAAGGGTGAGATCGTGGATACAAGCGGCTGAAATGAGTTTCCTTCAAAGGGTGTTTGGGCTTGGTCTTAGAGATAGGGTGAGGAGCTGAGTCGGACATCCCGACGGAGCTTGGAGTAGAGCCACTGCTCCTTTGCATCGGAAGGAGCCAGTTGAGGTGGTTCAGGCATCTGATCCGTGAAGGTGTCGGATGAGCTGTCCCCCTACTTAAGGGTGCGGGAGGAGCTGGCATGCTGGCATGACACTTGTGTTGCCAGAGGGCTCTGCACTGTGGTCCCGAGTGCCCTTCGCGCGCGTGTCCTTGCTATGGCACACGAGGGCCACTTGGGCATAGTCAGGCTCAAACAACGGTGCCGGGACCTCGTATGGTGGCCAAGGATCGACAGAGACATTGAGACCCTGGTCAAGGACTGTACTGCCTGTCTGCTCAGCAGCAAGACCAGGACTCCAGCCCTGCCCCCGCCCATGCAGCCCCTGAACTGGCCATCCCAACCCTGGGAGCATCTACAACTCGACATATATAGCGAGCTGCATGGGGTACCACACCACAAGCGGTTTCTTATTGTGACCTATGACCTCCACTCTTAAGTGGCCAGTTGTGACACCTGTGGGCTCGGTTACAGCCAAGGTGTTAATTGATATTTTAGACTCCCTGCTATCACGATGGGGTTTGCCTAAGACAATCACGACCGATGGGCCCCAGATGGTCTCACATGAACTATCCTACATGTAAGAGAAAGGGATCCACCATATTCGCACAGCTTTCTATAACCCAGCTGCCAATGGGGGGAAGGGGGGGTGGAACAGCTGAATCAGTCCTTAAATAATGGAATAAGGGTGCAACTCACCCAGGGGTGCACATTCAATACCAGCCTCCTCCAGACACTGTTACACTATCACACCACCCCACATGCCACCACTGGAGTCTCTCCAGCCTCCCTCATGCTGGGACAGCAGCTTCAGCTACCTGTGGATAGGCTCTGCCCTGCCCCGGCTCATGCTCAACTCACCCAGGTCAAGCCACAGTCAACACACGTCAGAGCCAGATGAAGAACCGGTTCAACTGGACACGACAAGCCAGGCCTCCTGCCATTGCCACTAACGACTGGGTCTGGATCCGACGACCTCACTGCAACAATAAACTGCAGTCATTCTGGTCAGATCTTGTCCAGGTCAGCTGACAGCTCGGCCCAGCTACATTCAGGCTCATTGATAGCACTCGCTGGCATGCTAGCCGCCAGCGCAAGGTACAGGCCCCTTTTGGGCCAGGGTTGGGTGTGGCCCCTACAGTAGCCCTATCAGCCTCACAGCTTGACACCTCAGCATCCCCAGTCCCTCTGCAACTCGACACCTCAGCCCCTCCTGTCCAGCTAGGAGTGATGGAGCCAAACCTTGAGGCTAGTGCTACACCTGTGCCACACTCAGTCCGTGCACATACCTGGCCTGTACACCTTCGTGACCGAGTGTCACACTTAGGTTCTTGTGGGGGGAGGGGGGTTACATCTGGCATTGCTGCGACTATGCCGTGTTCCAACCCTGTTAAACATTTTACCCGAGTCACGTCAGTCAAGGTAGTTAGTTGTGTTGTTGATTAAATGGAGTATGCGCCGACTAGAGCTTCGCCTGGCATGTCTTTTTCACAACATAACAGCACGGGGCCCAGTGGTTAGTACTTTTGCCTCATAGCAGGAAGGTCCTGGGCTCGAACGGGGTGTCCAACCTTGGGGGTCATCCCAGGTCGTCCTCTGCGTGGCGTTTGCATGTTCTCCCCATGTCTGCATGGGTTTCCTCCAGGTGCGCCGGTTTCCTCCCACAGTCCAAAGACTGTGAAGGTCTGTAAAGGTCAGGTGAATTGGACTTACTAAATTGTCCCTAGGTGTGAATGTGTCTGCCCTGTGATGGACTTGCGACCTGTCCGGGGTGTTTCCCCGCCTTCCGCCTAATGATTGCTAGGGTAGGCTCCAGCATCCCGCAACCCTGATTAGGATAAGCGGCTTGGAAAATGGATGGATAGTTCGTAAGTATGGGAGTTTGTATGTCGGGTATTCGTTAACTACCTGTAAAGCCTCCTGCTGCGAGAAAGCGGAGACGAAGGTTACGCATTGCAACAGTCCAGTGGGGAGCAGAGTAGCGCTACTACGGTCACACGTGCGTGACTCTGCCGAGGTGAAATTCATATCTTGTCGTGTTGAATGTGGGCTGTGCAGGATGTTACACACACGAAAATCAGTCTGCTGGTTTTTAGTCCATCTGAGTAGTTGTGGTTGTCGGTCACATATGAGTCGGTTTTGTGACGGGAAAATGTACACTGAAGTCCAGAGAAAGACATGTTTTCACTTGATTGTCTCACTTGTACATGTTGTTATAGTTTCATAGACAAATACGGAAGTAGAACACTGGTGTACATGTTACACTTGTATACTGCGAAATATGAATTGATGTTAATAATAAATTTTCCATTTATTTACTTTCAGCGCCTGTCTTCAGACTCACTGCCAGACAGGCAGCATCTCTCTTGTGGGGCAGTTTGTAGTTTTCACGGGCAATGTCGTACAATACCGGCTGATTAGACACAGCAACAACCAAAGTCTCCTCCATGCTGGCTCAATAAGAAAACTACAGCCAATTACAGCCAAGTGGGGGTCAACCACACACACTTCTTTGCTATTGATTGAGGCTTCTCATTCGCCAGTCAAAGTTAAACAAAGTTGAACCCCGTGTGAAGTGATGACACCGTCAGGACGCTTTTCAACAATGTCATAAAACGATAGCGGTGACAGGAAGTAGACACATTTCCATGCATGCATTAAACAAATCGGGTTTCCGGTACGGATTGGGCAATAACAAGGCACCGCATGGGTTGTGATCGGGGAGGCTGTCCCTCCCAGTCACGTCCCTCCAGGTTTCTCCATTGTTGTCCACGTGAGCGTTGAAGTCCCCCAGCAGAACTATAGAGTCCCCAGGCAGAACCCTATCCAGGACACCACCCAGAGACTCCAAGAAGGCCAGATACTCCAAGCTGCTATTCGGTGCATAAGCACACACAACAGTCAGAGCCCCCCCCCCCCCAGCAACTCACAGTCATATAGAGGCGACCCTCTCATTCCCCAGGGAGAACTCCAACAGGACGGTGCTCAACTGGGGACTTGTGAGTATCCCCACACCCGCCTGGCGCCCGTCACCTTGGCCAGCTCCGGAAAAGTAATGAGTCCAGCCCCTCTCCAGGAAATTGGTACCAGAGCCCTTGCTATGTGTGGAGGTGAGCCCAACTATATCTAGTTGCTACCGCTCCACCTCCCGCACCAGCTCAGGCTCCTGTCCTGCCAGAGAGGTGACATTCCATGTCCCCAGGACCAATCCGTGATGCCGGAAGTCGGCACGCCCCGGTCGCTGCCTTTGCCTGCCGCCAAGCCTGCGTTGACCCCTACCCCATTGCTCATCCCCCGTGTGTGGTGGGTCCACGGGCGAGGCTTCGAACTCAATGCTACTGTTCCTCCCCCAGCAGAAAACGGTGTGAGAGACAGATCTTTCGATAAGGCTTAGAGAGTCATCCCTCCTTTTTCGACTGCACTGGTGGTCGACACGTCGCTACTCCCAAGCCCCACGTGTGAAAACTGAGACTCAGTCGTTCTTTTGATTCATGTTCTCCGCGGCCCATGACATGCCAGACACGCAGTGGTGTGTGAAGGAAGAGAGAATGGAAATTTAGGAACCTTGTGTGTGTGTGCGTGCGTGCATGTGCGCGTGTGCTCAGACATAATTTTGTGTACCAATTTAGGTTTTTAGCGTTGAGTGAGAACATTTTTGCAAAGTGAGGACATAATTTGCCAGTCCCCACTTCTTCAAGGGTTTATTTCAGGGTTAGGACTTGGGTTTAGGGTTAAAGGGTCCCCGAGGGTCCTTGCAAGTACAGAAAAAAAAAAGTTTGTGGGGACGGGGGGGGGGGGGGGGCAGGTTGCGGAGGATAGTTTTGATCTTTTAGACTAAAGATAGGCAACCTTTTACCAACTTTTGTGTGTATACACAACTTAACAAAACTTGCGGTTTAAGGATGAACTTTTACATCAAACAGACGGAGTCACCTAAAATTCAAGCTATCGTTTGCGTTCGTGCTGAGCGAGATGGAGGGCCCGGAGGTTGACGTCATCGGTGGGATTGCCAATGAGGTGAGAGGCTTCGCAGGGTTCGCTTCCGGGGTCTTCTGCGAAAAGAGTGATAGGATTTTAATCCCTTTATTTTTAGTTCCCAAAGAGCTGGAAAAAGAGGAGAGCTATTTTCAGCGCCCGCTCCTTACTGCTGTCTGATCTGTGTGATGGTTTACTGATTCATAGTTCAACAAGAGATCGAGCAGAGCGGGATTAGGAGTCTGGCGATGGTCTTCCCCAGGACATCATTCATCACATTGGACTGTTTGAGGGTGTGATGATCTAACCTGCTGCTTTGCTGTCCTTCTCTGACTTGGATGGGAACAGGCCTAATAGCCCCGGGGGTGGGGTGGGGTGGGGGTGGGGGGTGTAAAAGCCTGTATTATTTGTCCCTTCGTCAGCTCTCACACTCAGCCTGTAAGCTTTGGGTTTGCAGGTCTGCTTTAACCTCTCGCTGTTAAATACTCCTTGACATGTCTGGCATTATTTTAATTATATGTACACACACACACAACCCAAATTATACTGTCAAACACACCCGTCTTAAAACTCTTTTCCATCGGCGCAAGTCAAGTCTCCCATTCAGTCAGAAACATGTGCAAAAACCCAACTGGCGTTTGGCAGCTTGCAAGCACAGCCATTGGCAAGGGGGCAAAGTCTTAACTGGAAACAGGCGGGGCCGTCCCATTTGCGTTCCCCGTCTGGGACAAAGCATGGGAACGGATGTCCTCGGAGTCAACTCTTCCTCCCAGGACCGCGGGACAGTGGAGGGTGAGAGACGCCGACCATGTCAGACAACCTGACGGTAACCTGTTTCTTCCTATCTGAGATAGCATCTTTCAAACACTCCCTTTCAGACCCTGTCCAAGTTTGGCCATGAGTGTGCGTTTATTCTGGTCTCATGCTGGGGCCCTATGACTGTTGCTGAAAACACTACTTTTGTTTAGAGAAAAACACTACTGTGAAGTGTTTGTCTTTTATGTCTCTGGAGCTCACAATTGTTTAGAAGGGATATTTTCGGGGGTAAAATAGACTTGGCTGGGTTGGGAGGGAGAGCGTCCACCTATCTAAATTTACACCCACAGCTTCCTCACTTTGTTCGGATTCTCGTGTATACAAAGTGCAACGCAAGTGGTCCTGCATTTTGTGATGACCGTCCTAAGTATATTTGGGGGGAGGCCAAGAGATGGAATCACAGAAATGGATTTCTTTGCAACAGTTTGAACCCTATGAGAGAAAAAGAAATCCCAAAAAATCTTCAGGTCCCGATGGCGAGCTTCCAAACTTTTACATAGAAAGAAGAAAAAGGAAAGAAAGCCACTTTATTTCGTCATTATACAGGTTACAATAAAATGTGATCTCTGCATTTCACCCATCCTATTGTATAGGAGCAGTGGGCAGCTGCAGCACCCGGGGACCAACTCCAATTCTTCTTTCCATTGCCTTGCTCAGGGGCACAGGCAGGAGTATTAACCCTAACATGCATGTTTTTTTGGTGGTGGGAGGAAACTGGAGCACCCGGAGGAAACCCACACAGGCACGGGGAGACCATGCAAACGCCACACAGGAAGGACCTGGGACGGTCTGGGGTTTGAACCCAGGACCTTCTTGCTGTGAGGCAACAGTGCTAACCACTGGGCCGCCGTGCTGCCCAAACCCCCCCCCCCCAACTGGGCCACTGTGCTGGCCAAACCCCCCCCCCAACACACACACACAGGGGGGGGGGTAATAGTAATAGTGTGACAGGCAGACAAAGCATGGTAGCAAGAATTAAGTGTGATAGAAGAGTGGCAGAGTTGCTAAGATTTTCATTGGGAGTGACGAAGAAGGACAGGATTAGGAACGAGTAGATCAGAGGGACCGCTCAGGTTGGACAGTTTGGAGACAAAGCAAGAGAGGCAAGATTGAGATGGTTTGGACATGTGTGGAGGAGAGATGCTGGGTATATTGGGAGAAGGATGCTGAATATGGAGCTGCCAGGGAAGAGGAGAAGAGGAAGGCCAAAGAGGAGGTTTATGGATGTGGTCAGGGAGGACATGCAGGGTGGCTGGTGTGACAGAGGAAGATGTAGAGGACAGGAAGAGATGGAAACGGATGATCTGCTGTGGCGCCCCCTAACGGAAGCAGCTGAAAGTAGCAGTAGTAGTAGAGAAGAGTTTCCTGTCAAGATGTCTGTATGCATGCTCAATAATTCAGGTAAGAAAATCAAAGAAGGGGCGTCCAGGTGGCGTAGCGGTCTATTCCGTCGACTACCAACACGAGGATCGCCGGTTCGAATCCCCGTGTTACCTCCAGCTTGGTCGGGCGTCCCTACAGACACAATTTGCCGTGTCTGCGGGTGAGAAGCCGGATGCGGGTATGTGTCCTGGTCACTGCAGTAGCGCGTCCTTTGGCCGGTCGGGGCGCCTGGTGGGGGTGGGGGAGAATAGCGTGACCCTCCCACGTTACATCCCCCTGGCGAAACTCCTCACTGTCAGGTGAAAAGAAGCGGCTGGTGACTCCACATGTATGGGAGGAGGCATGTGGTAGTCTGCAGCCCTCCCCGGCTCGGCAGAGGGGGTGGAGCAGAGACCGGGACCAGCTCGGAAGAGTGGGGTAATTGGCCGGATACATTTCTGGAGAAAAAACAAAGGAGGGGGGGGGGGAATCAAAGAAAGTTGAATCAGTTCATCTGACTTCTCTCAATAAACATTGTGGCCAGATGAACTGATTCAACTTTCTTTGACATAGTCTACATGGCCACTGAAACTCTAGTTAATGGTCCTGGTAATTTGCATATGAAACTGGTGGTTGGTTTCGGTCGTTATGCCACTGTATTGTTTGTAAGGGTGGGGGGGGATGCCTGCAGTCAGTTGTTTATAAGGGTGGGGGGGGTACCTGCAGTCAGCTGGGACTGAAGAGGTCACTTATATGAGCGATGACACGTTTCTCTCAATGAACTGATTTACCTTTCTGTGATTTCCATACCTGGCATATGGAGCGTGCGTCAAGACATGTCATGTCTAAAGGTCTTGCAGAGCTGGAAGACAATGGCAGCGGATTCGCCCGTGGTGCACCTGTGTCATGTAAATGAGCCTCTGTCTCTCAAGTTCCTACCAAGTTCTAGAAACGGCTTCCTCGTTTGCAAACATCGGCCCTGATCCCCGCTTTGTGTGATCGAGTGCCAGTCATTTTTTTCTCTCCCTTCCGTGGTGAAACGATAACCCCATCAGTCATGCTGACTGATCCCCCCCCCCCCCCCGCCAGGGTGGTGAAGTGTTGACCGACAGTGTTTGACCCCCCGGGCCTCGGCTCTGCCAAGTCTCCAATTGCGTTCGAAATGCGTTAGCCTCTCAGAGAAACATGCTTTTTTATGGTTCTTTTATCGCCGCTCGTTCCACTGGGACTGGCAGAGGGTTCACAGCATTTTCTCGTAATTCTGATTCCCCCCCGATGACGTCCCAAATCGAAGGCTTTCCTTTGGCGAGTCCTTTCCCGCGCCAATAAACACTCTCTGAAGTTGTGAATTGGGACACTTTGAGGCGATTTAGGGTCTCCGCTTCCAGCTTCGCAGCGCAGCTGCAGATGGGCAGAACGCGGCTGCGCGGTGTGGAAACTTGCCTCGGCGGGACCCCTCGTTACGGCCGTCATGTTGCCGAGCGGAGCTGGGCGGCGCCGCCGCTCCTCCTCCCCCCCCCCCCCGCGGTTTCTGCACATCCTTCTTGTTTGATTGTCTTTCTGTCTGGTGGTTTTGTACGGTTTCACAATTCGTAGGAAAGGTGCCACTTTGACGTTAAGTCACCTAAGTGGGTTTGCATGGAAAAAGGCCTACATGGGTCTTTTCAGATTTGAGTAATGGCGGGTTACCCCCTGCTCTCCCACCCCCCCCCCACCCCCACCCCCGCCGCCTTCCAAAACACAAACACACACACACAAATTCCTCCAAAACACCAAAACCCCCATTTTTGGCTGCAGCCTCGCCCGCTAGCTTGGAACGGTGATTTCAATTACGACGTTTCAGATTAAATCAAACAAAATGGGGAATTCTTCTGAATCCATTCTCAAAACACCACATACTGACTGGAAGTTTCTGCTGCTTTTCCACAACCTCCCCCATTAGAAACCCCACCCCCCACCCCACCCCACCCCTGACATCTTCCACATGTCGTTTCATATGGTGAGCAAATGTCCAAATGAAGTGCTCAGGTTGCGCTGGCACAAAGAGAAACGCGGGGCGCGTGTCGTCGTCACGCGGGTTAATGGAGGTTAAGTACACTACACACTTTATGAAGCAAGTCGTTACCTGCAGTTTCTCAAGTTCTCGGCTTCTTCTTTTACTCACCCCTGTTTCTCCCCGTGTGACAACTCTGTGGTGCCCCGGCGGCCTGCCCAGGGTGTGTCCCCGGGGGCCTGCCGCCCGGTGACTGCTGGGATAGACCCCAGGATCCCCGTGACCCCGACTGGGATAAGCGGCTCTGATAATGGATGGATGGATCCCCCCCCCCTTTTTCCCCCCAGTTGTACTTGGCCAATCACCCCGCTCTCCGAGCCGTCCCGGTCGCTGCTCCACCCCCTCTGCCGATCCGGGGAGGGCTGCAGACGACCACACGCCTCCTCCCATACACGTGGAGTCGCCAGCCGCTTCTTTTCACCTGACAGTGAGGAGTTTCACCAGGGGGGGGGACACAGCGCGTGGGAGGATCACACCCAGCCCCCCCCCCTGAACAGGCGCCCTGACCGACCAGAGGAGGCGCTAGTGCAGCGACCAGGACACATACCCACATCCGGCTTCCAGACACGGCCAGTGTGTCTGTAGGGACGCCCGCCCAAGCCGGAGGTAACACGGGGATTCAAACCGGCGACCCCCCGTGTCGGTAGGCAACAGAATAGACAGCAGTGCCATCCAGATTCTCAGTTCTAGCTGGGCCTGGACTCCCAAGCCTGCAGCAGCCTTTTGTAACGCAGACACGCTGTGTGTGAGGGGCAGTGCCGGTGTCACTACACCCAAGCCGATCTCCCTCTACATGCCCCTGTTTCCGCATTCTTCTGGAGGGCATTTTGAGGATGTGGTGGGACTCAAAAAACAAAACAAAACCTACAATTAAATGCAGGTTAAAAGGTGGAAGGAGCTGCGTTTTGCTGAGAGCTGCGACCAGACGTTTGTTCCATAAATCAAACCGCCGCTGGGCTTTTGCGGAGGCGGCAGGGATGCCCCCCCCCCCCGTCGAGGTGGCGGGAGAGGCGCGTACAAGGTCAGAATAGCAATGAAACCCATTTCACGTTAGATCTCAGAGCCGGCATGCCCATGCGAGAGCGTGTCCAAACACCGCCCCCCCCGTCCCCCCCGTCTCCCATCGTCCATTATATTCATCCATCAGCAGGTGCCCCATATCTTTTTCTAGGTGGCACTTTCAGATGATGGTTTACAATTTATCGTCAGGGCCGCGGTCGCCCCTCCTGTTATTTCCCATGTGTTTCCCTCTTCCCCTGCGACTCCTATTTACTTGTCTCTGTGTGTGTTTGGGGAGGGGGCTTCCTTCCTCGGCACTCCCCGGCTCCCTCCCGATGGCGGCTCGGCTCGTTCACCTCACATGCCCAGCCTGCACACCCACCTTCCATCAGCTCACCAGTCCGTCTACTCCGGTTCTCCATCCACTCGTCACCAGGTCGCTGCGGTCGTCTCTCGCTCTCGACCGCTCTGCAGTTGCATATTCGGAGTTGTTGGTTTTGTTGTTTTTGCGTTACCCGTATTGTACTCCGTGGTCCCCCTGCCTCGCCTGCTTGCTTGCTAAACCTCCGAGCTAATCGCCGGTCAACCGTGCTCGCTCCCTCATCCACCGGTCCTGCTCAGCACAGCTCTGCCATCCGCCACCGCCTCTCTAGGTTCTGCCTTGCCGGCCTTCCTCAATCCCCTTTATTCCTACAGTAAACCCTTTATATCGCTTAATTCCATGTCTGTGTCTGAGTTTGGATCCGCCTTTACTGAGCATAACATTTATCCATCCATCCATCTATCCATCCGTCCATCCGTCCATCCGTCCATCCATCCATCCGTCCGTCCATCCATCTATCCATCCGTCCTTTCATCCATCCATCCATCTGTCCGTCCATCCATCCATCCATCCATCCATCCATCCGTCCATCCGTCCGTCCGTCCGTCCGTCCGTCCGTCCGTCCGTCCATCCATCCATCCATCCATCCATCCATCCATCCATCCATCCATCCATCCATCCATCCATCCATCCGTCCATCCATCCATCCATTATCCAAACCGCTTATCCTGCTCTCAGGGTCACGGGGATGCTGGAGCCTATCCCAGCAGCCATTGGGCAGCAGGTGGGGAGACACCCTGGACAGGCCGCCAGGCCATCACACAGGGCCGACATACACACATTCATACCCAGGGACAATTTAGTACGGCCGATTCACCTGACCTACATGTCTTTGGACTGTGGGAGGAAACCGGAGCCCCCGGAGGAAACCCACACAGACACGGGGAGAACATGCAAACTCCACACAGAGGGCGACCCGGGACGACCCGCCAAGGTTGGGCTACCCTGGGGCTCGAACCCAGCACCTTCTTGCTGTGATGCGACTGTGCCAAACACTGCGCCACTGTGCCGTCCATAACATTTATGTCTTATTTTTTGTTGCTTTCGCTCTATTCAGTTGTTGCGAGAGCCCTGTATGACACAGCCTGCATTACTTACTCATATGTCCCATTATGTCTTGAACAACAACCCCCCCAGAACTTGTGGTTCCTTGATGTGTGCATCTGGAGATTTTAACACGTATATCTTGGCACGGTTTTAGTGTTTCTCCTAATGGTCTATCTGGAGGTTTTAATGTGTATCTTAGTATGCTAGCTTGAGTTATTTAATGTGTATTTTGGTGTGCCAACTCCCTTTCCGGACCATGGCGTTTCACAATGGCTCCAACTGGGAACCCTTGTGATTGGATCTGTGATGTCCGGTTGAAGATAGGGACCCCTTCCTGTTTTTACCCTCATTGTCCCCACCAGGCAGCTAACCTGCTGGGGATTATGCATTTGGTCGTTTGTGTGTGTGTGTGTGTGTGTGTGTGTGTGTGTGTGTGTGTGTGTGTCTGTCCGCCGGTAAACTCAGACTACTGGACTTATCAGCCTAAGATGTTTTGTGCACAATTCTGACTGTATGTTGAAGACCCTGTCGTGGCTGCGGTGATTCAAAACCTTTGAAAAACCTGTTTTTACCCCAAAACCGAGCGTTGTGTTTCGCCCAAACCTGAGCACCGGCGGAAGGGCAGGTACGCCTGTTGGAGAGCTGCGCTGTACGGCGTGTACTCTTTGACTTGATTTGCTTTTAAACAACTTTGAAGGACAAAAAATTCTCTGTGGATTAGAAACAAATGTCCTGGAGACTGAGGATCCTACCAGGCCCGCGCTTGTCCTGATGATTCTGATTAGCTTATTGAAATATTTGGAGCGTCGGTCCAGACACTTAATCCCCCTGCGCTCGGTCAGTGGTTGCTTGGGAGAAAACAGTTTTTCAGGAAAATAGATAGGATTAGATTACATAGGACTCCCGCACCAAAAATGGATGTGAAGTGCACGAGAGCGGGAAGTGATGGCAGCAGATGGAGCAGCCTTGCTTCTCGGGGGAGCTGTAGCTCCTTCAGCTTCACGCCCTTCCCTGTCTGTGTCCAGTCTGCGTCCTAACCTCAGCCCGAGCCATGAAGGATAAGTCAGTCCACATCCGATCAAGATGTGTCTCTGACTTTACTGACCTTGGAAAAGAAGGGTGACATCTTAGTGGTTATAGCTACAAAGCTGGATCCAGATAAATCCCTCACGGATCTGATAAGACATGTTTAACCTTTTCACACCAAGTGACGACCCGATCGTCTATTTCTACTGAACATACTTGATAAGCGTTTCACTGTTGTTCGCTGTTCAACTTCACTATTTATTTGGGGGGGGGGGGGTCCCCCTTTTTCTCCCCAGTTGTACCCGTCCGATTACCCCACTCATCCGAGCCGTCCTGGTCGCTGCTCCACCACTTCTGCCGACCCGGGGAGGGCTGCAGACCACCACACGCCTCCTCCCATACACGTGGAGTCACCAGCCGCTTCTTTTCACCTGACAGTGAGGAGTTTCACCAGGAGGACGTAGCGCATGGGAGGATCACGCTATTCCCCCCAGTCCCCCCCCCCCCGAACAGGCGCCCCGACCGACCAGAGGAGGCGCTAGTGCAGCGACCAGGACACATACCCACATCCGGCTTCCCACCCCTAGGCACGGCCAATTGTGTCTGTAGGGACGCCCGACCAAGCCGGAGGTAACACGGGGATTCAAACCGGCGATCCCTGTGTTGGTAGGCAACGGAATAGACCGCCACGCCACCCGGACGCCCTAAGAGTGTCACTTTTGATTAAAAAAAAATATTTTTTTTCAATTCCAGGTTTACTTGTCTTAAGTGAAAAGTAGGTTTACACTTATTCTCATAGTAAAATGCAAGTTTTACTGGCTCAACACACGGGGGGGGACATAAAAGTACTTGTAAAAGTACTCGGGGAGCAATCCAAGTGCAAGAAGGGGACACACGAGTGTGGGGGAACGGTGCTGGACGGGGCGCTGCAGCAGAGAATGTCTGCACAACACTGACGGCGGCACACGCAACGTGCGACGGTGCGTCGGTTGTTTTCTCTTCCCCGCCGCGTGTGGAAAAATGGCAGTTTTTATATGCATGAGGAGGCCCACGCTCATCGCCCTCCTCCGCGGCTTTACATCCCATCGATTACATTCATGCTTTTCGGAGGCATCCTGCACAATTTCACAAGAGCGGGCTCGGGTATCGAAACCGGCGGCCTTCTGACTCGATGTGTCGCTGTCATCGCCGCAACGCAACGAGTTTGGCAGCCTCCCCTTCACGGGGGGGGGGGGGGGCTGGCCGTGCTTCGTCATCATAATGTGCCGGGCAGTATGGGAGAGAAAACATAAAAGGATGAAATCGTGTTATCGCACCGCGTTGCTACTTGGACTACCCGCGTCCCCTTGTCCTTGCTTTGTTGTGATGCTGTGACACGCTACACAGCCGGCCGGTCTCGGTGTTGGGTGACTCCGGTTCCGCGTCACACCCGTATGGAGGTTGTTGCCTTTGCAGATGGTTCCCATTTGCACAAAGTGGTATAATGGTGGTTTGCGGTGCCGCGTGTGTGTGTTACTTGTTGAAAGGCAAGATAGCGAGAAAAGCCCGAGGACACGGCATCGGCTATCATCGCACTTCCACTCGCATTACGATGATAACCGAGAAGTTCGTTCAAAAATTAGCTCTACCCGAGGCGGGGTGGGGGGTCATCTTGTTAGCATCTCTAGGCGGCCTTTGTGCTGCTTGTCGTGGTTTGACCTCTCATCTGGGCTCAGGTCATCGGTCGGTGACGCGTGTCTGCATGATGGTAGCAGCGCGGCTCATGTCCCTTGGTGAGATGACTGGATCGGGACCGCGGCGCTAAAATTCTCTGAAGGGTTGTTGTGTGGTTTTTTTTTTAATTTCCTCCGCCTGCAGCCGAGCTGTTGATGCATTTCTGAGCGTTTGCGCCGATGCGGCGCGTCAACGGATAAATGGCACACTCGAATATACCTTCATTTTTTTTTTCTCCCGGTCTGACGAACTGTAAACATCATGGCAGTATTTATAGATGAAACGTCAGACATAGGAGGCTGTCTGTTGTGGTGGAGCGTTTCTGACACTACATCGGCGCAGCACATCTGTCCAGGTTTTGGTCGCCTGCACCGAAGCACGGGTGCAAGGAGCGAAGTTTGAGTGAACAGCTCTTGTGTGCGGAACAAATAAAGTTGCCCCACTCCCACCCCACCCCACCATTCACTTTAGAGTCTGTATTATATGCAGAGACCTTGGCACAATCAGGCGCGGCTCTACGGGGTGGCAACTGCCACCTCTGGGACACAGTCTTGCCACCCCATTTATAAATCAGATAATATGTTTTTAAAGTGTATTTTATGTACATGCGTGGTGAAGGTCAATGAGACCCGCACCAAACTCATCTCAAACAGTAGAGAACAAAATACATTCGATGAAATCCGAGTTTTGAATAATAATACGTTTAGAATAATGTCCATTGCCCCCCTCCTTGAACCTCATGCCGCCCCCTTTGCCGCCCCAGGAAAAAATCTCTAGATCCGCCACTGGGCACAATGAGCACATGGGCCCTCGGGCCAGCTTTCCTCAAAATGAGGTTAAATAGGTCAGAGGTGGGAGTTTGCTTTGTGTCCTTACGCAGGTTTTCCTCCGTGGTGGTTTTGGGTCCTCGGCGCTCTCTATGGGACTTCATAGATTCATAGGAAGGCCTTCGATGCATTTGTGAGGCCCCGGGGGGGGGGGGGTTGTATGTGTGGGCAGTCTGGAAAGCAACTACTCGCCGTGCAAGTGACTGTGGCGTCCTTTATTCTTGCGACACCACAATGTTATTGCTCTCAAAAGTTGTTATTTCTCTCTCTTTCCCAAGCCTGCTGCAGACTACTGGGGGAGAGAGTGAGAGAGAGAGGGAGAGACAGACAGACAGAGAGAGAGAGAGAGAGAGGGAGAGACACCCCCCAGGGCCTCCCCCCCTTTTCTCCCCAATCATACCCGGCCAATTGCCCCACTCTTCCGAGCCGTCGCGGTCGCTGCTCCACCCCCTCTGCCGACCCGGGGAGGGCTGCAGACTACCACGTCTCCTCCAGTACACGTGGAGTCGCCAGCTGCTTCTTTTCACCTGACAGTGAGGAGTTTCCCCAGGGGGACGGAGTGCGTGGATGGATCACGCTATCCCCCCCCCCAGTTCCCCCTCCCTCCTGAACATGCTCCCCGACCGACCAGAGGAGGCGCTAGTGCAGCGACCAGGACACATACCCACATCCGGCTTCCCACCCGCAGACACGGCCAACTGTGTCTGTAGGGACGCTCGACCAAGCCGGAGGTAACACGGGGATTCGAACCGACGATCCCTGCGTTGGTAGGCAACGGAATAGACCGCTACGCCCACTGCTTCCGGGGCCTTTCATTCCCAGTCCTCCACCACAGGAGCTCCGTCTCTCACCTCCTTGCACCTGACAGGAAACGCTACTTCAACAAACCACAAAAAAGAAAAACCACCGGGCCTGTCTGGGTTTTAACACCGGCGAGAGGAGTCCAATGTTGGTCTTGAATGTCAATAAGTCAGACAGCGTGCTGGAGACCAAGGGGACACCATGTGTTTTTAACCGTTTGTCATTTCATGTTCTCGTCATACATATTCCGAGTGGGAAAATGTGTACCCCGGGGTGGCTGGAGTGATTCTTGGACAAAATTAGGGTAAATAATTCAAATCTTGGATTCGATCTTGGCAAAACCTTTGCTCCAATGTGCTATTCATCAAGACTATAAAAGAGACAGGAAAAAAACATTTGTCAACTCAAAGGATGTGACCGCAAGCTCGGATCCGTGCTCTCCCATCAGATATGAATTAAATAATGAATAAATTAAACTCTGGAAATGTATTTAGGGGGAAAAAAGGTTTGTAGCACTCCCTTCGGTTTGGCTAAGAGAACTTGGGGGTGGAAGTAACGGCAGTTTCTGAACATGAAGAAAACCGTAGAGAGGTGAAATTTAAAAGGCAGGTGGACTCTGTCCATGTCCTGCTCATGGGTCCCGTAAATCAATAGAGCCTAGATTTTTTTATTTTTTTTAATTAATTTGTTTGTTTGTTGTTTATATATTTATTTATCTATCAGTGGTGTTGGACTTTACTGCCAGTGAATACTTATCTTTGCACCTCTGTCTGCAGGCATCTAACAGTCCTGAGTAGCCACCGAGGGGAAGCCATTATCCTCATCACTGATCAGCATCACTCCCTTGACGTGAAGACAGGTCACGAGGTAGGTTAATAAGAATTGATCTAGGAAGCAACTTCCTGGGTTTCAGTGGAGGAGGGGGGGGGGGAGTGACATAAACCAGGAGCTAATGTCTCTCCTCCGTCTCTCGTGCTAATCCCTCAACGTTCATCTCTCAGTTCTGCGTTTCCATTAGCGGGGCGGCTGCCTTGCAGCGCGTGATGGCTGTGGACACGGCAGCGTTTGAAATGACTCATACGTGCTCTGGTTACATAAAAACCTTTCACGGACTCATTACTCTGCATAAATGCCCGTGGCCACCTTCTCTGCTCCTCTGCCTCCTAATGTTACAACGGCACGACTGCTCGACGTCGACCCTGAGAAGAAAAGCGTGTAACGAAGTCGCCCTCTCCTGGTGAAAGCTGGGAACGACACCAAACGCTGCAAGGCGCGTTAACGTCCCCAGAGCAACTTTCAACCAGTGCACACAGATGGGGTGGCACGGTAGCACAGTGGTTAGCGTGGGCACCTCACAGCAAGAAGGTCCTGGGTTCGAGCCCCGGGGTAGTCCAACCTTGGTGGGTCGTCCCGGGTCGCCCTCCGTGTGGAGTTTGCTTGTTCTCCCCGTGTCTGCGGGGGTTTCTTCCGGGGGCTCCGGTTTCCTCCCACAGTCCAAAGACATGTAGGTCAGGTGAACCAGCCATACTAAATTGTCCCTAGGTATCAATGTGTGTGTGTGTGTGGGCCCTGTGGTGGCCTGGCGGCCTGTCCAGGGTGTCTCCCCACCTGCCACCCACTGACTGCTGGGATAGGCTCCAGCATCCCCGCGACCCTGAGAGCAGGTTAAGCGGCTCGGATAATGGATGGATGGACACACAGATGGGGAAACACAATATTTACAGGAAGGATGAACAGTCAGTCTGTGTCTGAAATTGAAATCACATTTATTTTTGTTCAGGATCTGATATACTTAAACCTCTAACCCTTTGTGTACAGTTTCTCAGCTCCATCCTTTTTCTTCCCCCACATCAAAATTGTCATCTCATTACTTTTTGTTTTAACTACACACACTCCTGCAAACACACAAATGCATGCATGCATGCATGCATGCACGCACGCACACACGAACACCCTCACTTAACATACACAAAACCGCTTCAACCGGTCTCACCGGCTGAAGGGTGTCAACGTATTCAGGTAATCTTAAAAAGGGCAATTTAATAGACCAGCGTCAAAATCATATCTCACGCAGTGACGGAGCTGGCAAACCCGCGAGAGGCGGCGGCCTCTGGACTCCGTTACCACGCCAATGCTCGCAGAGGATCAAATCTGGATGTGCAAAAGTGGTCCCCTTTTTAAGGCCTGCTTTTTAGTGTCATTTGATACCGGGACGTGACGGTCACATTTTTAACTTCCTCCTTACGTTCAAACGCTCGGGTCTACCGTCCCCTGCAACATTCTCACCAGCACCAATGTTTCAGCTTGGAGAAGCTAACTAACAGATAAAAATAAAAAATATCCTAATATTCACCTTTCAGGACCGCAAATACAGAAATGCACGGAGCAATAAAAAATACATAGCATCAAAGGTTGAAATGAAATCACGATAGAGGAATTAAGATCACTTTTTTTTTCTCGTAACTAGCTCGCTAATAGAACCGTTGATAGCTCTACTAGCATCAACACTATTGTTAAGTACATGTAGCTATTATATATTATGTATCTATACTCCATGAAAGGGGTTGGGGGGGTGTCGTTCGGATCGAACAGCCGCGTTTCGAACAAAGGTCGACGGGGTGGAACAAACGTTTGAAAAGTTCAACAACTTTGCGTGGACCCTTGAAGTTATTGCTTCAGTTTCAAGTTGATATGAACGTACTCTGAAGCAACGTATAAAGAAACAAGACGAGAGACTTCAGGCTTCAGGACCCTGGACCTGCTCCGGATGTCAGCCCGAGGTCACTTTTTTGTGTGTGTGTGTGTGGATTGAGGGCCACTGATTTTTTACGTTTTTTTTTTAAAGAGCCCTGCTAGAAATCAAGTTTGGTTTGGGTTCCTGACTCCTTGGGTGTGATAACCTAGAGACCTAAAAGCGACAGCGGAATCCCACCAGGCCCACACTTGGGCACCCTTTGTCTTCGAAACGATGGGAGTCTGTGGCTCGCTCGTGCGGTGGATGCGAACCTCCGCTACAAGGACACCGTCCAGTCCATTGTTCAACGAGAGGAGCCTCGGGGACTCGGTAGCTGTGCAGAGTTTCCTCCATGAAGACATCCAATGTAAACAGCTTTTACAGAGGCAAGACGAGGAAGTAAACAGACTCTTTGGCACATCCTAACAGAGCGGCGGATGCATACACAAGTCCTAATCAGACAAAATACAGACGGGCTCCCCCAAATCTGCACAACTCCACCTACAGTGAGGCGTTAATGTGATGCAGTTTCACTTCTGTCCTTCCGCTTTCGAGTGGACAACGCGTGTATTTTCGCTACACCATGTACACATCCATACAAAATAGCAGACACATGCGCACTTATGTAAAGTGCACCCATGACCTATTTTCAGACATTCCAAAACTCTATTTTAGCTTTAAAATGAACTAGCTTACCACATTCAGATGTATAATAAATAAATAAAAATAATTTTGGGTTACATTGAAAAAGGCAGGAAGAGAATGGCAACACTATGAACGGGCAATATAAAAAAAAGTTGACAATGTGAATGTTTACCTTGAATGTTTACCACTTCTCAAATCTATGAACAGAGATTTAAAAGGGGGAGGGGGGGCGTGTGCTGTTCACACAACAGCAGCCCTATTTGCCGACCAAAGCAAACTGCAGTAATAACATCATAAACCATGTACTTATAAACGGCATAGTCATCTGGGGGGGGGGGGGGGATACATTATTAGAATATACTTGATTGTGTATGTGTACATACAAGGTATCATCAATACATTAGGTGCTTTAAGCTACATTCAGGCAACACGGATATTTTGGACAGTTAATTTTGTGCCATCGCCCGTCGCTATTACGTTTTACACCACCGGTACTTAACGGTGTGCTGAGGAGGGCCATGTTTGTGCAGGTTTTCCTTCCAGCCTGACATTACACCATCTGATATCACTTACCAGCCAACGCCTTTTTCTGGTTGAGGTCGCGCTAATGCAATCAGCCGGCGTGGCGTTGGGATGGAAAGATAATCCGTGCATTCAGGGCTCTCCACAGCATGACGGAGGACCGCTACTTTAAATGGAAATGGGGAGAGGGGGAGGGGGGGGGGAGTTTTATTTTTTCCCTTTTAGGGTGTGCTTCGACCTTTTGCTGCCTTTTACCAATCACAATTAGGCGTCGTCAATTTCTCCGTCCTCAAAGGGGCAAATAAGGTTAAGTGCTTAGTGACAATGTCTACATTGAAAGTGCCATCATGAACATTTTACAAGTGTTACTACATGTTTAAAGTCCCGCTCTCGAGACTCGGGTGATTACACACGAACGTATTATTTAATCTCAGTCATGAGGTTTTGGTTAAAAAGGCTAAGGCCAGAGCTACCAGTGTGCCCTTGCTTTTGAGTGGTTCTAGCATGAATGGGGTCGATCCCTTGCCGGACTTATTCGTTTTAGAGGGGGAAATGGGGGCAACGCCGTCCACCGACCAACAGGGAGGGCCGCGTTTGAGACGAGTTACATGAACCCCTAAATGAACCAATGAATGGTTGATGTACAGCAACAGTCCACGTCAACACTTGGACATTCAATAAACAAGGCATTAAAATAGTTCATCCTTCCCCGTAACCTTGTACAGTTCCCATAATCACCCGCTCTTCTCGCAGAGATAAGCCAGGAGGGCTTCGTTCCCATGATGAAACAGGACTCGGTGACAGTTAAGAAAGCTGCTCCGAAGGTGCTCAGGGCTCAGAGAACTCTTTGGGGGAGGAAGAGCACTCTTCCTTAAACCACTTGATAAAGGCCAGAGGAAGTAGATGGATGGGAAATATACAGGAAAGGCAGAAACTGGACAAAAAGAAAATGTTTCAGACAAGGATGGGTGATGACACCGTGTTTACACGGCCTGGGTGGGGATGGGAATCGGGGTTTGGTGTGGAGTTGCGGTGGATTGCTCCTCTGAGACTTTTACTATTGGTGTGGCAGTGACAGTCGGAGCGCACTCCGCCGGAGGCGCGGGAGAGCAGCTTTTGGGAGGGGGCAGGATACTATGAGAGGTGGCATGAGTCGGGTTGGATGCTGCGGAAGGGGTGAGGACAGTTGTTGGCGAGGCGCTAGCGGAGGTAGAGGGGGGGGCTGAGGTCTGGGCAGGAGGTTCAGTGGAAGTGGCTCTGGGCGCAGCGGGCTTCTTGTAGTTCATTTTGAGAATGTGCTGCTGGAGGTGCCTGATCCAGTCCTCCTGGACAGACAGAGGACCGTGGAACTCAACCTCGCAGAACCTGACAGAAAAAAACCCCAAACAAAAACAACCCCCACATACACACACACACACACACACACACACACACACACACACAATACTTCATTTTAATTTAAAAAATCATTGCATCGTGTACCGAAACTCTGAGAAAGCTTGCACACATTCAACCAACGTAAAACGGATTCAATCAAATTCAGAGCTGCAGATAAGAGAAATGAAGAGCTGCAGAGATAAGAGAAATGAAGCATGTGTGGCGTATCGCTTGCATATTCCACATAGTTCGTTCTCCCCAGTATAGTGCTTTAGCAACTACAGAGCTGCCTGGGGATTATGGGACTATTTAAAACTCGACCAGACAGCCCTGCTAATGCTGTTGTCTCAAAATGTCTCATTCCAATTTTTCTGAGCGCACCCGAGTTGGACCTTGTCCGAGGCTCCTTAAGTAAAGCCATTTCCCACTGTTTAGAACGTCTCAGGTTTCCCACTCTTTTTAGGAAATCGTTTTCCATGATTTCACAAGGACATTTTTCCGTGACTTTTGCTTGGACATACATGGCAGCTATTGCTCACAGATGTTCAGTATTAACCATCAGTGGAAGGCTCGGCAGTCTTGAGAAAGACTGTGCAACTTTTAGCTGGTCACTGGGGCACGCCACCCAAACGTCAAACTCCGATATGCAATCTCAGCAGCTTAAAATATGGCTAAGATGACAGTCTCGGCTAAAAATTGCTGTAAAATTACACAATTTGAGGAGGTAAAAAAGCAAATGTTTAACCTAACTTCGCAATTTTCCATGACCTCAATAATATTTCCAGAACATCTGATCAACGTTATCATTTCCCTGCTGATATCCGTGGGAAACAGTCAATTTCCAGGTTTTAAACGACATGTAGAAATCCTGCTATTGTTGTCATGGTTACAAATAGGAGGGATGGATGGATCCCTTACCGGCACTTCAGGGTGTAGACCTTGCCCACCAGTTTTACCAGCGGGTAGGAGGGGGGTTTAGGTACCAGGGCAGGGACGGTGCCAGTGCGGGGGGGCTTGGGCGAGCCACTCTCCCTCTCTGTCCCATCTGGGCAAGACGGGTGCTTCAGGGGCCGTCGTTCAAAACCTAGACAAAGGGGAACACACGGGAGTGTAGTGTGGTAAAACCTAGGGTGAAAGTGTGTGTGTGTGTGTGCATCTATGTGTAAACTATGTATCTATGAGTTAACTCGAGTAGCAAACACAAACTTGTACTGATTTAAAGCTCTGGATAAAAGTTGAGTGTGTGTACGCATATGGGCCTGTTTGCAGGGGTGAAAGAAGGATTATGTGGTAACCTGACTTACCTCTAGGCAGGCGGACGTTGAGCTCACTGCGTGCGACCTGTGCTTGAAGTGGGTGTCCGCTGGACAGGCGTGAGGGGCTGGGCTTGGTGGGAGAGACCAAAAGATTGCCACCAATGGTGCCCTCCGCTGTCTTGGAAGGCCCCTGGCTGGCCTCTTGGCCTACCAGCTGCCCCAGGTTCAGACCCACAGTGGACCACTGGGAGGAGAGGGAGGAAGAGGAGGATGAGGAGGCCTTCTGGGATGACAAGTGAAAGGTGTGTTCAGATTCCAATGACACGGAGATCAGCGAGCTGTTCTTCTGTACAACGAAAAGGATGAAGGAGATTGGTGAGCACTTAGACATGATGTAAAACATCCATCAATCCATCCGTTATCAAACCCTCTTATCCTGCTCTCAGGGTCGCGGGGATTCTGGAGCCTATCCCAGCAGTCACTGGGCAGCAGGTGGGGAGACACCCTGGACAGGCCGCCAGTCCATCACACAGGGCCGACACACACACACACACACACACACACACACACACACACACACACACACACACACACACACACATTCATACCTAGAGATAATTTAGTACGGCCGATGCACCTGACCTACATGTCTTTGGACTATGGGAGGAAACCTGAGCACCTAGAGGATGACCCCCAAGGTTGGACTACCCCGGGGCTTGAACCCAGGACCTTCTTGCTGTGAGGCGACCGTGCTGATGTAAGACATGATGCCTTCTATATTATGTGCTGATCCATACTGATCTGAACTTATTGTGTACAGGTCGGCGTTGCCAATTTCTTATGGGGAGAACACCTGATCAGGCCATTAATCACCATCTTGTTTAGCGGATGCAGGCCTATTGTCAAGGCTACACATGCAGATCACTTTGGCTTCACTTCACCCGTATAAGAAGCCCCTGGCTTCAAGAATGCAAGGACACTCAAAAGGTAATCTATTTTGTATGTGTGCCACATCACAGCACACAGAGAAGAAATGACAATGACGCAAATGCACCAGAAACTAATTCAGCCGGGAACAAAAAAAAAAGAAAAAAGTACAACCCCCCCCCTTCAACAGCATGCCATAATTTATCTGAAGATGAAACATAAGCTGCCAGGCACCCTGGTTACTATGGCAACTATCAAGTCAATAGCCGAGTTGCTCTGGCATCTGTCCCCACAGTGATATTTGCTGGGTGTAAAGATGCGGAATCTACAGTGAGGCACAAAGCTGTTAAACAACATGCCTGGAGCCTTCCAAGACACAAAATGTCTGTTTAGACGCCAACTGAGACATTTTATATTACCCGGCATCGGGGCCTGCTTGAGGGTATAGTGCTGAAGGTAAAAGGTGGGAAAGTAGCTGAGTGCAATATCTAACTAATGTCAAAGTCCTACTACTGCATTGTATACAATTAACCTTGTGGGCTGCAATGCTGTACATATTATAAAGATTGAATGAATGAATATTTTCTTTTCATGTCTAAAACGGCTCATCCCACATGGGATTACTTTACATGCAAAAACAGCAAGGTATTAAAAAAAACGCTATTTAAATACGACGAATGTTTAATTTTTGTTGTAATGTTTTTGGTCATCAAAGAAGGTTGACTCAGTTCAACTGGACACATTTCATCACTCAAAGTCAAAACAGGTTGAATCAGTTTAACTGGACACATTTCATCACTCAAGTGATGAAATGTATCCAGATGAACTGATTCCACCTTCTTTGATTTTCTTACCTGGGTTGTTGAGCATGCATCAAGACATGTTTTTGCTAATATTGGTTCAATGAAGAAGTTTAAAAAAAAAAACACCTAAAAATATATGCATGTCAAGTGACCAATAAAAACAGGGCCAGCCTTTGCCTGCAGAACAGCTTTAATCCTTTGTGGTATTTTTAAAGCCGACGTCCACTCGAAGTGTCTTGGCCTTGACCACAGCCGTTTCATACGGTGTTGGAATGTCCAACAGGAATGGACAACATCCGCCTGATGCGTGCTGTTTTTGCCAGAGCGTGCTCCTTACAATCTGAGGCCCCGTGCACCAAGATGGCATTGATGAAACCGGCGAAATATACACTCACTGGCCACTTTATTAGGTACACCTTGCTAGTACCAGGTTGGACCCCCTTTTGCCTTCAGAACTGCCTTAATCCTTCGTGGCATAGATTCAACAAGGTACTGGAAACATTCCTCAGAGAGTTTGGTCCATATTGACATGATAGCATCACGCAGTTGCTGCAGATTTGTCGGCTGCACATCCATGATGCGAATCTCCCGGTCCACCACATCCCAAAGGTGCTCTATTGGATTGAGATCTGGTGACTGTGGAGGCCATTTGAGTACAGTGAACTCATTGTCATGTTCAAGAAACCAGTCTGAGATGATTCGAGCTTTATGACATGGCACGTTATCCTGCTGGAAGTAGCCATCAGAAGATGGGAACACTGTGGTCATAAAGGGATGGACATGGTCAGCAACAATACTCAGGTCGGCTGTGGCGTTGACACGATGCTCAATTGGTACTAAGGGGCCCAAAGTGTGCCAAGAAAATATCCCCCACACCATTACACCACCACCACCGGCCTGAACCGTTGATACAAGGCAGGATGGATCCATGCTTTCATGTTGTTGACGCCAAATTCTGACCCTACCATCCGAATGTCGCAGCAGAAATCGAGACTCATCAGACCAGGCAACGTTTTTCCAATCTTCTATTGTCCAATTTTGGTGAGCCTGTGCGAATTGTAGCCTCAGTTTCCTGTTCTTAGCTGACAGGAGTGGCACCCGGTGTGGTCTTCTGCTGCTGTAGCCCATCTGCCTCAAGGTTCGACGTGTTGTGCGTTCAGAGATGCTCTTCTGCATACCTCGGTTGTAATGAGTGGTTATTTGAGTTACTGTTGCCTTTCTGTCAGCTCGAACCAGTCTGGCCATTCTCCTCTGACCTCTGGCATCAACGAGGCATTTTCGCACACAGAACTGCCGCTCACTGGATATTTTCTCTTTTTTGGACCATTCTCTGTAAACCCTAGAGATGGTTGTGCGTGAAAATCCCAGTAGATTAGCAGTTTCTGAAATACTCAGACCAGCCCGTCTGGCACCAACAACCATGCCACGTTCAAAGTCACTTAAATCACCTTTCTTCCCCATTCTGATGCTCGGTTTGAACTGCAGCAGATCGTCTTGACCATGTCTACATGCCTAAATGCATTGAGTTGCTGCCATGTGATTGGCTGATTGGAAATTTGCGTTAACGAGCAGTTGGACAGGTGTGCCTAATAAAGTGGCCGGTGAGTGTACTTGTGAATGTTAACTAGAAAGCTATCCATCCATCCATTAGCCGAACCGCTTATCCTGCTCTCAGGGTTGCGGGGATACTGGAGCCTATCCCAGCAGTCATTGGGCGGTGGGCGGGGAGACACCCTGGACAGGCCGCCAGTCCATCACACAGGGCCGTTAACTAGAAATTTCGCATAAAAATAACTTCGTCGGATGTCCGAGTGACGTAGCGGTCTATTCTGTTGCCTGCCAATACAGGGATCACCGGTTCTCATCCCCGTTTTACCTCCGGTTTGTTTGGGCGTCCCTACAGACATAATCGGCAGTGTCTGCGGCTGGGAAGCCGGATGTGGGTATGTGTCCTGGTTGCTGCACTAGTACCTCCCCTGGTCGGTCGGGGCACGTGTTCGGGAGGGAGGGGGAACTGTGGGGGGGGGGATAGCGTGATCCTCCCACGCGCTACATCCCCCTGGCGAAACTCATCACTGTCAGGCGAAAAGAAGCAGCTGGCGACTCCACGTGTATCGGAGGAGGCATGTGGTAGTCTGCAGCCCTCCCCGGACGGCTCGGAAGAGTGGGGTAACTGGCCGGATACAATTGGGGAGAAAAAAGGGGTGAAAATCCAAAAAAAAGAAAAAAGAAAAAAAAAGACTTCATCACATCATCACATTATCTCCTCTAAGTCAAAATGTCAGTTTCGTAGAACAAATTAATTATTAACCCGCCTCCCCCTCGCCTCCCCCCCAACCCTTCTTTTCCTTTTGGACGGATTTCACTCTAGCTTAGTTTCTTTTCTGTCTTTTTCAGCTCTGCGTGTTCATATTTATACATGCAGCACGTTTTTTGTTTTTGGACAATGGCTTGCTGGTTATGTCATCACACAAGGTCGATAAATGCTTCATCCCGGAGGCAACAAAGTACAAAGAGTTGCACAATTAAAGCCACGACATGTTGCAAGGAAAGAAAACACGTGTGCAACGTCATAGCTTCCACTGTTGGGGCGGAGGGCGAGTCGTAATTAATTTCAGAAAGTCGTGCGGCTGCTTTCTCCCCGGCTCATGATTCAGACGCCGTCATAGTGTTTGGAGCAAATCGTTAACGAATTTCAAAGCCAACATCATTACGAAAAACGCAACAAAATAAACAAGTGCTTGCCGTCACTGGTGCAAATGACTAACTTTCAGCTCTGCAAGAGATTAGCCTCAATTATACCGAACGTATAAGTAGAACCAAATGCTCTTCATTTTAAACACTAAACTAAAAGTTTGATTAATGAGTACGAACGCTGTGATCCTGGACCACGCTTTGTGACCATTTCCACACAAGTATTTCATCGTAATTATTTTTCTTTAAATGTGTAATAACACATTTTATATAAACCTCATCCATCCATCCATCCATCCGTCCATCATCTGAACCACTTATCCTGCTCTCAGGGTCGCAGGGATACTGGAGCCTATCCCAGCAGTCATTGGGCAGCAGACGGGAAGACACCCTGGACAGGCCGCCAGTCCATCAAAGGGCCGACACACACCCACACACACATTCATACCTAGGGACAATTTAGTACGGCTGAGTCACCTGACCTACATGTCTTTGGACTGTAGGAGAAAACCGGCGCCCCCAGAGGAAACCCACACAGACACGGGGAGAATATGCAAACTCCAGACAGAGGACGACCCGGGACGACCCACCAAGGTTGGACTACCCCGGGGCTCGAACCCAGGACCTTCTTGCTGTGAGGCGACCGCGCTAACCACCATGCCGCCACCTATATAAACCTCATGAGAACTTGGGGGGTAAAAAAAGCTGCTCGGTCTAAAAGGCGCTCCACTTTAGTTCCTGTGGCAGGCGTCTCCTCCCGTCTGATTTACTATAAAGTCACAGGACTCGAGACTAAACTAGCAGTAGTTTTGCCCCAGTACCACTGCTAAGCGCGTTTACATTTCTAACCAGTCTGCCACAAGAAACCACTAGCTGCTGGTAAACAATTTACGAGATAAAAAAAAAACTGTCTAAAAATAGTCAGTAGAAATAATTGTACTTATGTACACACCCACTCAACTATGTGACGTCACAACACAATGACCCAAATATCTCTCTGGGCTGATGTGTTATCGTTCATTTAGACAACAAAATTATACATCCCAATATGAACCAAATCCAAATTTCATCCTGATGAATCACTGAAAGACAACCTATTTCAATACTGAATTATTGCCCCGGCCTACTTACAAATGCAAGCCAAACGTGGCGTGAACCCAAGGCAGTGGACAGAAAGCCACTTTAATTTTGTCATTATACAAGTTACAACGAAATATGTTCTCTGCATTTAACCCATCCTATTGTATAGGAGCAGTGGGCAGCTGCAGCGCCCGGAGACCAACTCCAGTTCTTCTTTCCATCGCCTTGCTCAGGGGCACAGGCAGGAGCATTAACCCTACCATGCATGTCTTTTTTGATGGTGGGGGGAAACCGGAGCACCCGGAGGAAACCCACGCGGACACGGGGAGAACACGCCAACTCCACACAGAAAGGACCTGGGACGGCCTGGGGTTCGAACCCAGGACCTTCTTGCTGTGAGGCTGCAGTGCTAACCACTGGGCCACCGAGCTGTCATTCAGCTCCTGTATGTGGTGAATACCTGCCTATTCTTCAAGAAAATAAAACCGCCCGTTCGTCCTTTAAAATCTTAGTGTTGGTTAAATCTGGTGATGAGGAAGACTTTTTGACTTGGTGTTCATTAAATCACTTCTGAAATTGTTTAGCGATGTAGATGGGATATAATCATCTTGGAAAACAGGGACATTATGAGGATCTGTGTTTGCACTATAGGGTGCATCTAATCCTGCAAAACAGCCTCGTTTTTAACAGTAGTTATATTACTATAGAGAGCAAACGTCCATTTTCCAAACCGCTTATCCTGCTCTCAGGGATGCTGGAGCCTATCCCAGCAGTCATTGGGGGGGCAGGGGGGAGACACCCTGGACAGGCCGCCAGACTATCACACAGGGCCGACATACACACCCACACACATTCATACCTAGGAACAATTTAGTACGGCCGATTCACCTGACCTACATGTCTTTGGACTGTGAGAGGAAACCAGAGCCCCCAGAGGAAACCCACGCAGACACGGGGAGAACATGTAAACTCCACACAGAGGACAACCCGGGACGACCCCCAAGCTTGGACTACCCTGGGGCTCGAACCCAGGATCTTCTTACTGTGATGCAACCACGCTAACCACTGCGCCACTGTGCCGCCCAAAAAGCAAAAGTCAAACCTAACAATTGCCATGAAATGACTGCCCCGACCAGTTCAGAGCCACCACCACGTTTAGCAGTTGGTAACAGTCATTGCAGATGCAATGCAGCCTTCTGATTTTTCCAAACACAAAGCCATTCAAATGGTAAACGGACTGCATTCATAAAGCACTTTTCTAGTCTACCGACCACTCAAAGTGCTTTGCAACGAACGCCTCACATTCACCCATTCACACACACACACCCACACATTCATACACTGATGGCGGAAGCTGCCATGCAAGGCACCAACCTGCTCAGCAGGAGCAGTTAGGGATTCAGTGTCTTGCTCGAGGACACGTCGACACGCTCTCTGGAGGAGCTGGGGATCGAACCAGCGACCTTCCGATTACTAGACGGACCTGCTCTACCTCCTGAGCTGTGCCGCCCAATTCAAATGAAGAAATACGGGGGAGGGGGGGACAACTCATTTAATCACAGCACTATTACATGGGAGTCCATTTTTGCCCCACCAGGTTGTGTGTATTTGTGCACTGACCTTGAACATATAAGGTTCGTTATTACAGTCCTGATAGAATGAATACAGATATGTGGACAGGGTGGGGAAGAGTACTTGTGTGTATTGTATACAGACACTACAAGTGTATAGTGCCGGGGCATCCAGGTGGCGTGGCAGTCTATTCTGTTGCCTACCAACACGGGAATCTGCGGTTCGAACCCCAGTGTTACCTCCGGCTTAGTCGGGCGTCCCTACAGACACAATTGGCCGTGTGGGTATGTGTCCTGGTCGCTGCACTAGCGCTTCCTCTGGTGGGTCGGGGCGCCTGTTCAGGGGGGCGGGGGAACTGGGGGGAATAGCGTGATCCTCCCACATGCTACGTCCTCCTGGCGAAACTCCTCACTGTCAGGTGAAAAGAAGCGGCTGACGACTCCACATGTACTGGAGGAGACATGTGGTAGTTTGCAGCCCTCCTCAGATCGGCAGAGGGGGTGGAGCAGTGACTGGGACGGCTTGGAAGAGTGGGGTAATTGGCTGGGTACAATTGGGGGGGGGGGGGATAAATAAATAAATATAGTGCCTGTATACTGAATACACTATCCAACATGTAATCTGTAATGTACAGTTCAACTCAACAGTTCAGTTTAGTTACAATACTCCAAAAAAAGTAACTTGCTCACATTATATTCAAAATGCATTTTCAAATAGCACGTGTGAAGTAGCTGTGCTGTATTGTGGATATTATGTCACGTTATTCCTTATTCTTTTGTGATACTGGTATCTCTGTGCCATTAATCTCAATATGAATTAATTATCTGCCAATTACTGCCGCGCTCCACCAACGTGTGGTGCAAGCAGAAGGAAATGGTGCGTGCTGATTCAAAAATACTTCATAGTTGTTTTTTTCCCCCACAATGATTGTGTCACTACTTTTAATGAGGAGCATGGCCAGTACCGGGGCAATACATTTCACTGTGGGGGGCTTTCAGTTGACCTTACCTCGCTATTGCTATTGCTGTGTTGCGTGAATGAGAAACGGGCTAACAGAAGCATAAACACACCGGAACTGCATGCAGACACACATGAACACAGCACATGAATGATGATGGACAGAGTAAATCAAATTTGTCGTTTTCCATGTGTTTTATCGTTGATGAGTTGCAGACTGCAGCCTAAAAGACAGCATCCTTCCATTCAGCTCAGTTTTCACGCGAGCTTGCACTTGCTCACCAACGAAACATGACCGCGTAGTCCAACCTGTAACACCGAGGCCGGTTATGAGTTACGGATTCTGAAAGTATTCTCCTCGGACTCAAAATAAATGACTGTAATATGAATACTGGGCAGCGGCTGGATATATTGCACTCATGTGGTGTTAGTGCAATTATTGTTTGCACCGAAAAATTAGTGAAAACATCAATCCTTTGCAGCGAGCCTGAAACTGTCTTCATGCTCAGTATTATCGGTGAACTTGATATAATACAGAAATCCTGTTCATGGTTTTGAAAAACGGTGAGGAAACTTGCACATCGGGGCACATAATGGGCATGCTGAGAAAGAGGCGTTTAACTTTATAATCATTGTTTGGAGTATGCTCCGTTGCATGGGAACTGGAATAAGAAGGGGAAGATTTTCTAGCACAATTGACGAAACAGGATCTCGGCAGCATTATTGTGTCCATGTAAACATAGTCAAGGCTCAGCGTTTTCGGTTTTTATTTTTCAAAGCCATCCAGCATGCCAAATTTCGCCACAAGAGGACACTGTTACATAATCTCACACGAACAGGAACAACTTTTGGATCCGGGGAAACATAAAATCCGGGTGAAAATCAGTTTAAACTGATCTGCTCCTTTTAAAAAATCTGGGTATTTTTCAGTGAAAACCGAAAAAGCTGAGCCTTGAACATAGTCAATGATGCCATTATGTTTCTACACATAGACTGCATTCCAAATAAAATGACCTCCTCACCTTTTTAAAGGTGGAGCGACTGCCCTGCATGTAGCTACGGTGCATCTCCACCACCTTCTGGGGCCGGCTTCGCATCCAAGCACTCAGGGTCTCTATAGGGGAGCCATTTACACACCACTCTGTTACACCAAACTGCCGTAGGTGGGCCCTGGCATGGCTAGCCAGAGCCTTACGGTTTTCAAAGAAGAACCCACACAGCTCACAGCTGGCATCTGAAGCACATGGGAGTCAAAAGAAAGCAAAGTGTTTGTTAGTCATGGATGAGAATAACCCAGCGCTCAGTACAGGATCAATTTCATATGCTAATTTCAGCATATGTATATGCACAGCGTTGGTTTCCAGAAATAAAGTTTGTTGGCTTACCCTGATGAGCTGCTCCATGCTTGTCTGGGGAAGACTTCTTTTTGAAGGAGAAATCGTGTGGCTGAGATGAAATGGTCTTGAGTTGATGGGTTGGTGATTGGGTATTTTCCACTGAGCGGGTCTCTTCTGACAGAGGTCTCTTCCCCAATGGGGACACCCTGAAAAACTTCCCTGCAGGTGGAGTAGCAGATGGACGCACGCCCCCCAAACCCGGCTTGTGGAGCCTGGACCCTGAGTGTGACGGACTGAGTGGGGATTTCCGATATTTGGAGGACTGGTAGCCTGGAAACCCAAGACGCTCTGAACTCCCAAGGCCCCCCAAGTTCTCCCACATGGGGCTATTTCTTCCTTGGCTAGACTCCTTCTTTACCCCTTGGTTTGAAGGAGAGGAAGTGCCTCCCCCCTTCTTGTGCATGATCTCTCTCAGGGTGTCAATGGGGGAGCCATTGACGGACCACTCTGTGATGCCCATCTGGCGCAAATGGGAGCGGGCATGGCTGGAGAGCCCTTTCCGGTTCTCAAAATACTCCCCACAGAACTCGCAACGGATGTCCCTTGTTGGCTCGACTTCATGGGCCATGGCTGGAAAGGGCCAAGGAGAAGAAAAAGTTAAAACAGTCCCTTTGATATTGTGGACCTGCATAGTTCAGTGAGGATAGTATGTTACTACTACTGCAAGAATTAAAGGTTCGATACCCAATGGGAATAACCATGCTAAAAATGAGAAGAAAGAAAGAAGAAAGCCACTTTATTTTCTCATTGTACAGTTGTTTGGTTACAATGAAATTTGTTCTCTGCATCCCCATCCTATTGTATAGGAGCAGTGGGCAGCTGCAACGCCCGGGGACCAACTCCAGTTCTTCTTTCCATTGCCTTTCTCAGGGGCACAGACAGGAGTATTAACCCTAACATGCATGTCTTTTGATGGTGGGAGGAAGCCGGGGCCCCTGGAGGAAACCTACGCAGACACGGGGAGAACATGCAAACTCCACACAGAAAGGACCTGGGACGGGCTGGGGTTTGAACCCATGACCTTTTTGCTGTGAGGCAACAGTGCTAACCACTGGGCCACCGTGCTGCCCCATAATAAGGACTGGGAATCATTCACTACATGTTGTGATTTCTTAAGATTTCATGAGAAATTATGAAATCATAATCTTGTAAATATGAACTTTAAGGCTAGATCCCTCTTATCTACAGTAAAATGTGAAAACTGCAATAATACAAAGAAATGTGCAACAAAATGCATTTATCTTAAACCCCATGTATTACAAAAGCTTAAAAACATGAGTAAACAGTCAACGATTCAAATTTAAACATTCAGAAATGTAGAGATCATTAAACCAAACCTCTTCACAGCATTTCTTAATTGTGCATCAACATTGCAATTTGCATTGAATTGATTTTTCTCCCCACCCCTACTGAAAATGTATGCACTTGTGGTACTGTG
Source organism: Lampris incognitus (assembly GCF_029633865.1). NCBI lineage: Eukaryota > Metazoa > Chordata > Actinopteri > Lampriformes > Lampridae > Lampris > Lampris incognitus. The sequence goes on along the minus strand of NC_079220.1, from coordinate 10,936,312 downwards.
GCGGACCTTGGATTCCCAAAGGAGAGATCTCTAAGTGGGTTCACAAACCCTGATGACAAGAATCTGGCCACACATTCAAAGCAATGGCCAAGTAGATTAGTCTATAAACTTACCCAAGTTGAGGGGGAACACGTTATCAGAACTGCCCCAGCTACAGTTGAGAGGTTCAGTGGAAAATCCCCCAGATTCCCCTACGGCTTCAGGCATGGTAACTTCAAGCTGCACAGGCTCAGGTTTCAGCTTGAGTATCAGCCCGCTGGAAGAGCTTGATGGCGCTGAATTCGTCTTGCACTCTGTGGGTTGTGGACTGGAGGGGTGGGTGAAGGTGAAGGGAAGACGACCCAGGAGGGTGGAAGAAGAAGGGGAAGAGGAAGATGACAGAGGAGACCGGGGGCTTGGGGAGGATGGCGGTGGGGTTTTGAGAGGTTTAAGAGGGATGGCGCAGGGCAGCCCTCGTCTCGTGATGATCTCCCTCAGGGTGTCTATGGGGGAGCCGTTGACAGACCACTCTGTAATGCCCATTTGACGTAGGTGGGAGCGGGCATGGCTGGAGAGGCCTTTGCGGTTTTCAAAATATTCCCCACAGAACTCACAGCCAATCTCCTTTGGAGGTTCACCTGAGAGTTAAAAAAAAGAGAGGAAATAGCCTTAAATTAAAATAAAGAGGATATCTGACCAAGATAAGCAGCTATGACATATGGAGTACTTGAAATGACGGTTTTGCTGAGTGATTTATCGTTATTGCCCCTGTATACTGGTTTGATTGTATAACCCCAGTCTCTTGCTATTTAATTGTGAAGCACTTGGTTAATCAGTTTTACAAAAGTGCAGTACAAATAAAGTTATTATTGCTAATATCTTTATCATTACTAATATTATCATAATTATACAAAATTTAAGAAGGATACATTCTACGTTCTATGGCAGTGGTACTTGTCCATGTGCCATGAAAGGCCACGTGTATGCAGGTTTTCTTTTCAACCCAACGCGACACCAGCTGATTTCACTGATTATTCCTCCTTTCTGATAGAAGGTGTGCTCATTAACTGGAATCAGTAGGCGTTGAGTTGGAAAGAAAACCTACATACACATGTCCCTTCATGGCGCATGTTTGAGTATCACCACTATGGTACTGTACTCACTGTGTGGTAGAGCCATGAGCTCCCTGCTACTCAGGCGAAAGACCTGCATTGAAGAGGACTTGGGACGCTTGGCTGGTGGGCCAAGCAGAGGGGAGGCTGAGGAAGAGGTAGCTTTGGACGAAGACCCACCCCCCACCGTAGTGACCTTGTAGAGGAGGGGCGAGGAGGAAGAGGAGGAGGCCGTCAAGAGAGACCGTTTCGGAGAAGACAGTGCAGTCGTGAGGCCCCTGGCATCTGCGTGGCCATCGGGCTGCAGCGCGCTGGCTTTGTGCTTAAAGTCATCTGTGTGGATGAGCTGGTTGAGGAGGTCAATGGGAGAGCCTTTGGATTCAGAATACTCCACCCCGAAGTGTCGCAGGTGGGCTCGGGCGTGGCTGGAAAGGCCTTTTCGCGTTTCAAACCAGGCACCACAGAGCTGGCAAATGATGTCTTTGTTTGGGTCTGCTTCCAATGCTGCACATTATGAAAAGAGACCAAAACCGATAGACTTATCAAACCAATCAATCAATCAATCAATCAAGTTGCATTTTATATAGTGCTTTTCTAGCTGCAACGGCCACTCAAAGCGCTTTACAAAAAATACAAATACAAAACTTCAAATCACAATTACTGAAGGTTAGGTGTCCAAAGAAGGATTACAATTCTAGACTAATTTACCTTCCTTTGAATATATATTTTATCAAACACCAAAAGAACAGGAAAAAAGCAACAATAAAAAGGGCAACAACAATGATTTGCAAGATTATCTCCATATGTATGTCAGCAGCCATAACGCTGAACTTGTTTCAGTGTCTCTGAAATGCTGCTGAAAATGTTAAAGTGAAAACTGTCTCCCTGGTTTGCTGATAGGCTGCACTGTATAAGAAATAAAATCCATCAATCCATTATCCAATCTGCTTATCCCACTCGGGGTCACGGGATGCTGGAGCGTATCCCAGCAGTCATTGGGCGGCAGGTGAGGAGACACCCTGGACAGGCCGCCAGGCCATCACAGGGCCAACACGTTCACACCTAGGGGCAATTTACTACGGCCGATTCACCTGACCTACATGTCTTTGGACCGCGGGAGGAAACCAAAGCACCTGGAGGAAACCCACAAACATGGGGAGAACATGCAAACTCCACACAGAGGATGCTCTGAGATGACTCCCAAGGTTGGACAACCCCGGGGCTCGAACCCAGGACCTTCTTGCTGTGAGGCGACCATGTTAACCACTGTGCCACCATGCTGCCCCCTACTGCGCCACCATAAATAAAAATAAAAATGCCATAAGTAAAAATGCAACATAAAACTGTATAATGTAGCATTGTTATTCACATTCTGTCATACAGCTGTATGTAGCACTGATATCACAATGATGCCTATTGGCAGATGAGGACGTGTAGTTTTCACATTTACAGACTGTCAGTTTCTGCACAATTTCAAAGGTGTTTCACTCACATACAGAAGACTGCTCAGTTTCATGGCTGCCAATGGAGTGTTATCCTTACAACACTGGCAGGGATTATGCGTTTGGTCGCGTATGTGTGTGGCTGTGTGTCCGTCCGCGGCTAATCTCGCAAAATACTGGACCTATCAGCCCATCATTTTTTTGTGCAATTATGACTGTATGATGAAGACCTCTTGTGGTTGCGGTGATTCAAAACCTTTGAAAAATGTTTGTTCTCGCTATCGCCGCTCCCTCTCTTCATTCACTCTCTAGTTCGCTCGGCCAACGCTGCTCTCTGTCACTGCCCGATCTGAGTCGATCAAAAGTTATTCAAAAATAATTTTGATAATCCAAAAAAAAATGCGAAAGTTATAAAGGCAAAACTTCCTTTGGGCTGCAGTCAAAACAGGAAGTGTTGCATATTCTTGTCACTGCCTGCCGATGCCCAATCCATGCTGGCTGCCCGATCCATTCTGCACATGTGCAAAAGTCAGTGCATGCACAGTATGGATCGGGCAACAGGCGTGCCATAATGTGCACCCCTGCCATGAAACGCACCCCCTTATTTAGCTGTGTGTAGCGCCACGTCAAATACTTTCAACTTGCTCAAAAAAAATCTATTTCATTTTGTAATTATAGCTGGGGTATATTTCCACAGAATGCGGTGTCGTGGAATAAGAACGTTATTGGTTTGCGTTCGTTATTATCTGTTAAGAATGACGTGTTTTAAGGATTTTGTTTTAGGAAGAAAATCAGTTATTGCACTCTTTAAAACCCTTCTAATATGTGTAAATAATCAATATTTTCCTCTCCCATTCGCTTCACAAAGAATTAATATGTGAGACATTTCTCCCCCTTCGTTTGGTTGCAGTATTAAGGCAAATCGCTTCACTTTTCGAACCAAGTGACATATGGTAATTCACAACAGATAATAACGAATACAAACGATAGCTTTCTTATTCCACCACACTGCATTCTATGGAAATATACAACACCTGCACGGCTCGGGAAGTGACACTGCTTCGTCTGAGTCAACCGTAGATGCGAATCACGCCTGCATGGGTGTAAATGGTTTACCCAGCTTTATTATATTATAAAAGGCACGTAGCAAAACTTTTCTTTCTGGGAAGCACAAGCTCATATTAGACTTGGTTGCATCCGTGTGAGGGTCCGTCTAGGAGGCTGTGCAGCCACAGACTGACAGGCAAAACATTTTTATTTGGTAGGTTTTTTTAGCTCAAGTGCAGCATATTAACCCCCCCCCCCCCATATTTCCCATTCAATCGCCTTGGGCACTGCGCAAAGGTGTTATAATGGCAGGAAAAACACTTTTTTCTGTCCGTGTATCTGTCCGCTGCTAACCTTGCACACTACTGGGCCCGTCAGCCTAATAATTTTTGTGCACAGTTATGAAGGGATGATCAAGAACCTCTCATGGCTGCAGTGATTCAAAACCTTTGAAAAACCTGTTCTACCCCGCAATTCAGCACTAAACTCTTCAGCTGGTGTGTCGCCAAGTCCGAGCACTGGAGAGGTGGAGAGAGAGATCTGCACTCTACTGAGTGCACTCTTCTAGTTAGACAACGGATTTAACGTTTAAAATTTTGACTTATTCTCATTAAAACTTACGATGAATCTATTCACACTGACAGAGAGTGCAACAGAAGTTCTTGTACATTAGACAACTCAGAGACAGACTTCAGTGTAAGCAAATACACTTACTGAGGTTGAGAGGAGCATCAGTCTCCTGTGGTGCCCAGAAAGGTTTGGTTGTTGAGAGTGTGGCGGGGGCAGAAAGGTTAGAGGTCAAGCTTTTCATTGCCCCAGCCTTGTGGTCTGGGGAGCGCAGGGGAGAAGACACAGGCAGCAGGGAGGATATGGGGGCTTTTCTCACCACTGAGGAAGGGGAGCCGGAACGAATGAGGGCAGACGGGGGCGGCGAGGCACCGGGGGAAGGAGTGGGAGTGGAAGATGAAGAGGAGGGTCCGGCTTTCGCTGCTTTGGCCAGGATGGACAGGGGGATCGGTTTCTCCTCAAAGTCCATGTCTCCAAACTCCTGGCCTTTGCCCGAAGCGGAAGAGGCCTCGGCAGGGGGTTTCTCGGCTGAAGGGGGTGGAAAATGGGGTGGAGTGAAACGGCCGTCCAGGCTGCACTCCTTGGTGATTTGGTTAAGGAGGTCAACGGGTGCTCCGCTGCTATCCGAAACGTCGATGCCCAGCTGGCTCAGATGAGAGCGGGCGTGACTGGACAGCTCCTGTCTCGTGTCAAAATGGGCTCCACACACCTGACACTTCAAGTTCAGGACTGCAACAGAGACCAGAAAACTACAATGTGAGGAAGACTGCACATCCAGGCACTTAGGCCTTATATATAGTCAATCAAAGCACAATTAAAACAACATTTTCCCTCCAAATACCTCTGCTCATAACATATTGTCAAAAAAAGATACTGTTTCCAAGTTAACTGTATGAATCTGTTGTGACAATGCTAACTGTTAGCAACGATAGGTGATCAGTGTCTATCGAACTACACCTCAGTACATCCGTCTCCTGAAAAGCCGAAACAAAACCAACACATTTCCCGGATGGCACGCTGCTTTAATTACCTCGTGTCTACATCATCACCCACCTTGGTAATATGAAAGACCTTCAACCACTCGCTCTTGTTAGTGCATCTCATTACACCTGTCAACCTCTAAGAATTTCCCCCGAGACGAGACTCGGTCATGTAAAGCATCATCGGCGCCTCATCACAGACCCGGTGTCACTTTTTTACATTCTCTCCTCTGACGATTACTAGCAGACCGGCCGCTGCAAAGCACCATCCTGTGTCAGCAGTCTGATGGGCCAACTTCCCCTATTTCAACTCACCCTTGGCGTCGGCATCTTCTCGGGGACAGACGCTGTCACCGTCCTCGCCAAGCAGCCCCTTCTTCCCCGGGCTGGAGCTCAGACTATCCAGAGCTGAAACCTGCAGCTCCTTCTCCTCCTCCTCCTCCTCCTCTTCTCCCTCCTTACCAACTAAAATGTCACACACACAATGCAAAAAAGTGTGCAACGACAAGGCAGTGCAACCTGGCTGTGGTTATCACTCAGCACTGAAACGTTTCATGCCGGAGGAACAGAAGTCTAGTCTCATTTAAATAACGAAAGACTGTAGGAGATTAAATGTGTCAAGGCAAAATTAGAATATATTCTATCTTTAGGTATGCTGAGGTTCACAGCCTAATTTCTGTATACTACTCCAAAAAAAAAAACCAAAAAAAAAAACGCGCATAATCTTCCCAAGAAACAAACATGAAATGAATTACAGTGCGGGAACACTGTCCAAAAAAAACCAAAAGAAATTATCGCGCCACTGAACGAAACAAACATGGCAGCATTAGTGCAGCGCTGCATTCCTGGGACAAAAGTGCCATTTTCTGCGACAAATGGGTAAATCAAAAGAGACGTGCAGACAGACAATGCTTTTTGTCTGGTGGGCGGCTCTGCGCTTGTCAGTTCATCTCCTGACTGGGAAGGGGCGACGGTGTGATGACACCTCCGAAGCGCCGCCGCCGCGCCGCGCCGCCGCAGCAGCAGCAACGCCGCTCATTAAAAACCACGGCGATCCGCAATTATCCCGTCTTTCCGTGAGAAAGTTGCGAAACGCGGGGCTGGAGTTTGTTTCCATTCAGCAGGGTGGCATATTAAAAAAAAAACCCGGCAACCCGCCACTTTGCGAGTTAGAAGTGGTCATTCTTATGTACTTCTTTTATTTCGGGTAAGTTGTCATTACGTCACAGGCGACGGTCACTTGGCCGCTACGGGCGGCGGTGTTCGGCCGGCGCGCGGAAACCGTTCCGACGTTCTGATACCGAGCACAGGCACGTTCGGCGGCGGAGCGCGGCGCGTCCTCTATCCCAAAAAAAAAAGAGAAAGAGGGAGAGAGCGCGAGGGAGGGAGGGAGAGAGCGAGCGAGGGAGGTATCAAAGGAAAGTAAAATGGCGAGGACTGGGGAACCGTAGGTGATTCCAGAGCTCCTGCAGTACTGAGGTGTTTCGGAGCGTCGGGGGAGAGACGTGCGGACTGGGCCGCGGGAGAAGATCCCGACCAGCTGAGGGCATCGAACAGGGGGACGGAGTCGGTCCACGTTCACGCGGACGGAGGGGGGAGGGGGGAAAAAAACGGCAACACCCGCGCGCGGCGATGACAATGACCCGCTTTTGAGCTTTTTTTTTTTTTTTTTCCTGACACGCGAGCCACAAGGCTACCTGGCCATGCGCGACACTGCCCGTGGTGGTCCCATATATACGAACACACACACACACACACACGTATATATGTATGCTGATCGCTGTTTGGGTCTTTATTTTTGTGACCCACAGCAAAGCGAACCGAGTCTCCCCCCCCTCCCCTCCCCTCCCGGCAGTGAGCTGAGGGCACGCTGTGCACGGGGATCACATCGTGCGCTACTCACCGGTCAGTAACCGCAGTGCATCGGACTCCCGGCAGCGGAAGCCAGACGGCTTTTCCGCTATTGTTTGGGTCTGCGGGGAGGTGGAAGCAGCCATTTTGCCCCCATATGCACCGCTAAACTAAGGCGTGACCAATCGAGTGGAGGCGGATGTTGGGATAAATGCACCGAGTGCCACATCAGACATAGGCACGAGGGGGGCTCTCTCGCTCTCTTGCACACGCGCGCGCACGCACACACACACACACAGCTGATGTCCAGATAGCTGCTGTATTTCTAATCCCAGACAAGTTCTCCAGACACCCAGCACAGCATGAGAATAAGGCAATTAACCATCTTTTTTTATGCAAAGTAAAACATGCAGGTGGAGTCAACAGCACATTAAGGGCCAGCAAACGATACCAATTCCTACATTTCCCCGTGGCGTGGCACGATACTGAAGGTTATCAAAGTCTCAATCTCAGCCCTCCCAATAGCCTTGTGGTCCAAGACCACCCAAGGCGAGTCCGAGTGAGTCCAAGACTTGAAAGTGGCGAGGCCAGCTCCAAGTCCACCGGGGCCAAAATGTTATGTAAAGACGGATACCAGAGCAGGGAAAATCCAAACAAACACACTGACTGTAACTGTGGTAGTGTACCGTCCAAGTAAAAGTCAACGTTTCACTACACTGATATAATTTAGGCTTTTTTCCAGACATAAATTAATTAACTGACTATGAATAATTTGACACTGACAAAAAGAGAGGAGGCGGAGCTGGAGGTGGCAGAGTTGAAGATGCTAAGATATTCATTGGGAGTGACGAAGAAGGGCAGGATTAGGAACAATTAATATTACAGGGACAGCTCAGGTTGGATGGTTTGGAGACAAAGCAAGAGAGGCGAGATTGAGATGGCTTGGACATGTGTGGAGGAGAGGTGCTGGGTATACTGGGAGAAGGATGCTGAATATGGAGCTGCCAGGGAAGAGGAAAAGCGGAAGGCCAGAGAGGAGGTTTATGGATGTGGTGAGGGAGGACATGCAGGTGGCTGGTGTGAGAGGAAGATGCAGAGGACAGGAAGAGATGGAAACGGATGATCCGCTGTGGCGACCTCTAATGGGAGCAGCCGAAAGTAGTAGAAATTATTATTATCATTATTATTAGTAGCAGTAGTAGTAGTAATAATAAATTAGATTAATTGGGGGCGGCAGGGGCTCAGGAGGTAGAGCAGGTCGCCTGGTAACTGGACGATTGCCGGTTTGATCCTCGGCTCCTCTGTGCAAAAATGCTGAGGTGTCCCTGAGCAAGACACCTAACCCCTAACTGCTCCCGATGAGCTGGTTGTTTCCTTGCATGGTTGACGCCGCCTTTAGTGTATGAGTGTGTGTGTGTGTGTGTGTGTGCATGGATGAATGTGAAGCATCAATTAATTGTAAAAGCGCTTTGAATGGCTGTTGCAGCTAGAAAAGTGCAATATAAAATGCAGTCCATTTACCATTAAATAGCATATTATTGATCTCCTCAGCAGAAGTGATATTCATTAAAAAAAATAAAAAAATAAAAAACGAAATAAGTTGAAGTCTTATTGAAAAGACAAATCCGTACTGTCTGAGACAGAGTCAAGACCGAGTCATTATGGCTATGAAGTCCGAGACAAACCAGAGACGTTAAAAAATGCGGACTCGAGACCAAGTCCATACTCGAGTACAGCAAGTCTGCCAGTCAGAGTTATAACTGTATATAACTGTGATATGTTAGCATGAAAGTGCTGTAACTACACATCATCAATATTACCAATCCATCTACAAACCATCTCTGACACATCAAACAGCAACCTAAATAGCAACTCTACGACCTGTTAGCAACCAGCAAGCATTAATCAGTATATTACTGTACTACCACTGAGGACAGACGTCAATAACAGAAACTTACCCTCACGCTCTTCAACCTCATCCACGCTCTTCCAAGGTTGAGGAGATGTCGAGGGCAATGGGTCATAGGCCTGGGTATTTGCTATCCTTTCCCTTGTCTCTTCTCTCAACTTTTCCTCCTCTTCCTCCTCTATTCCCCTCTTATCTTCCTCCTCCTCTGTTGACAGTGAGCTGGGGCTCCGCGGGGGAGCCCTGGGGATCACCAAGTCAGGCCGCCTGGAGAATAACTCCCTCAGGATATGGATAGGTGAGATGGTCAAATCCCAATTAGTGATTCCAAAGTCGCGGAGGTGGGCCCTCGCATGGCTGGACAGGCCTGCCCGGGTGTCAAAGCCAGCGCTACAGAACTCACAGCGCATTACACTGAACGTGTCAGGGTCGAAATTGGCAACTGGGGAGAATGAACAATGCAAGTGGTGGTTTAGATATCTGATGGAAGTTGTGATTTTTAGATGCGAAACACCCCGTGAACATGGCGTCTCGCTCACTCACTCACAAACTGACATTGTTGAGCTGTACCACCTGCATAGATACAGGAGTGGGGGGTTGCGACCCCCCCAACCCCCCAAATGTGTGTAATCAAGTGAATCCTAAATGTACTGTTGTTATAAGACATAAAAGATTTTTTTAAATCAACATTATAATCCTCATTGGTGATAAAACTAGCAAAATGTATTTTTTCTGCACCCTCATCACTACTCTCTCTCTCAGCCTCTCTCTCACATCCTGTCACTTGGAACTGCCATTGTGGTTTCATTAGTGGTAGGATTTCACATAAATGCTATTTACAGAGATGCAAGTAAGACGTGCTCTATCACCTTTAACATGCTTAAACGAGTCATCTTTGATAAAAGTTGTCACGTGTTTCTGATGTGTCAGCTTTTTTGCTTTTCTGGTTGTTGGTTAGTTAATAAACATGATTTAGACAAATTAACTACAGCTCTGTTGAACCAAAGCACAAGTGGTCGCACTTTATTTTACAGTATGCTAATAAGACGTAACAAGCCGTACTTTGTATAAAATTAGACAAAAACTAGAAATAATGTTTTTTATTAGACAGTAACCGAACAGTTAGACATCATATGCCGAACAGTTAGACATCATATGCCTAAATTATGCCGTAATTAGAAACCGCATACGATATTGTATTAGACCCAAAATGTACTATACCTGGACACTATTGTACCAAATTATACTCTAATTAGAAACCAATCACATCCGTTCGCTACCTCACACGTCCCTCGTAGCCTGGATATTCTCCAGAGTCCCGTGGAGTTTGTAGGTAGTAATACATAGCCTAATGCTCCCTCAATGCCCTACTCCCATACCAGTTAAGACATCAGACCATTTAATGCTATGTCATTATCCGACACATTAGGCCATGGACGCTGCCAGGACATTGCACCTTCATTTCTCCCTGTTAGACTCTTATTAGACTTTCTTAGAGGGTAATTTGCAACACATTACCACAAAACCGGACCGTAAACTAAAGTGAAATCCGTCTTTATTTCCCACTGTTAGACCCTTATTACCCTCTAAGAGAGTCTAATAAGGGTCTAACAGTGGGAAATAAAGATGTATAATTTGGTATAATAGTGTCTAAGTATCGTATACTTTGGGTCTAGTAAGGCATTATATGCGGTTTCTAATTGCAGCATAATTTAGGCGTATGGTGTCTCATTAGGGTATAACTGTGTTTGTTTACTGTCTAATAAAGAACATATTTCTAGTTTTTGTCTAATTTGACATAAAGTACGACTTGTTACGTCCTATTAGTATACCGTAAAATAAAGTGCGATCGCAAAAAGCATCTATTAAACTACAATAAAAATGTAAAGTGTCCAATCACGATATTATGTAAATAATATATAATATATTGTTAGCTACAACAAAACATAATAATACTATATTATTTATACTTGTATAAATAATATATATTGTTCTTCACTCAATCAAAAATGTGCAGTCAATACTAACGTTAGGCCTACTTCCAATTACAAACTTAAAGGTGCTATACACGAGATTTTGACCATTACTATAGCAGCAAACAACTATTTGCTATGTAAAGAGATAGTGGAGTAATGGCATCCTGAGCAGAAAATGGCCACTCTCCATCTGTGTGTGTTGTAATCCGAAGTTTTTCTGTTCTTTACTTTGGAAGCCAGTCCAGCCGCACGTGTATGTTAGTGCATGTGAGGTAGCTAACGTTAGCAGGATAGCTATCAAGAATTACGTTACATGGATTTAGGTCACTCGGCCAGATCAAAGAAATAGCTCTTTAACTAGCTGAATACGTTACCAATGTGTCACGTCCCTGCAAGCACAAAACACAGCACAAATAGTGAAAGAGAAGCAGAGGAAGATGAAGGAGTATGCAGACAAAAAGAGAAGGGCAAAAGCAGTGGACTTTCCTCCTGGGTCTTGGGTCACAGTTAGGAGACCAGGTATACTACGCAAGAGACAGTCAAAGTACTCTCGCCCTCTTCAGGTGCATGAGCAAAGAGGCCAGTACACTTACAGACTGTCTGATGGGTGCACCTGGAATGCATCCTATCTCACGTCAGCCCTACCCCTTCAGGGTCACCCAGACCCTGGGCAGGCCCTTCCTCCCGAGGGGCCTGACATAGACTGTAGCCGAGTCCAGCCTGACCCCACTACATGCTCAGCCCCCTCTGCGAGAGGTCAGGGTCAGGAGGCCGCCCGCTTGAGCACAGGACTATGTTATGTGAGGACGGTAAACTAAAACAAGAGTAGCCTATTATTGGTATGAAACTGTTATTTCAAGACTGTTATTTCTTATAGACCTAGTAGTGTCTGTATGAAACTTGTTATTTCGAAACTGTTATTTGTTTTATGGTCAAGGTTTTCTGTTGTTATTGTAAGACTGTTCATAGCTTATACAGTTCAGCATAAGCACCGCAGTGATTGTATAGTTGGTGATGGAAATGTTATCTTTTGCAAAGGGGATACGTGATGTCTTGAGTCGATGCAGCTGGAGGATAGTAGGGGGAGCTAGTGGACAAGATAGGATGTAAGTGACTGTAAGAGGGGAGGAGGAGTGTGACGTGGGTGGTTCAAGTAAAGAAGCGTATGCTAACAGACGTGTGTCTTCGAGTGGTCCCTTAGCAACACAACACAATGGTAATAAAGTAACTCTATACCGTAAAAGTAAATACTCCAACCGAACCGAATGAAAAAATAGCCAAGAATACGAAGGCAGGAGGAGATTTGTTTTGGTCTGAGATGCTGCTAATGAATATCATTTATACCATCTTTAAGACGGTGTTCCCATATCCTTCTTTTCACAACAGAGTCACACAGTTGTGCTTCCCATCTACGACATTATCTTACCTTGCTGATAACACATACATAAATTCAGCTTTCTGCTACGCACCTGATATTGTCTATCAAAAACTCAGTATATTCCAGTCCTATCCTCAAGAGACAGATAGAAGCAAAGGTTTTGTTTAGCCTGTTATTGCTGCATGTTCTGGTGACACATCTCACCAACCTCAAAAAAAACAAAAAAAACAAAAAAGTGCAATAAAAGGATGCTGACCTTTTTTCTTCTTTTTCTGATAAGAGAACTTCTTCTCGATAGCGTTGACCTCCTCGGGGGATATGAAGTGACGTACGTTGTAACTGACTCCCACGCGGTTCAGGTGGCCCCTCACGTGATTGGCAAGTCCGATACCGTTATGAAATCGATCAGGGCAGTAGGGGCATTTCCTTTCCACACTCTTCAGATTTCCTGTCTCCTCGTCAATCTCATCTTCGTCTCCCTCTAAGATGCCCTCTGACAGAAAACGTCGCATTTGTTCCTCATCAATGTCATCGTCATCGCTGCCATTTTCAGCAAAGGCAGCAATGTCCCGATTACTCCTGTTCAAAAAGGAAAACTTTCCATCTTTCTCTGCTTCATCTTCTTCTTGCTCCTTAACTTTTTTCTCAAGAGGGCACGATGATGAAACGCCATGATGAGTTGATGAAGAGTTACCTAAAGTAAAAAAAAAGAAGAAAGCACTGAAGTTAGTTTAACAAAATTTCAAAATGGAATCTTAAAAATGTCCTAGAAACTGTTGCTGCATGATTCTCCCCCCCCCCCGTCTTTTCCTCCCCAATTGTACCCGTCCAATTACCCCACTCCTCCGAGCCGTCCGATCTCTGCTCCACCACTTCTGTCGATCCGGGGAGGGCCGCAGACTATCACGTCTCCTCCAATACTACATGTGGAGTCGCCAGCCGCTTCTTTTCACCTGACAGTGAGGAGTTTCACCAGGGGGGCGTAGCGCGTAGGAGGATCACGCTATCCCCCCCCCCCAGTTCCCCCTCCCCCTGAACAGGCGCCCCGATCGACCAGAGGAGGCGCTAGTGCAGCAACCAGGACGCACACCCACACCCGGCTTCCCACCCGCAGACACGGCCAATTGTGTCTGTAGGGATCATGGATGTATCATAGTAGAACTGTCACGTATCAGGAAAGAACCCAAAAGCAGACGGGACAACCGGGTAAGGGAAGAAATCAAGTCTTTATTGAAGTGACCAATCTCAGGGGTAGAGCAGGAGTTGGCTCAGTGGCAGGTAGACTGGCAGGCAGAAGTCCATGAATGGCGACGTTCCAGCGAAGACTGGTCCACAGTGGAGGCTTTTTAAGGGTGATGGCGATTGCTTTGATGTCAAGGGAGAGAGGCGATTGCTTTGATGGCCAGCTGGTGTACCGGGGTGAAAGGGGGAGGGGTCAGCAGGTGTCAAGGGCGATTGCTTTTATGTCAAGGGAGAGAGGCTGTGACAAAACTGGATATGGCGCCGCCGCTCAGCCTTGCAGCCAATTTTTTTCATGTGGTCACTCGCAGTATTGCAGCGAAAAAAATCCCCTGCGGCCCAAAAAGCATTTTTTGCCCAGAGACCACCATTGTAAAAGAGACGCCTGGACAGGGCACCTGCAGCTATGATCATGGTCAATTATTACTCTTTGTATTTAGTCCATGGGCCAGAGCCCAAAATTTCCTATTTCGGTACACTCAAGGTGGCAAAACTTACTTATAATTTTTGAAAGGATCCATGTCTGTAGATGATATTTTGGTATGATAACCATTCCTGAGTGGCAGCTGTATCACAGTTATCAGCTCATGAAGTTAACCACCCCCTAAAGTAAATTGCATTTTAGACGCTGGTGCATATCCTGGTTTAGCCTCATGGTCAGGACATTTTTCAATGTTCTATAATATTGTCTTTGGTATCATTTTAAAGGGGACCTTCTTAGCTTTCATTCAAGCCCTGTTGTGGATATTTCTCACAAATATAGAGGTCACTTGAGCTCTTCAACCCGTCAATAACACACATCTTTCTGCAATGTTCGCCTAAACTATATACTTTCTTTTAGCCCTGTGGCATCTAGGAATATCAGGGACACAAAACACAAAAACTGGAATACTCACAGGACTGTAAAGATTCAGGAAATGTATAATATACCCATACTATTTCATTGTGTGAGGTGATTGTGAGCCTTAAATGAGAACTAGACCAAAGCCAGTTAGGTCACAAACTGGTCTCTATACATTTGTTTAAATACACAATCAAAATACATGATAAAAAGGAATACCATAGTGAGGTAATGAACTATTTTAATATTTTAAACAACATTGACATTTACATATACTTAGTCAATGATACATGTAATCCCATATCATTAGTGGGTATATGTAATGGTAATGGGTAGGGTAATGGGTATATGTGAATATGGTTACATTATTGTTATCAAGCTCTGGGTAACCAAGTCCAGAATCAACATCCTGTGCATCAATAGACTACTACCACAGTAATACCATCAGAATCATCACACTGTCATTCATCAAACTGCTCGTTTCTCTCATCATCTGACTCCCCAAGTTCAAAGTCCAGTTCTGGACCATCCTGCTGTTTTTGGTTACTGCAGGTCTGTAACCTGCACATGTCTGTGCATGGAAGTCCATTTGACAGGCACATGCAGCTTGGCATTTTGCATGAATGCACACACTTGCATGTTAGCATTTCCAAGACCACATCTGGTGCAGGTGGGGAGCGCATCCAGTAAATGGCCAGCTTGCCTTCATCGTCTGTCCATCCATCCTCAGTAGGGCTTGGCACCACAGGGTTAGCCTGCAGACAGCACTTCCATATTGCTGCCTGATATTTGGCTCGTTGAACATGCATAAAGAGACAGTCTCTACATGGTGGCAGCTGGCTGGACTCAACCTCTCCCCTTTTGGTGCAGAAGAGCTGGTAACGCAGTTTGTTCACCTCAGCAGTGCTGCTATTAGCAACATACATCCGACAGGTGAACTGCTCAATTTTCTGGAACAGCTCATCACTCACATTCCATGTCTGTCCCAGTTGACTAAAAGTCTCTTGGCAGGAAGTGTGCTTTCTCACTATCTTCAGGGCATTCAGCTTCCCTCGACCAGCGAATGCACTGACAGTGTCGCAGCCTGTGAAGGCATGTAAGCCAATTAGGCTGTCACAGATGCTGTCTCCAAGTGAACTTGCCAGTTTGGTGATGTCGACAAACCGTGTGCGGTTCTGAGTCCCACACTTCTGGTAGATGGAACAGGTGATGTCCTTCTGGAAGCCAAGACAAAGCACCATGACATCAGTGTCCTCAGCTGTGATGATAACTGACTTTGAGCCCGCATTTGCTGCATGCAATGCATGCAGGAGCAGACGGGTGTCAGCTTCTTCATGTGTGGAGTGCAGTTCTGCTGCTTCCTCACACCCATCTTCTGTCAACTTGTAGCAGGTTTCCTCACAGGTCATGTACAACACCTTGCCATGCAGCATAGCTCTGTATCGTGGGAGTTTCCACTCTTCCACCAGAAACTTGATGAGACTGGTCTTGTTGGAGGAACTGCACAGAAATTTTCTCTACTGCTGGACGTGGTGTCCCCCTGCAAGATTCTTGTACTGGAGAGTGATGTCTCCACCCCGGTTCAGTCGTTCAGCATCTTTGATCGAAGTCTGGTGATAGACATCAAAAACAACATCAATCCTCCCACTCTGTGCTCCCTCATGGAGGACCTGGGTCAAGGCTGACTCTGCCACCTGTGCAAAGGTTTTGTTCTTGCCATTCATTTTTTGGACCAGGCTCATCCCATCAATGATGGAAGTAGATGGGATTGGGATGTCTTCTGCAGGAGATACATTCTTTTCAAGCTCTCTGGCAAGTGCAGCCTTGTTTGTTTTTCGTAAGGACCCATCAGCATTTGCCAGTGCCCATGGTAGTGGGCCCAATGGGTAGGCAAGGACATCCTTCAGATTCACCTTCCTGCTTTCAGCCACCAGGATCATGTGACTGAAAAGGTTTCTATCTGCCTTCAGAACCACATCCTGTGCTTTCTTTCCATGAGCTTGTTTTGTGCTGACATAGGAGAATGTTTTCAGACTTTGCTTGGTCATCTTGTCGTGGAATTTCATAGGTGGTGGGTCTGCATCTAACCTTGTTTGCTGGAATGCTTGGTAGGCCTCTTCTCCTTTCTCAAGAGCTCTCAAGAGATCTATGGTCACATCAGGTGGAGCCATGTTGCCAGTGTAGAGGCTAACCAAATCAATCTCATCAGGGGACATAGGATTGAGCCAGTTATTCTCCATAAGGTCCATGAGAGACTGGACATCTGCTTCATCTCTCTTGATCCTTGGACTCTGTAGATCTGGATGAGACCATTTGCACCTGCCTTGACCTGTCAAGTCTCTCAGCTGTCTGAGGTACATGCTTCTATACTCAGCTGTGAGATAATATTTGGTCACAGCTCCTGGCTTCAAGCTGAATCCCTTTGTCCCTCCAGCTGTTTGGGTGTCTTTGTTCACCGTTTCTTCTATAGCTTGGTCAACAGGGATTCGGCCAAAGGGATTGGTGGAGCCCAGTTGGACTGAGAAGCCTCCTTCCATGAATTCTGTGTACACATCTGGGTGTGTGATGGGCAGCTCAGACATCTGGGCGTAGTAGTAGGGGAGGTAGCGTGCATAATTCATCCTGTCATAAGCAAAGCACCATGGGATCATTGCTCGAATGCTAGCCAAGTGTAGCATCCAGTCTCCCTCTCTGGATGCTCGGATGAGCCCCAACAAGATTTCAACCATGTCCAAATAGGACATCCAGAAGTTCGAGAGGCTGCCGTTTCCACCTCTAAGGAACTCACGGTAGACTTCAAATAGATCCATGATGCGTGTACAAGAGCTGTTCTCGAGGACCTCCTTCAAAGCATGTTGTGAGACTTCTTTCCCAAGGCTGTCAATGGTCTTCAGTGTCTCATTCAGGTGAACCATGTCATTCCTGTGAGTTTCTTCCAACCAGGACAGGAAACCATTCAAGGTCAGTCGCATGAGAGCCTCATACAGGAGCTTGTGTAGTCGCACTGCCCTGTTGTACTTGCGGCCATCCATAACACCAGCAATTGAGCCTTCTGCAATCATGCCAGACTCAATGCAGAGGTCTTTGAGTCCAGCATCTTGGAAACGCTTTCCTATTATTGCCAGCAGTGTGCAGATGGTGTGGAATACCCCAAGCCTAACGATGATATCATGGAACTTGTCATGGTGTTTCCATGTGATCTCGACAGCCTTCGCATACAGGGCTTGGTCAAAGACACAGACAATCTTCCTCAGGCCTAAGCACTGCATGATGCTCAGTGACTGGTTAAGCACCTCGTTGACAGTAGACATTTGTGTCGCTGGAGCATTGATGGTAGGCAGATAGCCTATATTGTCGGGGATGACCGTCATCTCTCCTCGAGTTAGGATGTTGAAGCCTGTCCAGCTGCTGACTGACTGTTCTTCTTGTTGTGACATGCGTGCTAGGACCCAAAGAAGGTTTTTCTCTCTGGCAAGCTTAGTATTGGCTGCAGTATCGGCATCTGACTTTTTGCTTTGTGGTGGCCCTACCCGTTGTCCAGCATTGTAAGTTGGTAACATTGGTGGGGGTCCATCAATGCTTCTCTTCTTTGTTTTGGGAACAGTGGGCATGGGTTGGACAGGAAGTGGGTTGACTGGCTTTGCTTGCACAGCAATCCCATTGACTCTGTGAGATGTTCCCTCACCACTGACAGTTTCTTCAAGACGGTCGATATTGTCCCAGGCTAAAATTGTGAATATGCCAGGATGGATGTTAGCTGGAAGGGCAATGCCACTCCCTGATGATGAGAGTTTCTGGAGCCACAGGGCAGTGTTGATCTATTCCATCTGTGAATAGGACACACTGTGACCAAGTCGGTTGAGGATGTTTATCAACTCTACATTTCCTGTCAACGATTTGACACTGAATGGCAGAACAATGTGCTTGGAAGGCTTGGTATTTCCACATGTCACTGCATATACTATGTCATGGCCAAATGACTGCAGAAGGCACTGCACTCTCTGGGATGCATGATCAGGATCATTTGAGCCTGTGAGTAGAGAGTACAGGAAGATAATGAGCGACTCTGGAATGGTAGGACATTCTGCTTCTGGTTTGACTTCAGGCGGCCAGGTTTGAGGAACATCTTGACTTTTAATGTCTGCTCTCAATTTGATGGCTGCTTTGGCTATAACATCTTGTGCACTGACACTTTTCAGGGTCTGCAGCTCCCTTTTGAGAGACTGATTTTCTTTGGCAAGTTCCCTCATGGACAAGTTATCGGGATAGAGGAGGAATTTTCCTTTCTCATCAGGGAATATCTGCAAGGCTCCAGCAAACTCACTCTCCAGGTTTCGCCTTATGTGCTTCTTGGTTGATTCCTTGACTTGGGCAATGCCTTGGGAGTTCATTGAAGCTACCAGTCTCGAAGAGAGATCAGTCATTGTCATCACTTGAGGATTGCCAAAAAGCTCCATCCTGATGAAGAGGAACAGCTCATTGTATGCCTTATTCACAGCAGCTTCATACTGGGCTGCAGCATCATCATCTTCATTGCTGGCAACCTCTCCTTTGGAAACCTCTTCTTTGGTGGAAAGTCTATAGCATGACCTGTGGTAGTGCCCTTCAGCTGCTACAAGGTCTCTACTCACAATGGCAAGGATTCTGCTGTCCCTTTTCTTTGTTGCTGCACTCCTGATCTTTGCATCAGCTCGCAGTTCTCGACACTGCACCAGTACTTCTCTCGTATTCTGTCTCTTGGAATATTTGCTGTTTTTCTGACAAAATATGCACTCTGCATCATAAGTCCTAGATGTACTTGGAGCATGTCGAGCTACTCTCTTAGATTGTTTCTCTTCAGCAGAGACACAACTTTTCTTTTCTTTTGCAAGGAGGCCATCAAGAATTTGCTTCATAGTGAAGATACTGCGACACTTTCTGTGGTAGTAGATTGCTGGAATCTGTCCCTCAGGAATGTCTTTTGCCAGTTTCAAAACTGGTGCATGATTTCGTATCTGAGCTGCCCTGAGCAGAGTTCTCCATGAGTCGACACTTTGTAGTGAAACCAGCTTATCTGTATCATCAGAACAGTGGATAATGCACTCCACCCGTGGGCGCTTTGTATTGGGTAAAAACTTGCTTGTTCACCAGTGGCCATATTCAGTCAGTTTTCACCTGCCACATACAAACAAATACATGTAACTTAGGTGTATGAACACTACTAAAACAAAGTTTACTTTGTGTCACCAGCGTCATATTACCATTATTTATCTTACATAGCCACAAATAGATACATTACCTAGTTGCTATGCAACAGCTGTATTTTGTCCACATGAGGCCGCTAAAATCAACACAAGATGAAAGTTCCTCGTAGCCACTTTAACTAATCATATTAACATATACATTAAAAGAACATGCTAACATTATGGGAAATTAGCTTACAATCTTCTCCAGAGTGAGACAAGAAGATAGATACCAGTCTCCTCTATATGTGTTTAGTAGAAAGCTATCTGGCTGCACGTTAGCCTAGCTTAGCACAATGAATGGAAGTACACAGTACTGGTTATCCTTGGTTGTTGGCCAACTAAGAACTGTCCCAGAGTTTAAGCTAGGCTAATCAGTACCAGGGGTGTTGAAATGCTATATTTGTAAAAATCTGGGCAAATACACAATCGTGAGAGGCACAGAAACAGGTTTCCTGAAAGAAATGAAATAGCTGCTCATTTGGAAAGTTTATCATGTATTATTTTACTTCTGTTAGTGTACCAAATAAAATGGCACCAGTGAAGTTGTGTCACCTTGGGTGATATCGATATCTGGTCTGACCCATGGACTAACTGGCTTTGGTCTAGTTAGTTTCTTAGTAATAATGCCCTTCTAATTTAAGGTTCACAATCACCTCACACAATGAAATAGTATGGGTATATTATACATTTCCTGAATCTTTACAGTCCTGTGAGTATTCCAGTTTTTGTGTTTTGTGTCCCTGATATTCCTAGATGCCACAGGACTAAAAGAAAGTATATAGTTTAGGCGAACATTGCAGAAAGATGTGTGTTATTGACGGGTTGAAGAGCTCAAGTGACCTCTATATTTGTGAGAAATATCCACAACAGGGCTTGAATGAAAGCTAAGAAGGTCCCCTTTAAAATGATACCAAAGACAATATTATAGAACATTGAAAAATGTCCTGACCATGAGGCTAAACCAGGATATGCACCAGCGTCTAAAATGCAATTTACTTTAGGGGGTGGTTAACTTCATGAGCTGATAACTGTGATACAGCTGCCACTCAGGAATGGTTATCATACCAAAATATCATCTACAGACATGGATCCTTTCAAAAATTATAAGTAAGTTTTGCCACCTTGAGTGTACCGAAATAGGAAATTTTGGGCTCTGGCCCATGGACTAAAATACACGGGACGACTGTGTTAACGAATAACTGGGGCTTTATTTTATCACTCTCGTTCTGTCGTTCATACATCCATGCTGTGTCCCGCATACTTGCTCGTTCCCCTCCCTACTTCCGTACTTGCCCCGTAACCCCTTGCTTCTCTTAAAGAGGTATTTTCTATTAAAGTCTGAACGTCACTCATGACACAGGGTGTAATTTGTCTAATACCACAACCGAAAAAAGATTTGCTTATAACTGACAACTGGAGGCCCATTAGTTTAATCAATAATGATTATAAATTGTTTGCTATTGTGTTTGCTACGAGATTCAAAAGTGTTCTGGACTCAATTATAGATGAAAATCAATTTGGATTAATGAGTAACAAAAATATTTCCAATAACATAAGACTGGTTTTTGATCTTGTTGATTATTCAGAAGTGATTACTGACGACCGTTTTGTATTTTTTCTTGACTTTTACAAAGCCTTTGACCCAGTTGAGCACCCCTTCATTTTATGTTGTCTTAAAAATTTTGGATTTGGAACATACTTTTGCAATGCAATGAAAACCCTCTATGCAAATGGGAACAGCTCTGTGGCATTAAGTGATGGTACTACTCAAATATTCTGTCTAGAAAGAAGCACATGCCAAGGCTGTCCAGTCTCTGTTTACCTCTTACTTATTGTTGTACAAGACTTTTGTCACTATATAAAATCAAGTAACTTAGAAGGTGTCTCTACTGCAGGTAGAAATGTTTTATTAAGCCAACTGGCAGATGATACAGCATTGTTCTTGAAAAATGCTCTGCATGTAAAGCCTGCAATCAAAATTATTGATGTATTTTCAAAAGCTTCAGGTCTCGGTCTGAATTTAAACAAATTTGAGCTATTTGCTTTAAAAAGCTGTGACGCAACCACTATTGATGATATACCTGTCAAGGGAAAGGTTAATTATTTAGGCATTCTTGTAACCAAGCATCAACAAGGCCGATGCACTCTTAATTTTAGTCCAATGATTTAAAAACCGGAAAATAAATTTAATCTCTGGTTACAAAGAAATCTGTCCTTGAAGGGACGTGTCCTCCTATCAAAAGCTGAAGGTATTTCTAGGCTTGTTTATGTTACACCCTCTCTTTTCCTTGATAACAAAACTGCCAAAACATTTGACCAGTTGCTATTTAATTTTTTGTGGAAAAATCATATACATTACATCAGAAAATCTGTAGTTATCAATTCTTGCAAAAATGGTGGTCTTGACTTTTTGGACTTCTCTACTTTGAACAACATGTTTAAGATTAACTGGTTCAAGCATTTTTTGAAAAATGACTCCTCCGTGTGGAACTTCATTCCCAAATTTGTTTTTAACCAAATTGGAGGGCTCCCCTTCCCATTGGTATGCAATTATAAAATAAATAAAATACCAGTTAAACTGTCAAATTTTCAAAACAGGCTTTATTGGCGTGGAAATTAATTTACAAGCACAATATATCGGGAATAATGGGGATATCTTATAGAAAAAATAGGAGTATGTTTCTGAAGGATTGGTTTGACAGAAACTTCTTTTTGGTGAGTCAAATGATTACCCCAGAAGGCCATCTTATGAACTACAATGCATTCATCTCTCATTTCAATTTTCCTGTCACAATTAAGGAATTTGCTCTGGTAATGGGGGCTATTCCTGATGGTTCTGTAATTTTGTGCAAGGGTTTAGTTCAAGATGTTTCTTTGGTTAATCCTGCAGATTCCCTTGTGGGAAAATGTATTTCTCACCATCCTGCAAGAATAATAACAAAGCTATTTGCTCTTCGTTTCAGAGTGAGGTTGTCACGAAGCCTTATGTCACTACTTATTGGAGCAACTTTGCTAAGAATATTCCTTGGTCAAAAGTGTGGTCATTGACTCACAAATACTTTATTACTAATAAGATAAGAGAGGTTTCCTTTAAAATTTTACATAAATTTACCCTCTAAAGCATTTTCTCAAGAAAATTAAGGCCGATATAAATACAAATTGTTCTTTTTGCTCAGCTCATCCAGAAACGGTGCCCCATCTTTTTCTCCTTTTTTTTTGACATTGTCAATATTCTAGGACTCTATGGAAAGATGTTTAAAAATTTATTAGTGACACCTTACACGTGGATTTTGCATTGTTTTATGAGTATATTATTTTCGGATTCTTTGCCCATGACAATAAATTTGAGGAAGGAGCATATATCATAAATCTATCGATTGTTCTAGCTAAATTCTATATACATAAGTGCAAGTTTACAAACCAGACCCCTTTTTATTTTTTTAAATTTTTTATAAAGGTTTTGAACAGTACATACGAAAGTATTAATTCTCGTGCCAATAAAAAGGCCCCAAAACTGTAATGGCATGTGTTCGCTGTAAAATATGTATGTAAATGAATTGTGAGCTTAGCTGTTGTGTCTTAAATGTTTTGTTTTGTTTTCCTTTTTTATTTTTTATTTGGCCTACTCCCCTGGCATGTTTGTTTGTACCGTAGTCATTCATGTTGTAAAAATGTGACATGTGCACAAGTTGTCAAATAGTCAATTAAGAGGAAAAAAACGTTTCCGGCGTATGCGCCAGGCCAGCAATTCTCATAGGAATGAACAGACGCCATTTTTAAGATCCTGCATCCTCTACATCCATGGTAGGGATGCCCGACCAAGCCGGAGGTAACAGGGAGATTCGAGCTGGCGATCCCTGTGTTGGGAGCAGTGGTGGATCTAGAGATTTTTTCCTGGGGTGGCAACAGGGGTGGCAAGACTGTGTCCCAGAGGTGGCAGCTGCCACCCCTTGCCCCCCTGTAGATCCGCCCCTGGTTGGGAGGCAACGGAATAGACCTCTGCGCTACCCGGACGCCCTTGCTGCGTGATTCTGAACTTAGTGTTGGGCATCGAGATCCGGTTCTCAAAATGCCGATTCCAGAGGAATCGTTAAGAAAGTCAAATTTCGATTCCGCCTATCGGTTCCTAAATCAATTCCGTGTTGACGTCATGCAGCTTCCGTAGTTTTCGCCTCCGCAAGTGCGCCATCGTAGACCGGAGCAAGCGGCGGTCGGGAGGTTGGCACCGTGCAACGTCCGTGGCAAAATCATTTCGTGCAAGGGAGGATGCACAACAAATATGGCCAAACGCCTTCGCCTACACCAGTGTTTCTCAACCGGGGGTCCGCGGACCCCTAGTGGTCCGCGGTGTAATTGCAAGGGGTCCGTGAAAATAAAATATCTTTAAAAAAAAGATCCTATGACATTTATAGAAATAGGATTATTTTACTCAAATGTGACTGAGACCTTTATCTACCTAAACTATAAAGGGTAACGGGACTTTTTTCTCTAATTACATCTGTTTCACAAGTGTAATTTATTGGATTTTAATAAGAGATCTCGCTCCCGTTTGCATTGTTAAAAGTTACTGCATACAAATTCTGTTTTGTTACATATATCTGAAAGTTACTGAATACATATTCTGTTTTGTTACATATATCTGAAAGTTACTGAATACATATTCTGTTTTGTTACATATATCTGAAAGTTACTGCATAAGAATTCTGTTTTGTTACATATATCTGAAAGTTACTGCATAAGAATTCTGTTTTGTTAACTATATCTAAGTTACAACTGAAAGCTCTTATTTTTGCCCCAAAGAGTGAATAAATGCTATAATGCAATTCAAAATGCAGTTTCTACTGTTTCTATCAAATTGCAACCCCCCTCCCCCAAGATCAGGTGGAGGGGTCCTCAGAGTAGATCAAAAATACGCAGGGGGTCCAGGACCCCAAAAAGGTTGAGAACCACTGGCCTACACGGTGTACAAATGAACCAGAGTCCTTGTTTAACACGTTGCGCCGGTCTCCATCTCCGGCCTCGGCCTCCTCTTCAGCCAACCCTGAGCAAACAGCAAGCAGCACCTCGTCCCAATTGGGTAGGTGAAAATTAATGTCTGTCTTATTCGCAACAGCGAGACAGCAAACAACCTATACATGAGCGACTTGCTATAAACTGTATGCAAATACTGACATGTGTGTTGTTGTTTTTCTGCGCTGAACGCTCGCGCATACAGCCCGAGAAAGCAGAGACGCTCATTTGTCTAAACAAGAACTGTTTCTGATTTAAGGAGTTTAACACCTGGTAGTCCGGGCCAAGGTGTGACTGTCTTTATTTCTCCATCTTCATGTATGAGGACAGTTGTTGTAAGTGTAAATATAAGCATGAGAAGTTCACATGAATGATCTGCTCTTAAAACAGAATGGCTTGTATAGTTTTTGTTAAATAAAAGTTTCTTCTGCGAAAGAAGCATGTGACCCGTTTTGACCCCGCCTCTCAAAGAAACGGAATCGAGAATCATTAAGAAACCCGAATCGAAAACCGGGAATCAGAATTGTTAAAAGCCAAACGAGGCCCAACCCTATCTATACAAGTGTAGTATGGTGTGCAATACAGTGCTTTGAGAAGGTATTTGCCCCCTTCCTGATTTGCTATTTTTGCATATTTGTCACACTTAATAGTTTCGGATCCTCATACAAAATGTAATATAAGTCGAAGGGAACATAATTAAACACAAGATTCAGTTTTTAAATGATAATTTGATTTAAGGAAAAAAAAGTCATCCAACTTTTTTTTTTAATTTAATTGGTCATTGGACTCAATTAGAGCAGACACACCCAGGCTTGATTACTGCCAGCCCCACTGAATCTGAACAAGACTTACATAGATCCTTACCATCAATGAAAAGTAGATTACAAGCTCTCAACAAACAGCACACGCTACTGCCATCAAAAGCAATTCCAGAAGTTGTTGAGATATATCAGTCTGGAAAGGGTTACAAAGCCATTTCTAAGGCTCAGGGACTCCAGTGAACCACAGTGAGAGCCATTGTCTCCAAATGGAGAAAACTTGGAACAGTGGTGAACCTTCCCCGGAGTTGCCAGCCTACCAAAATTCCTCCAAGGGCACAGCGACGACTCATCCAGGAAGTCGCAAAAAAAAAAAAACCAGGACAACATCCAAAAAACTGCAGGCCTCTCTAGCCTCAGCTAAGGTCATCATTTGAGATTCGACAGCAAGAAAGAGACTGAGCAAGAATGGAATTCATGAGAGCATGTCAAGGCGCAAACCACAGCTAACTAAGAAAAACATTAGTGCTCGTCTCACATTTGCAAAAAAAAATACATGTTGACGACATAATGTTGTGTGGACAGATGAGTCAAAAGTGTAACTTTTACGAAGACATGGGTCTCGTTATGTCTGCTGTAAAGCAACCACAGCATTTCATAATGAGAACGTCATACCAACAGTCAGACATGGTGGTGGTAGTGTGGGGATGCTTTACTGCCTCAGGGCCTGGAAGACTTGCCATCATTGAAGGAACCATGCATTCTGCTCTCTACCAGCAAATTCTAAAGGAGACTGTCCGGTCATTAGTCTGTGATCTGAAGCACAATTGGACAATGAGCCAAAACACAAGAACACCTCAGAATGGCTCAGGTTTTGGAGTGGCCTAGTCAAAATCCTGACTTGAACCCCATCGAGATGCTACGGCAGGACCTCAGATGAGGAGTTCATGTTCGAAAACCCTCCAATGTCACTGATCTATAGCAATTCTGCAAAGAAGCATGGGCAAAAATTCCCCCACAGCGACATGAAAGATTGATCTCCAGTCTTGACATGATCTCCAATTAGAGGAAGCATTTGGCTGCAGTTGTTGCTGCTAAAGGAGGCACAACCAGTTTATAAGTTCAGGGGGGCAATTACTTTTTCCCATGGGTGTTGGATAACTTATTGGCTTCCATACATGATTTATTTAAAAACTGTATTTTGTGCTTACTTTGGTTCTCTGTGTCTTATATGACATTTTATATGAAGAGCTGAAGCCATTTCGTGTGACAAATATGCAAAAATAGAGGAAACCAGGGAGTAAATACTTTTTTACGGCACTGTATAGTCACATGGGATTTTCCATGATATCGATATATATCAATCACGATATCTGCTCACATATACAAAATAACCCCCCCCCTTTTCTCCCCAATTGTACCCGTCCAATTACCCCACTCTTCCGAGCCGTCCCGGTTGCTGCCCCACCCCTTTTGCCAATCCGGGGAGGGCTGCAGACTACCACATGCCTCCTCCGATACATGTGGAGTTGTCAGCCCCTTCTTTTCACCTGACAGTGAGGAGTTTCACCAGGAGGACATAGCGCGTGGGAGGATCACGCTATTCCCCCCAATTCCCCCTCCCCCCTGAACAGGCGCCCTGACTGACCAGAGGAGGCGCTAGTGCAGTGACCAGGACACACCCACATCCGGCTTCCCACCCACAGGCATGGCCAATTGTGTCTGTAGGGATGCCCGACCAAGCCGGAGGTAACGGGGGAATTGAACTGGTGATTCCCGTGTTGGTAGGCAACAGAATAGACTGTCACGCTACCCGGACGCCCCAAAAAGTAACCGTCTTTATGAAACCAACTAAGGTTCATCACAGTGAACAGTTTAGTAATGTAAAGCATCATATCAAACCAAAAACTAGTTTTAAAATAATACTCCCTAAAATATTTCAGACCTCGTTTTCTGAAAAATTTTAGATGACGGAGTCTCATTATCATTAATTTAGATAAAACTTTGATTCATGATATGACTATGTGAATTTCATCCTGATACATTATTATTGAAAGACAGTAAACATTAATACTGAATCATTGCCCAGCCCTACTCTACAGTATGTGTCTCTACGGTAAGTGGTTTTCTTCACAGTCATTCTACAGTATTATGCAGTTATATTAATCAGGGCTCCCACTCTTTTTTCTTTTCTTTTTTTAAATAAAAAATTTCCAGGACTTTTCAAGGACATTTTCCATTACTTTTGCTTGGATGACAGCCATTGCTCACAGAAAGTCATACTATTCATTATTAACAATCGATGGAAGCCTCATCAGTCTCTAAATGGACCATGTAACTTTTAGCTGGTCACTGAACACACTGCCCAAACTTCAAACAATGATGTTATCTCAGCAGTCAAAAAGTCCAGCAGGTGAAAACATGATCTTATAACCCAGCTACAATTTTCCATGATCTCAGTAATATTTCCGGGACATTTGATCAAAAATTTTTTCAGGTGTTTTTCATGACTGGAAAACTAGTTTATAAATTTCCAGGACACGTGGGAATCCTGTTAATATTTCTGTTTGCACTCTCTCATACTTATGCTGAGACTTCGGCCCCATGAAGGGACTTAGGCATTACAAAATGATAACTTGGTCTCGCCTCACCGATTTGGCAGAGAGAAGCTGCTCTCAATATGCAATCTATATTCTTCCCTTTGCCCTTACCTAAGTTGGATCTTGCTCTGGTGTGTGGTTTCATCCCTGCGTGTGATTTACTCTCGTTGTGGTCAAGCACTGTGCTCTGATCTTCACGCTGACCTTCTTCTTCACTTTCAGGCAGGTGGTTGATGTCCAATTTGGAATGAAACTGGACCGGATCAGTTCTAGCTCTCTCTCTCCTGTTAGCCTTCCTGTTTCCAATCCTCTTGAAGCTCAGCTGCCTAGTTTTGTGAGCTGCTGTGCTGTTTGGCTTCTGGTGCATTGGGGAACTTTCCTCCTTGGCACCGATCCCTTGCTGGTTTGTGCCGTCTGGATCGCTGGTCACAGGGGCCGATCCAGTGCCAGAGCGATGGTCAGATTCTTGGATGCATTTTGAATTTGGAGTGTCCACACTTGATTCTGAATGTCCACCTATCTCCTCAGGCCACACATCACTGACAAACACCTCTCCTGGGTGAGCCAGACTCTGGTGGTCCCTTAACATGGCTTGACTTGGAGCTAAGAAAGGGCAATGACTGCAGGCCAGAGAAGAGGATACCAAATATGATGGGGAACTAGAAGGAAGGGAGCCACCCTCCACAGCAGTAAACTTTGGCTGGAGGCATGATGAAGTGCGTTGCAGAGTAGGTTTTTTTCTGTTGTGAGTCTTGGCATGATTAGCAAGCGCCTGGGAGGTCCTTGTGCTGAAGTTACATTTTGTGCAGACAAAGCGGCGACGACTGGCAGGAACAACACGGGGCCGTGGCCGGGTTCGAACTGAGGATGGTTGAGATACAGTGGCTGAGCCCATGTCCAGAGCAGCGCTTATGTCAGAGTTGACATTTGAGATTGGGACTGGGGATAGGGTTGGAGTAGTGACTAAGTCTGGATCAGACACTTTGACATGTGTTGTGACTGGGCCTGGTTCTCGCAGGCTTATAGGTTCAATCCCCATATCATCCACCTTCTCTTCCACCTTCCCATTATCGTTCAGTTTTTCTATCTCCTCAAGGATCTTCTTCCTTGCCTCTTGGTGCCTTCTGTGATGATCTGCCAGTGCCGGGCGATTTGGCAAGTTCGAACCACACTCTTCGCACCGAAAACGGGCCGCCTTTGCTGAACGGTCCCTCCTGCCGCCTCCTGACCCACTGTGACAGTGCTCTGCCATATGCTCCTGCAGGTGGATTTGCTTTTTGAAGTAAATGCTACATTCCACGCATGTGAAAACTTCATTACCTGACTCTGCCTCATTCTCTTCCTCTTTACTTCTTTCCCCTACTTCAACACTTTCCTCCTCGAATTTAACAGGTTCCCCCCCAGCTTCCTCCCTAAAGCCTCCACACTCAAAGTCATACGTCTTTCCGTCTCCACCTGACACTGGTACTGGCTCTGGAGTCTTCAGTCTTTGAGAACCTCCTCGCGTTCGCCTCCCTGCCTCTGGTGAGGTGCCCAGACCGGAGAACGGCCTGAGCAGAACCCTTTTCTTTCTCCGCCGCTGG
Organism: Lampris incognitus; assembly: GCF_029633865.1. Classification (NCBI taxonomy): domain Eukaryota; kingdom Metazoa; phylum Chordata; class Actinopteri; order Lampriformes; family Lampridae; genus Lampris; species Lampris incognitus. Next base: position 10,906,818 of record NC_079220.1, on the reverse strand, counting down.
ATGAAGGTACAATGAGCCCATGGGGCTGGAGGGGGACTCTCGGCATCTGAGTCTCCAGTGAAGGTGTATACATCTGTCTCAGGCCCCTTGGTATCTCCTCCCTTCTGGCTTTTCTTTCCCTCACTATTATCCTCCTCTTCGCCCCCCTCCTCCTCCTCCTCCTCCTCCTCCTCCTCCTCCTCCTCCTCTTTTTGGCACCCTTCCTTTGGTTTTACTTTGGACAGAAACAACTCTGCAGTCTCGGACATGCTCCAGACTTTACTTTCTGCCTCTGTGAAAAGGACAAACATGTTTTTATGATGAAAAGAGTCTTCTGAAAAATACTAAATGGTTTTGTTTTCTTGTTCCTCCCTCATTGTGCTTACTTTCTGTTGGGCCAAGCTGAGCTGTATTTGGCTCCTCTCTCTTTGTGCTCCTTTCATTTTGGTCCTGCCCCTCCGCAGGGCCGGATGTGTCATTCTCACTTACTAAGCTTGGCAGTTTTGGAGATGCTTGGTCCCCCTCACAATCGAGTCTGGAAAAAATAAATAAAATTGGTGTGATTATCACAGAAGCTACATGCCACAGTCCCTCACTGGTGCAATTACATGAATTACATCGCTCTCAACACAAAATACCACACAGTTTACAACAAGTAATGGGTTTGTAACTCTGTCTGCAAATGCATAATATATGCTTTTATGCTGAAGCAACATACTGCTTTACTGATTACAGTAGCTCTGTGATTTTACAGCATTTGATTTAGGGGTTTTTGGATGTCTTCCTTGTGGTCCCTTAATTTAATGTGTTTTTCCCTAACTGCTTGCCAAGTTCAGGGCTGTCACCACCACCTGCAATCTGTCCTTCCTCCGTCTCACCTGAGTCCAGAAGAAGGAGATCCTGGGCTGTGAGCAGCCAGACCATGAGGGTTAGAAAAGTGCTGTAGCTCCTCCTCTGACACACAACGGCACACACAAAACACACAACAACAGGAACATTACTTCACATATACCTCACAGTAAACATCCAGTTAAAAAGTGCCGTTACAGAGGAGAGAGAGAGAAAGAGGTCTGGCTTGAAGCAAACTGAATAACATTTTAAAATGTCAAGGCGACGACGACCAAAGTAACATAACGGGTATTGTGTAACCAAAAAACTGCTGAAAATGTGACAGCACCAAATATTACTAAGGGTCATTTCTACACTTGCCACTTGCCAGCAATGTAGCGTTATGAGGCCTGGGCCTGGGTCTCAGCAGAGTAAAATGTCTTATAGTGCTATGTTATCCATTTCTATCATTCGACCCCTTCCTCGGCAATCATGTGTAACAGGTTTTAAACTGGTATTAAAACATATTTAAGTCTGTTACCATCTAGTGTTTCTTTTTCAGAGTCGGAGTCCCAGGTCAGAGAGGAAGGAAAGGCTGAGGGCCTGAATCTCCTCGGTGCACTCCTCCCTGCATCTGCCCTGGGCAGGGGCTCCCCAGTCTGCTCACAACTCCCATCTTCAGCGCCGCTCCATTGGCTTTTACCAGCCATCAACCCCTCTTTCACCTTTGGCGAACATGGAGCCTGTTGGTAGAAGTCGTGTCGCTTAATGAGGGCAAAGACGGCGGTGAACATAACATGGCGGACTGAATGAGCTGTTTAATCTTCAACTCGTGTGTTTTAGTGTGGGTCATTGTGTGGGACACACTCTGATAATGGATTCAGGAGGGAATTAGAAAACTCTTCATTCCACTTAAACAATACACGCTTTACGACAATGAAGGGCACTTGATGAAACTCAAGTCACAGCTCTGAGTTTACCTGTGGAGTGTGGTTGAGGAAGGAGGAGGTGGCAGAGTCATGTGCCGAGTAGGAGGGTGGGGGCCCATAGCTGCTCCCTGGGGTGAGGGGCTCCCCCTCTGGCTCCATGGTCCCCCAGAGCACAGTATGGAGTCCCACAGGTGAACGGTCCGTCTACATTGTGCAGTTTCCCCTTCTTCGGCTGTCAGGGGGGGGGGGGGACATTCCAAAAGTAAAACGGGCACAAAGCACAAACAGAAGTTGTTTTTTTTTCTCTCCCCCCCAAGGGCTCCAAGAGTTTTCTGCAAGTTGCACTAACACAACCACAAAATGTCCCCAACAGAACACCAGCTACAGTAATGCATTACTCCATCACAACAACCCTATCAAAACATTGCCAGTGAGGGTCAAAAACAATCCCATAATAGTGTCGGTGTCCAATGTGGATCGTCCCCACAGCTTTTGCCGGCTGCAATATTCAGACTGTCACACCTATTTTTTTTCTCTTTCTTTCTTTCTTTCTTTCTTTTTTTTTTTACAACACGCTTGCATTTTCGATCAAGCATGGAAATGGGCGCCCCGATGGTTACATAAAAAAAAAAGAAAAAGTGGCCTTTATGTCCAGGCCCCGCGTCCTTTACTCGCTGCCTCTCTCTCTAAAAGGCAGGAAAACAGTGGGGTTACGTCAAGGTGTCCCATAGACAAGCCTCTCCTTCTCGAGACAACGTAACCGATATTGATCGAATCGTCGTCAGGTGACCATTACAACAAATGTAGCTGCGCACGATGCCCTGCGAAAACTAAAACGCCTATTGACGGCGGGCTCTTTTTTCTTTTTTTTTCGCTCTCTCTCTCTCTCTCTCTCTTGCCTTTTTTTTTTCTGGAAATAAAAATACTCACGGAAAACGGCCTGGCTCGCCGATCGCAGTGTTAAGACTTGTTTATGCACCGTTCGCCATGCTGCAGGAAACAAAGCTTTATTGCGTTAGCCTTACACCCAAAACGCGACGTACGTGCGCGAGGGGGCGGGGGGGGGGTGTCCTGGACCAACCAGAAAAAAAAAAAACGTGCCCCTGCAGTCAAAAAAAATCGCTCTTTTCCCTCCTCGGCGCTCAGGTTTGCGCTGGATCCCCCCGAAGATGCCAGCCGGAGGACTCCATGTTACTCCGCTCGCAGGCACGCCGCGGCTGCGTACGTAACGTCGACGGGGAGGGGGAGAGAAGAGTTTTCCCCTGTCCACCCGCACAGCCTGGAAGTTCAAGATGAAGTTTTTTTTTTGGGGGGGGGGGGGTAGTTTTTTTTTTTTTTTAAATCCGGTTTGTTTTTATTTTCTGTGGAGTAAGTCCCGGGTTGATTTTTAGTCGTTTGTTTCTGTTTAGAATACCGTGGATCGGCGTAGATGAAGAGGAACGTTGCGCGGAGGAGGAGGAGGGGGAGGAGGGGGGGGGTGACGGACCGACTAGGGCTCATTTTTGAATGATCAACTGTACGTACGTGTGAGCAGGTGGCGCGTGGATTGTTTTTAATTAGAGCCAAAATGGAGCTCGCGGGACGGGTCTGCGTCAGTTACACGTCAACCACACTGTTGGAATGTGTGGGGTTTTTTTTTAAATGGCTTGTTTGGCTGTATATACCCTTATGATTAAATGCATCAATAAAGTTTATTCCTGACGTGAAATTCCCTTCAAACCACAAATCGATAACTCGGCCTATTTCTGGTCAGTGCGTGGTCGTTGTGCGCCCCCTAGTGGTCATACGTTGCATTTATATGCTTGTTTTCACAGCGTTAATATAAACAGTAAGTCCATGGGGTTTCGATGATAATAATGAAAAAGACAATCAACACTTAAGGAAAATGTTTATTTTGCACTGGAGTGAGGGCTGTTTTGTTTGTCCAAGCCTCCTCCTCTTGTCCCAAGGTGGTGTTGTCATCCTTTGACCTCCTGCAAAAATGCAAACAAATGAATAAGAGATACACATTAGACTGATAAAAATCCATGGGCAGCAGAAAACTTGCATGTTTTTTTTCCGTTCAACATACTGTTCACACAATGAGATACAGTAGATATGCATGCACATGACACACAGTGTGCTCTCTCTCTCTCTCTGTCCTTCCCTCTCTCTCTTTCACTTTCACTCTCTTTCACTTTCACTCTCTCTCACCCCAAAGTGTTTCCATCCTGTGATTTCCTTGTAGAGAGCATCCCCAGGGCAGGCAGTATTGACCACTTGTCTGTGCCCTTGTAATATGAAGTTGGACGTCAGTCGCCCGCCACCGACGGCGCAGGATGCCAGGCAGTCTCTTACCAGCTCCATTGAGTGATTGGAGGGCAGCTGGGTGGAGTAGTCACCAATGAAGGCGACCCCGTAGCCTTTGGAGTTGTGTCCATAGGTGTGGGCCCCTCGCCAGTGCCAACCACGGCCTTCATATATATTCCCATCAGAGCCGGCAACAAAGCTTTAGGAAGACAGGTATGCAAGAAAAAGATTTGTTTAAAACAGGGTAACAGGGTAAAAGAGATTTCCTTTATAAAGTGATGGGAGAAAAAAAAGAGAGAGATGTGTTCTCCCTGAAAAGAAGTTGCATAAAGTAAAAATGAAATGAGGACAGTTTGCACTCCATCTTAAAAATGTGGTATTTTCAGAGATGCCAGTTGATGGTGATGATACCCTGATTTTTAGGGAAGAAAAGCCTGTTTTGTTTGCTGTTTTCCTCAATAGTCACTCTCGCTGTCTCTACCCTCCAGGTTTGAAAAAGCACGAGTGGAAAAACATTTAAAAACAGACCCGTGGAGGTTTTCAAGCCCCAGTATTGTACCTGTATCCTATATCATTCCAGCCTCTGTCGTCCTGGTGGAACCGCTGCATTGACCTCATGTCTGCAGAACACTGCTGGAAAGTCAGACAGGGCTGGCTTGGTGTAGAGGTGTGGTGAATATACAGAAAGGAGAGAGGGAGCGACAGGAGCGTCGGCGTCCCTTTGTACGGCCTTGCACCCCACATGCAGCGTGGAATGATGGCTGGACAATCTGAAAATGAGAAGGATAGATGTACACTCTTTAGTGCATAACAATAATTTGAGTCATCCTCATTTGGAATAACCACAGCCCTTGCCTGACGCCTTGTGGTGTGGTTTAACACATACCCATATACTTGGAGACAAACTCTTTCACTCCCTCATTCACCACAGCCATCAGTTCCTCCTTCTCTTTCACTGCCATCTTGGGGTGCTTCTTGAGTTTCCGATGCAGGTCCAAGGATCTCTCCACCTGTCTGGCCAGGAGAGAAGGCTTGACCAACTCTATGAAGTTCTGCCTGCGACGCCGGCTGATGAGCCGTGGAGCCTTGTCCAGTCCATCTCTCTCCAGCTGGTGGCAGTAGTACGTTCTCAGCAGACTGCTCAGCTTGAGAGGCCTTCTTGATGGGGTGGAGACCTCCGTCCCGAGAATCACGCCGTCCATGCCTCCATTGATCAAAGCAGTAGTGACATGTGCAGGAGTGTTGGAGAGGGTGAAGACCCTAGGTGAGGTTACACTGTCCCAGCAACCATCAGCACCCAGACGTTGGGAGAGGTGAGAGCGGTGGAAATGCTTGAAAGAGAGGCCTAGGTCAAGGGCCAGAGTGAGTTGGTAAAGACCCCGAACACGCTCCCTGGTCTTGGAGAGGAAACCAGCTTCAATTCCCAGGAGGAGAGGTTTGAGAGCAACAGTGGTGCCATCTGAAATAAGAACCACCCCTTCCTCTTCGCCGTCTTCAGTCACCCTGTGTTGTAGGGCTTTGCTGAAGTAGCCTGAAAGACCGGAATCCAATGCAGCCCCATCAGAGTTGCTCTTACCAAGGAAGTGCTGAATGACAACATCATTTAAGCCAGATGCCTTGCGCAGGCTTCTCAGCAGAGCTACTGGTTGCAGCTCAGGGCTCCCGTGCTCCACCTGCTCTACGGCCTTGATAAAATCATTCATGTGCCAGGGAGCCAAACCTAGAGATGACCAACAACACAGAAAATATACTTAAAGCAAAACTGAAATGAAATTTAATCGTGCATCCCTAATGCAAACTTCCGAACAAGGTGCAGTTGTCAAGTATATGCACATATATCAAGAAACTGACACAAGGTTTTGAACAGGTAATAATGTTATATATAACGGATGATGCAAAATACAACTTTGATGTGCAGAAAATGAAAGTTGAGTGTACTTTTACTCTAAAAAAAAACTTACACACCAGCACTGTTTCAAGTTCATTAGTGCATATATTTAAAAATAGTTATGAAAAAAAATCAAATGTGATTACCTTTGATGCAAGTACTGGCCATGACCAGAAGAAGGGCTGCAGACCATCTCCACTGACTTCCCATGCTGTAGCCCATATCCACACTGAGCCCTCAATACCTTGAGCCTCGAGTGTTAAATGTCCACAACTTCAGTTGCTTCTCTTATATATACAAGCTCATACTAAGGGCAGTTATGCAACAGTTGTGCACATAGAAATGCTAGTGTTTAATCTTGTGAGTTGATTTAGTGACCGTGGGAAAATGCCACATGTGGTGCAAACAATAATGTTGGAGCTTCTGGTTCAGGGTCACTTTGTATACCACGTAAACCACTGATGTGATTGACTTGGGGGGGGGAAATATAGAAATTCACAAATTCTGCAATACATTTTATTCTTTTTGTGCCATGATTAGATTTGTCAGACGCGTTGACGGTAAACTGGTAATAATTGGCAGTCCTTTGTGAAGCAAGAGTGCTGTGCCTTCTAATTTCAAGGAAGCTTAACATCAATATTCAAGGCTGCAACACTGAGGAAAGCCCAAGACCACAATGGATTTGGACTTCCTGTAATCCTATGGCGTCTGGTGTAGCAGAAGTACACATTTGCCATGGCAGGAGAATTGCATGTATTGCGTTGCACCGAGGTTAAGCTATTAATCATAAAAAAACGTGTTTAAATTGATCCGGGTGATGAATCATCAATTTAAAAAAACCGTTTTTTTTTTTGCAGCATTACAGACACAGAATTTAAACGTCAAAATAAGTCTCCTTTATCAGGGCTTTCCGGTTGTAGCGGTCACGTGACCGCTGCAACCGGAAGTACGTGAATGAAAGAACCCGGCTTGTAAAACAAGGTTTGTTTACCACCCTGACCCCGACCATTCAATAAGCAGTTGAGCGCTCGTAATATATGGTGTCTGTAAGTCTGCTCAAGTTGACCCCTTTTGTCCGTCGGTACCGCAGCATCTTGGCGTAACGGCGGTTGTTGCGCGGAGTGTCATGCTAGCCTGTCTTGCTAGCGCCAGGCAGCTAACGTCGTTATCTGTTCATCCGTCCGAAACGTGAAGACGGGCTGTGCTTTGCCGTAGCCGCATGTCTCTTTTTCTTTCTCTCTAAAAGCCAGAACGGGTGTGGTTGTTATCTGCAGAATCGCCAGGAGCATTTAGCCTTTTATTACCATTCATCTTTTTCGCTAGTTAGGGTTGAACCATACTGGAAATGCGTCAACATCGGATACTTTCTCGAGATGTGTATTGTCATATTAAAGAATGAAAAACAGATTATGCAGCTCTTGAAAGCTCAAAGCTCCATTTACAGGAGGTGTAAGGAGGAGGTGTTTAGGCGAGATGGCAGTGGGAGTTTTTGACTAGGTTGTTTAACACAATCTTAGAAAGTGGGAGGATGGCTGAGGAGTGGAGAAGAAGCATACTGGTACCGATTTTCAAGAACGAGGGCGATGTGCAGAACTGTAGCAACTACAGAGGTATAGAGTTGATCAGCCACAGCATGAAGATATGGGAAAGAGTAATAGAAGCTAGGTTAAGAGGAGGAGAGGTGATGATCAGCGAGCAGCAGTATGGTTTCATGCCACGAAAGAGCACCACAGATGTGATGTTTGCTTTGAAAATGTTGATGGAGAAGTATAGAGAAGGCCAGAAAGAGTTGCATTGTGTCTTTGTAGAGAGAAAGCTTATGACAGAGTGCCAGGAGAGGAGGTGTGGTATTGTATGAGGAAGTCAGGAGTTGCAGAGAAGTATGTAGGAGTGGTGCAGGATGTGTATGAGGGAAGCGTGACAATGGTGAGGTGTGCAGTTGGAATGACAGATGGGTTCAAGGTGGAGGTGGGATCACATCAAGGATCGGCTCTGAGTCCTTTCTTGTTTGCAATGGTGATGGACAGGTTGACGGACGAGATCAGGCAAGAGTCTCCGTGGACTATGATGTTCGTGATCTGTAGCGGTGGTAGGGTGAAGGTTGAGGAGAGCCTGGAGAAGTGGAGGTATGCACTGGAGAGAAGAGGGATGAAAGTCCGTAGGAGCGAGATGCAATACATATGCGTGAATGAGAGGGAGGACAGCGGAATGGTGAGGATGCAAGGAGTAGAGGTGACAAAGGGGTTTAAATACTTGGGGTCAACTGTTCAAAATAACGGGGGTGCGGAAGAGAGGTGAAGAAGAGAGCGCAGGCAGGGTGGAGTGGGTGGAGAAGAGTGTCAGGAGTGATTTGCGACAAAAGCGTACGAGCAAGAGTTAAAGGGATGGTTTACAAGATGGTAGTGAGACCAGCTATGTTATATAGCAGGGGTGTCAAACTCCAGGCACCTTGATCCAGGAGGTGAGCTAATTAGTTAAATCAGGTGGTGTAGTGCACGGTTGCAACAAATACCTGCAGACACTACGGCCCTCGAGGCCTGGAGTTTGACACCCCTGTTATATAGTTTGGAGACAGTGGCACTGATGAAAAGACAGGAGGCGGAGCTGGAGGTGGCAGAATTGAAGATGCTAAGATGTTCACTGGGAGTGATGAAGAGGGACAGGATTAGGAACAATAGAGGGACTGCTCAGGTTGGACAGTTTGGAGACAAAGCAAGAGAGGAGAGATTGAGATGGTTTGGACATGTGTGGAGGAGAGATGCTGGGTATATTGGGAGAAGGATGCTGAATATAACATGGAGCTGCCAAGGAAGAGGAAAAGAGGAAGGCCAAAGAGGAGGTTTATAGATGTAGTGAGGGAGGACATGCAGGTGGCTGGTGTGACAGAGGAAGATGCAGAGGACAGGAAGAGATGGAAACGGATGGAAACACTGTGGCGACCCCTAATGGGAGCAGCCAAAAGTAGTAGTTGTAGTAGCAGATTTTAGAGGGGGAAGTAAGGCAGTTGTCCAAATCGGTAACTCAGATTAAATTATATTATTTGGCAAATGCCCTACAATGTTTATTCAATAGTAGTCATAAAAGAGAAGACCTTACTACAGTTTCTCTATCAAGCAAGAGTTTTAGCCAAACATGACTGATGGGCTCAATTTGCCCTTATGTTGCATTCTTTGCAATGTGACTGTTGCACGTGTATGTTGCCATGTCACATCTGAAATTACATATTGTTCAGCCCTTTAGCAAATGTAACTTCACATGCAAATAACCACAGAGCGAAGCTATTGTTTCCATATACTTCGTCTGTGTTACAAATAACGAAGGAACCATGCAACACACTCTATGCCTTTACATTGTCACCCACCCACCCATAGGAAATGGACACTCGATTCACCCGTGGAAAATCTACCATCTTGGAGCGGCCGCTGACCCGACCCAAGACGGAAGTCAGCGTGAGTGCCTTCGCCTTGCTCTTTTCCGAGATGGTTCAGTACTGCCAGAGCCGTGTGTACTCTGTGACCGAGCTGCAGACACGCCTGTCTGACATGGGTCAGAGTGTGGGAGCCAGTCTGGTGGATGCACTGGTCTTGAGAGAAAAGAATGGCAAGAGGGAGACCAAAGTGCTTAACATACTGCTCTTCATCAAGGTGTGCTGATCCTCTCTAACACACATTCACAACACGAGCTGTAATTGGTTCTCATTAACGCAACTGAACACTGCTTCCCATACCTTAAATGTTGTGCAAATGGCTTACAAATAGCTTAGTTGCTCCAGTCAACATTGTAAGTGACTTACGATGAACAGAATGTTTTCTTTACTATCTCAGAAAGTTGAATCAGTTTATCTGGACAAAAAGTTTAGCAGGAGAAAGGTTTCATCACCCATCTAAGTGACTATGTACTCTTAGCCCTGGACTGAGAGTGCGTCTTTCACCATCTTACAATGTTGCGATTGCAGCTATTCCCCAATCCTCTGAATAGTACACTTGGCCATTGTAACTCTAATTAATGGTTGCGGCATTTACATATGAAACAGATCGCCAATTTCAGTCATTATGCAACTGACCTATCAGGGTGGGGATACCTGCAGTCAGCTGAGACTGATGAAGTCACTTAGATGAGTGATGAAACGTTTCTCCCACTAAACTTGGTGTCTTCTTTACTATGTAAAAATGACACTTTTCTGAGTTTTGATTATAGTAAGATTATCTGTACTGATCACTTTATATCTTCCTGTAGGTTAATGTGTGGAAATCTTTGTTCGGAAAGGAAGCGGACAAGCTTGAGCAGGCCAACGATGATGACAAGACCTACTACATAATAGAGAAGGAACCCCTCATCAATGCCTATATCTCAGTCCCTAAGGAGAACAGCACCTTGAACTGTGCAGCCTTTACTGCAGGAATTGTGGAGGCCATTCTTACTCACAGTGGCTTCTCTGCCAAGGTCACTGCCCACTGGCACAAAGGCACTACACTGATGATCAAGTTTGATGAGTCAGTGATAGCCAGGGACAAGACACTGGACGGCAGATAAAGAATGGAAGGTTACTTTGTAGGGGATATGTCGTTTAGATAAAATGCTACAGAATAGGTTTGTGTTGTCCACGCCCAGGTTTTAAGTGTGGTTATTGTGTGATCCCCGTGGTGCAACAAATCAACTGTGAGTATGAGACAATGATTTATAAATTAGTGACGGCGTTTCCTCATGGTGACTGATGCAAGAGAGCGCGCTGACACATTGACAGCTTGTGAATCGGCCTGTATTGTGAGAGTGCAGTTGCGAGTACAGCATTTGCGAGTTTCAGTTCAGCTCCAGTTTCAGTTATTGTCCCACAAGGCAAATTTAGCTCGGGAGACAAAACCCTGAACATAAATTTTGGAGATGACCGCCTAATACTGAGCCACGTTTCAGTTAGAAATGATGCCACCAAGCAAAAAAATTGTTTTTTTTTTTTGTTTTTTTTTGTGGGCCATCTCATTCTTGTCCAATGAAACAAAAATTGAGATGGGATTAAGGGATTCGACACTTAGTTTGTCAATCTGTGTTGTCCAATCTCTGCATGAAAATTGGACTTCAGTGTGTCATACCTTATGAAAACGTAATCTTATGAGATATGTCGGTATCACAGATCAGTCATGAGAACAAAATCACTGAAAATTCACACAGCATCTTGTTCGGCAGTTTGCATCAGGGATGCACAGATTGCTTTTTTGAGCTTATACATCACACGGCTCAATATTTTTTCTCAATTTCTTTCCCAGAAGAAACCATCTTACAGTAATGATTGGCAAGAGGTGAATTTGGAGAAAGACAAGACACTGGTTTATCTGGATTCTTGACTACGTGGCACCCATCTGGATTTCCAGAGGGTTTCATGTGAGCGTCAGATTACTGTAAATCTCTGCCGAGACAGACTTATCATTAGGTAAGAGTAAATCGCCGCCTAAAAGCTGACTGTTGGGATCAGGGGTCATAGTTTGCAAAATGGTGCAAAAGCATTACCAAGATATCTTGTTTAGCATCCATGTAACACTTCACATTCCAATTCAGTCCTTCCCTACAATGTCTTGCATCACTCCTGTAAAACTGTGTACTTTGAATCTATTTCTACTGATATTACTACGTTTGTGTGTTTTCATTTAAGTAAATAAAATTAATAATTTAAACAATTGACATCAGTGTCGTATCTAAATGTGACTACTATGTAAAAATGTTTATGATGTCACTACTTTAGAAAAGATGACACATCAGACATCGTCATGGTCCCCACTTCCACTGCTACACCGATGAAGTTCAGCTCTACGTCTCTACTAAAAAAGAAAAAGAAAGCCACTTTATCTTATCATTGTATTGTTGCAATGAATTGTCTTCTTACAGTTAATTCGTCTTCTGCATTTCACCCATCCTATTGTATAGGAGCAGTGGGCAGCTGCAGCACCCGGGGACCAACTCCAGTTCTTTCCATTGCCTTTTTCAGGGGCACAGACAGGAGTAGTAACCCTAACATGCCTGTCTTTTTGATGGTGGGAGGAAACCCACGCAGACACGGGGAGAACATGCAAACTCCACACAGAAAGGACCTGGGACGGCCTGGGGTTCGAACCCAGGACCTTCTTGCTGTGAGGCAACAGTGCTAACCACTGGGCCGCCGTGCCGCCCCAAATCCATCACCACTACAACTTGTTCCGGTCCAACCAACTGCCTTGCTGAAATCAAATTATGGATGCAAGCCAACTTTCTCAAAGTAAATAGTGATAAATCTGACATGATCATCATCGGTCCCAAATCCTTTAACAAAACCACTCATAGCTTCTGCCTCACCATCAATAACGCCACTCTGTCCTCCTCCCCAAACATCCGCAACCTCTGAATCATTTCTGACAGCAATCTCGCCTTTGGACACCACATCAATCAAATCACCAGAACTGCCTTTCTCCACCTAAAAAAAAAAACATAGCTCGTCTCCACCCATAACTCTCCTTTTCTGCTGCCGAAACTTTGATCCATGCCTTCGTCACATCCAGAATTGATTACTGCAGTAGTACTCTCTGTGGCCCATCATCCAAAGTCCTAAATGAACTCCAGTACATCCACAACTCTGCTGCTCACCTGCTCACCCACTCCAGCTCCTGTGACCACATCACCCCTGTCCTCCAGAACCTCCACTGGCTCCCTGTCTCACAACGGATCCAATTCAAGAGTCCTTCTCCTCATTCACACAGCCCTCCATAAACCAGGGCCCCCTCCTACCTCACCGACCAGCTCCACTACCATAACTCCATCCCAAAGCCTTCGCTCCTCCCGACACCAATCTCCTGTCTCCACCATACAGGACCAAGCACCAGACCTGGGGGAGCAGATCCTTCCCCATAGTTGCCCCCCCCCTTCCCTCTGGAACCCACTCCCCAAACTCCCGTGCACCACGTTCACGTCAATCAAAACTCACCTTCTCGGAACCGCTTTTAACGTGTGATTAATTTTGTGTGGCTTTTGTTTTAGGTGTTTTGCTTTTATGTTTAACTTATGTAAAGCGTCTTTTTGTACCTTGAAAAGCGCTCTCTCTCATATATATATAATATTTATTACTATTAATATATTTATCATATTATTATGACTTTTCATTTTGGGGGGGGGGCTGGGAAAAATAGCTAGGTTTGATGTAAAATAATAATATACTGTGTTCTGTGTAATAGCGTCTCCGACCATGCAAACGTGTCACATGGCACGTGTCACATGACCGCGTAGGAAGAGCCGACCCGTGTTGGCCGTCGTCATTTATTCCGTGACCGTCCGCTTATTTTCCGTCTTTCAGCGCCATGGCTTGACCCACAAACATCTCCCGCACGAATTGGCAGATACCCCGGCATGTCAGTCAACTTGCTCGGTCACCGCGCTGTTACTTCTCGTTGTGCGACCGTCGGAGCATCGCCATGGCGTCCTCCAATTACAGCGGCGCCCAAGACAGCGCCGCAGGTTTGTGTGTGTGTCTGTCAAGCGTCCCCGTCTCCCTGTCGACACTGCGGGCGCCTTATTGCCGTCCATCCGCATTCTTCTTTGTGTAATCTGTGTTATTCACAGCCGGGTTGGCTGCGTGTTCGGCGATAGATTACGTCATCTCCACCCGACAAGCAGCGTCGTGTGGCGTCGAATATGCAATGGCTGCGCGTTATCTTCCTCCGTTGCGTTTCCGGTCTGCGATCCTGAACAGGTGCATCTTGTTGCCATGGGCACGTTTATAATAGCCGGCTCGAATGTGTTTGTCTGCCGTCCAATGGCTGCTGGGATAAGCTCCAGCATCCCCGCCAGCCTGGGGGCAGGATAAGCGGTTTGGATAATGGATGGATGGTGTCAAGAGATGGGAGACACAACTGTTGTGTGACTTTGCTGTGAATATAACGATACAGATTCAGTGTGTTACAATTGTAAAGCGGGTCTAGGCCTAGTATTGACAGCACGTTTTCAGTTTAGCAAACTAACATTAGGGGTGTAACCGGTTATTTTCTCGCCCGGTGCGGGATTCGATACGGAGTGTCCTGCCACACAAGGCGACGTCACTAACCGCTCGGCTAACGGGTAGCTAGGGGCTAACGTGTCTTATTAGTAGTTTACAGGGGCATTGAAAAGTAAACCACGTTGCGCAGGGTTCGGCAGAGCTAAAGCTAACTCGTCTAATCACATTTTTAACCAACCGATAACCCGTAAAAGCAAGCTGGCACACCAGCAACATGTAAAGGCTTTAATTGATTTGTTTATGTACGTTAACGACAGCTTAGCTGCGTTTCTGTCATGGCGTTTCTGTGAAATTGTACCTAACGAAACCACATGGGCGATACCAAGTGATCGAAAACGAGGGGGAGGCTGAGAGAATAAGTGGTGGGGGGTGCAGGGAAAAAATACTTTGCCAGTTTTCTTACCTATGGTGATTAGTTTTAATTAAGAAAATTAAAGTATTCAGCATCTTACAACAGCATATAGTTTTCAGATATGCTCACAATTTTTTGTTTTTTTTGGAGGGCTCACCCCCCCCCAATCTACGCAGATGGTACAACTAAATGTGAGAGTAAATCTCAGTTTATGAGTGAGTGAGTTAAGTTTATTTATCAGGATCCCCATTAGCTGTGCCCTAAAGCACCGCTAGTCTTACTGGGGTCCACATAAAAACAATACATTTAAAACAAGACTGAGAAAAACAAAAACAAACATGGGAGAGACCTCGTAGCATAAGAGAAGGGAGCCCTCTTTCAGGATTGATAGACATGCAGTTATTGCAGATTGGGCTGCAGTAACACAACTAAAGCATCATTTACTATCCTGCGTAACCGGTAAACCGAGATGTTTGCCAAATGATTAGGGTATTCCCTCTCATAATGCACGCTGCTCATGATAATGGTTCTTTTCATTTCGGACACGAATGGATTTCTTTTTTTCTCCCTTTGGCTCTGACAGAGAAAGAACGGTTGTTCGCATCTGTGACCAGCTATGGGTCTCAGGATCTTGGTGGCGGAAACTCCCGTCCGACTGTTCTGGTGGGCTCTGAGCTCCGACAGCCGCAGCAAGAGGAGGAGGAGGAGGAGGCGCTGAGGAGGAAGCTGAAGTACTTTTTCATGAGCCCCTGCGATAAATACCATGCCAAGGGCCGCAAGCCTTTCAAACTGGGCCTGCAGCTGCTCAAAATCATCATTGTCACCGTGCAGGTAGACTGAGCTTTTTTGAGCATGTTTAGCTGATCATATATTTTTTAATCCGTCTTTTTTTCATTGTTGCAGTGCAACAGTCGGCAAGTGACTGATGCACTGCACTAGCTGGACTGTGTGGGACTATTGAATGTGACAATGCACTTAAACCTTAAACTTGAGATTTGAGTGCCGTCCAAGATTAATTAGCAATAAAAGCAATGGTCACCTGCAGTCTTTTGCCAATAATCTGATGTGCAGTTTCCCTACTAAATTCTGAATATTACTGGCATGCTGAGTCTCCTTTCGTTTGCCCACTTCTCTCTTAGTTGGTGCTTTTCGGGCTGAGCAACCAGATGGTCGTGACGTTCAAAGAGGAGAACACCGCATCATTTAAGCATTTGTTCCTGAAAGGCTACCAGGATGATACGCCACAGGCCATCCACACACGGAGTGAACTCTACAGCCACATCTATTATGCCACAGAACGGGTACTGTGTTGACACAAATGGTTTTTATTATTCTAACTTAAGTGCTATATGCTAGTATGGCCCCCACTGTTGAATGATTAGGTTGGCCCATACCCTCAGGAATAACTGCACCATTGCTGGCTTGACTTAATGCATGCTCAGTAATCCAGGTAAGGAAATCATAAAGTTGAATCAGTTCATCTGGACACAACATTAATTGAGAGAAACATTTCATCACTCATCTTAAGTGACTTTTTCAGTCTCAACTGACTGCAGGTATCCCCACCCTTATAAACAGCACAGTGGCAAAATTACCGAAAACAACAATCGGTTTCATATGCAAGTTAACCTGACCATTAACTAGAGTTACAGTGACCATGGATTAAGTGCCACGAGGATTGCCGTGACTTGTACATTGGGGAAACCAAACAGACACTGGCCAAGAGGATGGCAGAACACAGAAGAGCTAACGCATCAGGCCAGGACTCTGCAGTCTACACCCATCTACAGGCCAGTGGCCACTCTTTCAAGGATGAGGATGAGCACATCCTTGATAGGGAGGAACGCTGGTTTGATCGGGGAGTCAAAAAGGCCATCTATGTGAAGAGGGAACGACCATCTCTGAACCGAGGGGGGCCTAAGAGTACATCTGTTACCATCTTACTGTGATTGCAACTATTCCCCAATCCTCTGTGAATAGTACACATGGCCATTGTAACTCTAATTAACGGTCACAGTAATATGCATATGAAACCGATTGCCGTTTTCGGTCATTATGCAATGGTGCTATTTATAAGAGAGACTGAAGAGGTCACTCGGATGAGTGATGAAACGTTGTGTCCAGATGAACTGATTCAACTTTCTGTGATTGTTGGCTTGAGTTTTGATTTTTTATTTGTGTAATATGGTTATATGGTTTTCCCATTATACAACATGTAAGGTCTATAGTTGGGTGACAAATTAAAGGAAAAACTAACGTAAAGTGTCAGGGTAAGGTATTGGGCCACCGCGAGCCTCCAGCACAGCTTCAGGGCTCCTTGTCATACATTCTACAAGTCCCTGAACTCCACTGGAGGGATGAACACCGTTCTTCCAAAATATATTCCCTCATTTGGTGTTTCGATGACGGTGGTGGAGAGCGCTGTCTAACACGTTGGTCCACAATCTCCTATTGCTGTTAAATTGGGTTGAGATCCGGTGACTGTGAAGCCCACAGCATATGATTTACATCATTTTCATACTCAGCGAACTATTCCGTGACCCCTCGTGCCCTGTGGGTGGGGGCATTGTCATCCTGGAAGAGACCACTCCAAACAGGATAGAAACGTTTCATCGTGGGTGTCCGGGTATCGTAGCGGTCTATTCCGTTGCCTACCAACACGGAGATCGTCCGTTCGAATCCCCATGTTACCTCCGGCTCGGTTGGGCATCCCTACAGACACAACTGGCCGTGTCTGCGTTTGGGGAGCCAGATGTGGGTATGTTGGGGCGCCTGTTCGTGGGGGGAGGGGGAACTGGGGGGAATAGCGTAATCCTCCCATGTGCTACATCCCCCTGGTGAAACTCCTCACTGTCAGGTGAAAAAAGCGGCTGGCGACTCCACATGTATCAGAGGAGGCATGTGGTAGTCTGCAGCCCTCCCTGGCTTGGCAAGGAGGGGGGGGGGGGCAACGACCAGGACGGCTCGGAAGAGTGGGGTAATTGGCCAGGTGCAACTGGGGAGAAAAAGGGGGGAAAAAGAAATGTTTCATCACAAGATAAAAGGTGGTCACTTAGAATAACTTTGTATTGATTTGCAGCGGCCCTTCCCTCTAAGGGGACAAGTGGACCCAAACCATGCCAAGAAAATGCCCCCCCCACAGTATAGCAGAGCCCCCGGATTCCCTCACTGCAGCTGTCAACCATTAAGCTTTTTCCTTTAATTTGTCACCCATCTGTATCTGTGTGGACACCCTGTTGCATCCTGCTACTCTATTTCTTTTTACTACAGCATCCAGTTGTCATTCTCATTTCCACTCTTCTATGTCTCTCTATGTTCTTCTTCAGTATTTGGCCTTACCGCAGATCTCGTTGGGACGGTATGCATATGTGTTAGGGGTCGGAGTCAATGGAAGTGCGCTTTCTCTCTGCCAGAGGTACTACAAAAAGGGCAGCATCGATCCTGTCAATGACACGTTTAACATCGACCCCCATGTTGTCACCGGTAAGGCGGCCTCAGTCTCTCCCGTTTCCTCGCCATTCGTTATGATGTGTCCGTCAAATTTTACCCATCGGCATATGATATGACACTGGAAACCGACACTGAAAACTGGCAACCTTTTTCCTTTCTTTTTTTTTTTAATATCCAATGCTGCTGTTCTTTTGGCCCTCGAGGAAATGACTGTGTCAGTGAGTCATTGTGGCGGTGCCCTATAAATGTCAGGAGGCGCTTTGCACATCTGCCCTACTTCTTGAATGCTTAAAATAATCCCAATCAGAAAAAAAACAACATATTAAAAAGCCTTTTCCCTCACAGGCTTAAGCATAAAAATACAAATGTCCTTGGCGGATGATTTGGTTGTGTAGACCTGCTGATGTTAGAATGGGGGCCTTTGGTGGTGCCTGATAAAAATCTTGTTTGAATAAACAGAGTAAAACAGACAGAAATGGATCTCAGGTTAACCACCAGTGTTTTTCTTGGAGGTAATGCGACGGGGAAGTGTGGAAAAATCGATGCGTCATCTGGAAAAAAAAACTGTCGTCTTTTTTTAGAGCGGTAGAAGTTTCCCATGTGACCGTTTTGTTGCTTCTTCTAATGTTATTATCCGTAAACCTTTGCCAGATTGCGTTGGATTGAACCCACTTTCTTACGGTTCCTCTTTTGGAAATGATGACTACCAGAACTTCACCCTCAAGTTTCAGAAGTAAGACATCATTGAGGTGCAGCTGAATGTTTAACAATATTTAATGATATTGTTTTTCTTAACTTTTTATCTTTGTATATTGGCATACCTCACTTGCGCCTCCACCCGCTGATGGCTGTCTGTCTGTTATGCGTGGTTTTTTTTGTTATGTCTAGAAAAACGGCGTTGGTGACACTAACCCCTCATACATAAACTGTACAGCAATGGAAGGCTGTTAGCTGATCACCGGCTCAGTTAAAGTAGCCTACTTCTTTCCCTGCAGTATTCAAAATATGCTCATAAGTCATGAGCGCCTAACAGTTCTGTCCTTTGGATAGAATTTGCCTGTAAAAGCTAACACTTGGGGGCAGCGCAGTGGTTAGCGCGGTTACCTTGCAGCAAGAAGGTCCTGGGTTCACGCCCCGGGGTAGTCCAACCTTGGGGGGGTCGTCCCGGGTTATCCTCTGTGTGGAGTTTGCATGTTCTCCCCGTGTCTGCGTGGGTTTCCTCCCACAGTCCAAAGACATGTACACTACTGTTCAAAAGTTTGGGATCACCCAAACAATTTTTTGTTTTCCATGAAAAGTCACACTTATTCACCACCATATGTTGTGAAATGAATAGAAAATAGAGTCAAGACATTGACAAGGTTAGAAATAATGATTTGTATTTGAAATAAGATTTTTTTTACATCAAACTTTGCTTTCGTCAAAGAATCCTCCATTTGCAGCAATTACAGCATTGCAGACCTTTGGCATTCTAGCTGTTAATTTGTTGAGGTAATCTGGAGAAATTGCACCCCACGCTTCCAGAAGCAGCTCCCACAAGTTGGATTGGTTGGATGGGCACTTCTTTGAGCAGATTGAGTTTCTGGAGCATCACATTTGTGGGGTCAATTAAACGCTCAAAAGGGCCAGAAAAAGAGAACTTTCATTTGAAACTCGACAGTCTATTCTTGTTCTTAGAAATGAAGGCTATTCCATGCGAGAAATTGCTAAGAAATTGAAGATTTCCTACACCGGTGTGTACTACTCCCTTCAGAGGACAGCACAAACAGGCTCTAACCAGAGTAGAAAAAGAAGTGGGAGGCCGCGTTGCACAACTGAGCAAGAAGATAAGTACATTAGAGTCTCTAGTTTGAGAAACAGACGCCTCACAGGTCCCCAACTGGCATCTTCATTAAATAGTACCTGTTAGAGCCTGTTTGTGCTGTCCTCTGAAGGGAGTAGTACACACCGGTGTAGGAAATCTTCAATTTCTTAGCAATTTCTCGCATGGAATAGCCTTCATTTCTAAGAACAAGAATAGACTGTCGAGTTTCAGATGAAAGTTCTCTTTTTCTGGCCATTTTGAGCGTTTAATTGACCCCACAAATGTGATGCTCCAGAAACTCAATCTGCTCAAAGAAGTGCCCATCCAACCAATCCAACTTGTGGGAGCTGCTTCTGGAAGCGTGGGGTGCAATTTCTCCAGATTACCTCAACAAATTAACAGCTAGAATGCCAAAGGTCTGCAATGCTGTAATTGCTGCAAATGGAGGATTCTTTGACGAAAGCAAAGTTTGATGTAAAAAAAATCTTATTTCAAATACAAATCATTATTTCTAACCTTGTCAATGTCTTGACTCTATTTTCTATTCATTTCACAACATATGGTGGTGAATAAGTGTGACTTTTCATGGAAAACAAAAAATTGTTTGGGTGATCCCAAACTTTTGAACGGTAGTGTAGGTCAGGTGAATCAGCCGTACAAAATTGTCCCAAGGTGTGAATATGTGTGTGTATGTCGGCCCTGTGATGGACTGGCGGCTTGTCCAGGGTGTCTCCCCGCCTGCCGTGCAATGACTAATGGGATAGGCTCCAGCGTCCCCACAACCCTGAGCAGGATAAGCGGTTTGGATAATGGATGGATGGATGGATATTGGCACACTTAACCCACTCCCTCCTTCTCTCTGTCTCTCTTCTTCTCCCTCCTCCCCCAGACTGATCAATGTAACCATTGACTTCCAGTTGAAGGCGATCAATATTCAAACAATAATTAACAACGAGATCCCTGATTGCTATACCTTCGCCATCACGGTGAGCAACCTCTTCCAGTCAGAAATGCCGCAATGGCTTTGCCTTATTACAGTCGCACTTCCCATGAGTTCACAGAATTACGAGGTTGTAAATCCCCCAAAATAAACAGACAGTTTGTAAATCCCCCAAAATAAACAGACTATCGAGAATTCAGGTGACCTGTTTAAATCCCCCCCACCCCAAAAAAAAACTAACAAAGACTCTTACACATACTTCTGTTGTCAGATCATCATGGATAACAGGGCCCACAGCGGCCGAGTTAAGATCAGCCTCCTGAATCAAGCCTCCATCAAGGAGTGTAAAGACCCCAACGTGTCCGGACACGGTGAGTGAAGGACGGAGTGCGGAGCGCCAGAGGAGCAAGATCGTTGGAAAGAGCTTGGTCACATAGGTCGAGCACGCTCCTCCGCTGGTTTTTACAACCCAGATCTACTCCCTCGATCGTAATCTGGCAGAACACCGTGTTTCTTGTTGTTACTGCACTCTTTTTAACACCACCGACTCTCTCTCTCACCTTGTCTCCCCCACCTCCCTAATCTCCTGTCTTATTTCTCTCCGTCAGCGGAGAGCTACGCACGGGAGTTCTTCGATGTGCTGGTTGCATTCGTCTGCCTGCTGTCCCTGCTGCTGTGTGGCCGCTCCATCCTCAGAGGAGTCCTCCTGCAACACGTAAGATCGGAGACGAGCGCACTTCACCGTCGCACAACCTCGGTGCAGCCCGCTCGTGATGAGCAGAAAGGGGTTTCGCTCTGGGTGTTTAATGAAAGGATCTCAGGCGTGAAGGGTCAGCGCCGCCGGGCCCCAGTGCAAGATGGTCAAAGCGGGCCCCGGCCTGCCCATCAGAAGCAGATGTTACACAACGTCGTGTCAGTAGCGAATGAAAGAAGTGAAACCACGCAGTGTTAGAAAAACCAGCAACAGGGAAATGCACTGCACGGTTGACGCCTGAATTAAAATGATTACTAGGAAACCGCCGCGCTATAGAAGGTGAATCATAATAGCAAGGCCAAGATAGGGATACACTACCCTGCTTAACAAAATCTGCTGTCTGCTGGCCCAGTGGTTAGCGCTGTCGCCTCACGGCAAGAAGGTCCTGGGTTCGAACCCCGCCGGGGTTGTCCAACCTTGAGGGTCATCCCAGGTCATCCTCTGTGTGGGGTTTCCATGTTCTCCCCGTGTCTGCGGTGGGGTTTCCCCGGGTGCTCCAGCTTCCCCCACCATCAGAAAGACATGCATGTTAGGGTTAGTACTCCCGTCTGTGCCCCTGACCGAGGCGCGGCAAGAAGAACTGGAGTTGGTCCCCGGGCGCTGCACGGCGGCTGCCCGCTGCTCCTAGCTACACAGCTAGGGTGGGTTAAATGCAGAGAGAGGCGTCCGGGTAGCGTAGCGGTCTATTCCGTTGCCTCCCAACACGGGGATCGACGGTTCGAATCCCCGTGTTACCTCCGGCTTGGTCGGGCGTCTCTACAGACACAGTTGGCCGTGTCTGCGGGTGAGAAGCTGGTCGCTGCACTAGCGCCTCCTCTGGTCAGTCGGGGCGCCTATTCGGGAGGGAGGGGGAACTGGGGGGAATAGCGTGATCCTCCCACGCACTACGCCCCCCTGGTGAAACTCCTCACTGTCAGGTGAAAAGAAGCGGCTGGCGACTCCACATGTATCGGAGGAGGCATGTGGTAGTCTGCAGCCCTCCCCGGATCGGCAGAGGGGGCGGAGCAGCGACCGGGACGGCTCAGAAGAGTTGAGTAATTGGCCGGATACAATTGGCGGAAAAAAGGGAGGAGGGGAAATAACGCGGACTATTTAGAGGATGTGCTTGAAACAAATTCGCCTTCGAATATTCTGAAGAAGAGAAGTGATCCATATATTTGAACTTTTCTTGGAGTTTGTTTGAGGGTTTATCTTCCTGGTTTATCTTATAGTCGTCCTTTGCTTTATCCCCCGCCCCCCCATTTATGCAAAATGTCCCCAATTGCTATGTCGCCCCATGCCTGGAATGCTTTTAATGAATAATGTATTCACGTTTTTAGTCAGAGAGAAATTGAACATGAGAGAGAGTGTGCCGGGGATGCCACCATTTTGTGTTCTGCTGCCCACCAGGAGTACGTGCAGTTCTTCAAGCTCAGGCTGAGGCGCTGTGTGAGCTGGGGGGACAGGATGGAGTTCATCAACGGCTGGTACATCCTGCTCATTATCAGCGACGTCTTCACCATCATCGGCAGCTTCATCAAAATCGGCATCGAGTCCAAGGTGACGTGAAACAGAAACGCTTCGCGTGACACCTTTCACTGTTAAACCCTGATGGTCCCACCAGGTTCAGCAATGAACTGTAACTGTTTCGCAAACCCAATTTGAAGATTTCAGCGGGCAGGATTTTTCTGAATTAAGCGTTAATTTTTTAAAAAAATTTTTTGCTCTCTGACATGTAGAATTTGTCATCATATGACGTGTGTGGGATCCTGTTGGGAACCTCCACTCTGCTGGTGTGGGTGGGAGTCATCCGTTACTTCAGCTTCTTCCAGAAATACAACGTGAGTGGAGGATACACACACACACACACACACACACACACACACACACACACACACTCTGTAGAAGTTCATCTCAGCACTAAAGATTAACTTTTTTATCACTGAGTTCAAAACCACTGCCCCCCCCCCCCCCCCGTTCTCCTTCATGTGTAAATGGACTTGGCTGGGCCTGTCTCTGTCTGTGCTTCTCAGATCCTGATCGTGACTTTAAGAGCTGCCTTTCCAAATGTCATCCGCTTCTGCTGCTGTGCGGCAGCCATTTATATGGGATACTGCTTCTGTGGATGGATTGTACTGGGGCCCTATCATGCCAAGGTGCCTACACACACACACACACACACAGCCGGAGAGATAACTGTGGAATTTCTCATTTCTGACTAGGAATACGAAGATATGAGTCATTCATATCTTACAGGGTATGAGTACATTTCAGACACAACATTTTTTTATAATCAAAACTATTCTCTAGTGTATTATCTTATCTTCAAATCTTTAAAAAACAAAATTCTTGCTTATCATTGTTTAAGAGAAGAAAATATATTCGTTCAGTATGAAAGATTCAAATGTCCTTTTGATGCATATTGTTATTCTGTCTACTGCTTAGTTGCCGTGTTAATTTACCTGAACAGCTTCAGTCGAGCAGGGTTTGGATTGCTTTACTTCAATTATTCCATTTTAAACTTAATTCAAGATGAATGACTCGGGTGTCCGAGTAGCATAGCGGTCTATTCCGTTGCCTGCCAACACGGGGATTGCTCGTTCGAATCCCCGTGTTACCTCCGGCTTGGTCGGGCGTTCCTACAGACACAATTGGCCGTGTTTGCGGGTGGGAAGCCGGATGTGGGTATGTGTCCTGGTTGTTGCACTAGCACCTCCTCTGATCGGTCGGGGCGGGGGGGACTGGGGAGGATAGCGTCATCCTCCCACGCGCTACAACTCCTCACTGTCAGGTGAAAAGAAGCAGCTGGCGACTCCACGTGTATCGGAGGAGGCATGTGGTAGTCTGCAGCCCTCCCCGGATTGGCAGAGGGGGGTGGAGCAGCGACTGGGAAGGCTCGGAAGAGTGGGGTAATTGGCTGGGTACAATTGGGAAGAAAAAAGGGGGCGGGGAATCCACACAAAAAAAGATGAGTGACATGATAGCGGTGATCTATGTACGTTGACTTGTCTCCTCTTTGTCCGAAATGCACAGTTTCGAACCCTGTCCATGGTGTCCGAATGCCTGTTCTCTCTGATCAACGGGGACGACATGTTTATAACCTTCGCCGAGATGGAGCACAGCAGCACCCTGGTTTGGGTCTTCAGCCAGGTCTACCTTTACACCTTCATCTCGCTCTTCATTTACATGGTGCTGTCGCTCTTCATCGCACTCATCACCGGAGCCTATGACACTATTATGGTAAAGTGTTTTGGTTTATAATAATAACTCCCGCAGTTTGCTTCTTTTCTTTTCTTTTCAAATGATACTTTGTTTTGTGGTTTTGTGATCTAAAAGTGTCTAGAGAGAGAGAGGAAGAACTGAAGAAAGAGATGTTGGCGAGGGTAAAATGGGAATGGTGCAACGGAAATAGATGATAAGACTTTCATAATGCATTCATAATGGCCCCGGAGCGATATGAGAAGTTGTTGTCCAAGATCAGAATCGCAGCATCTGAAATGAAGTGGAGTCATGTGACGTCCGCTGAAGTGACAACGTTGTGTTGAAACTTTATTTAGCACTTGTCAGTGCTCCTGACATGTCTGGGTTGTCTGTCTGCAGGCCCAAACACAGGAGCAAGTTCGCACCACAGACCTGCACGCGTTCATTGCGGAGTGCACAGACACACCCAGCTCTGGGAAGTTTCGTGGGCCGGACGGTTCCTCCTGCTCCTTCTTCTGCTGCTGTGACTAGGACGAAGGAGCAAGGAGCATCCTACAGATGCAGAGAGGTGTGTGTGTGTGTGTGTGTGTGTCTATGTATTGGACTAGCTACATTCATATTCTTTGTGTGCGTGTGCATGTCATGTGTGTGTCTGTGTGCATGTGTGTGTTGGACTATCTACGTTCACATTTCTTTGTGTGCATGTACATGTGTGTGTGTGTGCGTGCACGCATGTGTGTGTGTGTGTGTGTGTGTGTTGGACTATCTATGTTCACATTTTTTTGTGTGTATGTGCATGTCAAGTGTGTGTGTGTGTGTGTGTGTGTGTGTGTGTGTGTGTGTGTGTGTTGGACTAGCTACATTCACATTTCTTTGTGTGCGTGTGCATGTACATGTCGTGTGTGTGTGTGCGTGCATGTGCGTGTGTGTGTGTGTGTGTTTGTGTTGGACTATCTATGTTCACATTTCTTTGTGTGCGTGTGCATGTACATGTCGTGTGTGTGTTTGTGTTGGACTATCTATGTTCACATTTCTTTGTGTGCATGTACATGTCGTGTGTGTGTGTGTGTGTGTGTGTGTGTGTGTGGAATCTCATGAAATGAGTATATGCAGAACTGTGCATGGGCGCCGTATAGGTATCTTATATCTGTGCGTGTCTTTCTGCACTGATACATATAAGATACATATTACATATTTATTATGTCTTCATGCTCAATAAGAAAATCAAAGCAGGTGGAATCAGTTCATCTGGACACAATGTTTACTAACAGATACGTTTGAACACGTGATGAAACGTGTCTTGATAAACATTGTATCAAGACGAAGTGGTTCAACCTGCTTTGATGTGTTTGCATGTATATCTGTGCCTGCCTATCGGTGGGGGTTCTTCCTGTTCCCTCTTCATGTTCTCACAAGGAAGTGTGCACGTGTCACCGAGGACCTGATGTTCTTGTCTTTGAAGCGCCGTGTCTGCGTGTCAGTGAGAGTGAATAATAATTCTGCCTCTTATTTCAGATGCCCAAGTGGAATGATGATGCTTGAGGGATGCACGGAATGACCTTGGACCACACTGTCCTCCGTTGCCTAGGTTACAGTTTTGCATTTTAATTTTCGCTGGAATGATGGAGCGAACTGTGCTGTTTCAAGCCCCATTACCTGCTTCAGCTTTCGTATGAATAATTTATTGACTTCTTCTGAAATGCCACTTTTGTCAGGATTTTGACAGTTACGCTTGTGAATCTGCCGCACACTGTGCTAACCACTTCTCTTCTGTTGCGCTGAACACAAAATCCAATAGCTGTTTCTGTGTAAAAAGGATTAGCAGTTTAAGTTGAATGTTCCACTGTGTACAGAATTTAGGTTTTGTGGTTTTTTTTAAAAATTAATTTAACTCTTATCTGAAATGATATTTGGGTTTTGTGCCTCTTGGGTATGTGCTCTGAATCGCCATGCCACTAAGAGTCAAGACAAACAACGAGGCACACCAAACCAGCAAAAGCAAATTGACCGTAAACTAAAGCGTATTGATTAGCTTCGGCAGCATTTCTCAGTGAAAGCCAGTCCTCCATTTTCATTCCCACTCAACTCTTCATCCCTTTGTTCTTCTTCCTCCGCTGGGGGGGATGAGATGATGGCTGTATGTGGACGGACAGGCCCTCCGGTCGTACTGTTGGTCATCAATATGTATGAGCCGTTTCGCCCGTGAAGAACCAGGTGACCCCTGCACTGCGAGACGAAGCCTTCGCTGCGGGTGTCGAAGTGCGCCGTGCAGAGTCACAGGTGCCTCCTGGGGAAAATCAAAATTTTAGCAACATCAGATGTTGTTTTTTTTTATGTCGACAGGGAGCCCATGAATAATTTTGCGGGGCGCGATGTGCAGGACTTGATTGGCAGCTTTGACATTTGTGTCTGGATTTTTTATATGGGACACCGGCACTGTCAACACAGGGACATGAAAGTCATGCGTGAAGGGTAGCCTCTTGTTCTTTTATTTTAATCTGTTTCCGAACAAAAATGTCTCCCCAAACCAACGCGGGGTCCACTTCTTTATTCTCTACGTGGAAGGGACTGAACCTTCACTTTTCATCGATTGTTTTTAATTTTTTTTTACCGTTTTTAGCCTTATTTGTGTTTACCTTTATCGCATAGAACAGTGGCGATGGAGAAAGGGACCTTTGCCGCATGGGAGCGAGCCTGCAAGCAAAGGTCCCTTTGTTGCATCCAAATCCAGGATTTTATGGTCAGACTTGAATCCACATGTCACACGCTTATCTGGTCGAGCTTCTAGGATGGCACTTCTCACTCATTTGTAATAAGCGGCACTACCGAAATGCCAATCTCCTCCCGATGGGATATGAAGGCTTCCGTTTTAAGGGAAAAGAGACGTTTCACTGCTCAAGATTTGCATGAGGACTGACCGGTGCCAACGGAAGTGAGACGTCTACTCTGATTTACTTGAATTGGTTTACGTCGTTTATCGTCATAACGGGCAGGGCAAATTTATGCGTTTTTTTTTTTTAAAACGATTGTTAATTTTACTCAAATGCACTTAACGAAGATTGAAGTGAGGGATGCACAGCTCCAAGTGATGCTCACACAGGAGTCGTATAGCACAATGGAGTGGAGTAATAATGTGTTGTCGACCCACCTGTTACTGTTCTCTTGACACTACTCATGAGGTTTATTCAATGCTGCTTTGATTTGAGTTGTCTCTTCCTGCTCATTTCATCCTTGTTTACTCCGGTGATTATTTAATGTAGATGCAATGTCCAATATCTTACCTCACTGTGCAGAGCCTGCAAAGGATAGCGTCAGTGGGGTTTGTTCGTTTCCACCGAGGTGGTGTTTGTACAGGTTTTTACTCTTATGTGTACCAGTGCACCAAATGACTTCTGTGAAAATGTGGTCTTCTTAATGCTTGCACTGCTCGGCACATTAAACATTAAAGACACAAAAAGACACGCCGCCCCTTTTCGTCTTTTTCGTCAGGCCGTAAGTCGACCTGGTTATGACCTGAGGGTGATCACGACCTTTGGGTGGCACGGTGGCGCAGTGGTTAAGCGCTGTCGCCTCACAGCAAGAAGGTCCTGGGTTCAAACCCCGGGGTTGTCCAACCTTGGGGTCGTCCTCTGTGTGGAGTTTGCATGTTCTCCCTGTGTCTGCGGTGGGTTTTCTCCGGGTGCTCCTGTTTCCCCCACCATCAAAAAGACATGCATGTTAGGGTTAATACTCCTGTCTGTGCCCCTGACCGAGGCATGGCAAGACGAACTGGAGTTGGTACCCGGGCGCTGCATGGCGGCTGCCCACTGCTCCTGGCTACACAGCTAGCATGGGTTAAATGCAGAGTGTAATTTCCCTACGGGGATCATTAAAGTGCATCAAAATCAACAAAAAAAAGTCACTGACACAACGGACATGGCATGTTTGGGGGGCCTTGGATTGCGGTCAGTAGCACTGGAGGAGGTATGGAATTGCGCCCTTGACCTCCATGGGGAGCACGGTGGCGCAGTGGTTAGCGCGGTTGCCTCACAGCAAGAAGGTCCTGGGTTCGAGCCCCGGGGTAGTCCAACCTTGGTGGGTCATCCCGGGTCATCCTCTGTGTGGAGTTTGCATGTTCGCCCCGTGTCTGCGTGGGTTTCCTCCAGGGGCTCCGGTTTCCTCCCACAGCTCAAAGACATGTAGGTCAGGTGAATCGGCCGTACTAAATTGTCCCTAGGTGTGAATGTGTGTGTGAATGTGTGTGTGGGCCCTGTGTGATGGCCTGGCGGCCTGTCCAGGGTGTCTCCCCGCCTGCTGCCCAATGACTGCTGGGATAGGCTCCAGCATCCCTGCGACCCTGAGAGCAGGATAAGCAGTTCAGATAATGGATGGATGGATGGATGGACAACGGACACTTCCTGTGGTCAGTTGCGGTGGTTGCTTCCTTTGCTCCTATCCTCAGACGTTAACATCGCAATCACTGTGATCTACGGGTTCAAACGTCACTTTAGCTTCGACATAAGTGTAACATTTGTGCACTTTTTCTTGTTTTAGGAGGAGACAGGGCGGCGGGGTATTTTAAATTGTTCGTTGAGAAAATTGGAAAGTGGAGAGAAAAGAACAGTGTTGTTGGTGGAACCAGAGAGGGACACGTTTTGACCCAAATTCCCTCCAACATGTCCACAGTGCAAACCAATGTGAGGATTTAAAGAGAGACCGACGTGCCATCTTTCTGAACACGTTTTTTAACATGGGGCGTTTGAATCGTAACCGAAAGTGGGCGTGGTTTCATGACTTCAACGCTATTGGCTACTGTCTTCGTGTGGGTGGGGCTCGGTACCGCTCGTCACTTGCAACTTACACTTACAACTTGGCGAATAATATGTTCGATGATACAAATAACTGTTAGATAGATAGATGATAGATATTTGGATAAATAGATAGATATATAGATGGAGCGCAATACGACGTAGCGAGATCGATAATAAAGTCTCAGCAAAACAGCACAAACCCGAGCCAAGTAGCTAGCAGGAGGGGGCGAAAGAACGGCGTCTCCGTGGCTTTATAGCGTCTCGCTACGGACACGCCCTATATGCAAATTAACTGGCGTTACGTATCCACCGGCACAGTTTGTCATTGGACGCCATCTACAGTCAATCACAGATCTCTCTGGAGTGGCCGTGTTTTGGCCGCTGAATTTCTCCGTGGTCACAGTCCAACTCGGAGCAGCCTAGCAACAGGAATTTTCACATTTTTGATGTCAGTATCACTTTAAATACGAGCACAGTTATTATCACCCCTGTGACAGCGCATCAGTCTCTGGGTCTTTCAATCTCACACATGAAAGGAGCTAAACTTAAATTCAGCAAAAGGCAGCAGGGGGCTAACAATAACATCCACCTCCAGTTCAGCGTTAGCGCGACCGGGTGTTCAAAATAGACCACACACCTATGTTTATTTAATACGGTCTGGAGATGTGGGCTGTCAAATAGCTGCGAGGGCTTTATGCCCGAACAGGCACGATGCTAATGAGCCCCACATGCCCGTGTGTGATATGGTGGTTTGGCGCCGCTAGGGGGAGAGAGAGCAGGCTCAGTCTCCACAGCCACCAGCCAGTCCATCATAGGAAATCAATACAGTCTAGAGGCAGTAAAGAAAGGATGAAATACTGAAACATTAGCTCTCTGGGGGAGCAGAGGAGGGGGCGAGGTGTGGAGAAAGGGAGTGCGGTGTTGCACAAATAACAGACAAAACACCGCCGGAGCAATGCTGAGACGGCTTAAGTAAAGAACGTGTTTTTGGGGCGGGGGGGGTTAGTCCACCATTGTTGCATCCTACCATAGATCCAGATCCCTAGACAGAAGATGAGAGGAATAAAGAGAAAGATGCCCTATGAAAGCAGAGGTAAATTCATGTAGGTGAAGATGCAAAACACAAATGGATGACAGCATCAGGGAGACAACGATCAAAGCAGAGACGTGCACACCCAGTGCTCTTAGTGAGCCGGAGTGGTAATTTAGAGAGCCACTGTCCGATACCCTTAGTACCAGCATGCATTATTTACATCAGGAGGCCGCCAGGGCTGAGAGGGAGCTCTTTTAACTCTGCCATCAGGCAGACAGGAACTGGCCAACCTGCTTTTGGAAATCATCAGGTTTCAAGGCAAAGCCAATTAAACAGTCCCATCAGGGCAGCATAGAGCATTAGGGCTTCTCTTATCTGCACTGGCATTGTTTGAAGAGCGCACTCTGAACATTATGTAGATGTGTTGTGTGTTCTCTAAAAGAATTATTTCAGGCCCACACACACACACGCTATTAATGATTGAATACATATAGAAACGATCTCTGGACGAGGTACTGGGTTATCAGGTGCATTCTGCAGGCTCTACTGCAGAATAATTCCAAGGCTGTCCTTTTTCCTCGAAAGAAACAGAGAATAACTGCCATAACCGCTCATAAGCAAGCCGGGTTTGGGCGTTACATGTGTGCTATCGTCTTCACGTGTTGCCCGTTTCTGAGGGCATTAGCATGCCGTATGCTAATGATATGCTGCGTTGGCGCGTTCTGCTCTTCGGGGACTCCATGCTGCCTCACGGAGAACGGCGGGAGCAGCTGCTCCGGCGTGTGCTAACCTGTACGAGCCCGGCATCCACTCACATTCCCCATGTGATCTAATGACACTCGTCTCGTTTAAGGGTGACGTGTCATACGTGCTAATAGCCGACGCTCAGTGGGGGTCTGGAGCCACTTTTGCAGCGAGCGAGGGAGCACAAAGGAGAGGGGTAGTGCGGTTTGTGGGCATCCCTACAAAAGATGGCGACTTTGTCTCACAAGAATGGGTGTGTCTCCCTGACTCCTCTCTCAATGCCAAGTCCTTGCTTTGCGGAGCTGCGGTGGGTGCCAGAGGGATGGGAGCTGCGTGCAGTCTGTGCTCCTCTGTGCGTCTGTGTATGTCTGCGCATGCCTTTGTAGGGTGCACACGCACGCATGCATACGCGTACATACTTGAATTGAACCCTGACTCGGAACGTGTGTTTGTCCCCTACTGCATAAATATTGATGCGTTGCGTAAGTATGTGTCAAAGGTAGACCTCCATCCAGAGGCCAGGTTCAGGGGCTTGACTGTGTGCCAGCCTCTTTGTGCCGTGCTGCCTTAGCTGGGATGTGGGCTGGGGGGGGCGAGTGGTGTGGGGGGGGGGTGGACGACGACGACGACAATGAGATAAATAACAGGGGAACTGTGTAGCGGGTACACAGCCCTGCCCCTTCCTGTCTCCACTGCCGGTTTGAAACAAACTTCCTCTCTTTGTTGTGCCTGGTTGACCATGCCAATACGTCCATCAGCATCAAGCCAGATCATTGGACGCCCCGGCTGCCCCACCCTTTTTCTGGTTCATTTCCATGTCTTTCACATGCATGTGTGTACACACATAAACCCTAGGAGTTAACACACTTGCGCACACACACACGTTATCTCACACTTGCTCTCAGTGTTCCCTTCCCGTGCTTCTCCTGTTCCGCCTCGTTTTGCAGTACACACTCTGACCTCAGATTATTTGTTACTTGATTTGGTCGGTCCAGTACTTAGGGATGTATTATGTATGCGGATATAAACACATAAATATTGCGCTAGCCTTTACGTCTGAGCCATGTATTGATCTGACATTTAGGTTTTGATGATATTATTCAACTCTCCATTAGAAAAAAGCCATAATAAGATGCAATTTACCTGCTGCTGTGCTGTACGAGACAGCAGTCAACCAAGCTACTGGGCACAGTCTCCAATGTTGGAGTCGCGGCCTAGCTATAACAGGAGTGTTATATATATACAGGTCAGTGCACTGCACATCACTGCAAGCAAAACTTGGAAATCTATGACTTGCACAAGTGAGCAAGAGACAGAGAAGCAGACAAAGGAAGGTCACTGTGCTGCAAAGTGAGAAAAAGAGCGCCAGCAGGCTTTATTGTTTCATCGTGTACACTAATGGAACATATATCAATATTCAGGGTTGTGCACACACTTCAGTGCTGAGCTCCACAAACTGTGCAGGGCCAGACCACCTCTCCGCAGCGTTTGGAAAGAGGAGAGTGAACCACGGGCTCAACACAAAGAAGCCCATCCAGAACAGACCAGCACACAAAAGCCTGGCTCATGTAGACAAGGACAGGAGGCTGCTGGGAGCTAGCTGAACAGCAGTGTTGCAGACAGACAGGCAGCATGCCCACCCAGACTCTCTGACGAAAAGCCCAGCACTGGTGAAGAGCAAAGACAAAAGCCAGCGAGCAACGAACAACGCCCTCCCAAATCCAATTGTGTCGCAGAGAAGAGACAGACCTCAAGTGAAGGGCTTGCACAATCACCGCTCCTTGCTTGTCTTTATTCCACTTAGGCTGCGTCATATTATTTCTCTTGTTGTTTCAGGGCCAATTATGTCCACAACGTCCCACTCTGGCAAACGACTCGGTAGCAGGTGCACGATAATCTGCATCCCATTGAATATCCATGTTTCTAACGGTTCGGCTTTGTTGTCCATGTTTGTAGTGTCAGTGAAGGACTTTTGGCTGATAAATGAGCTGCCTGGATATTCATGGAGCCAGGCTGAAAATGAACACTTTTCACCAGCTTCGTTGAGGCCTTCGCCATCAACAGGTTTGAATTCATCAATAGAAATTTGTTTGAATTTATTCAAATCCAACCAAGAAGACCAAAAATATAAAATTTTAACATAATTGGTTTCTATCTCGCCCTCGAGTGCTCCAAACGCATACAGGAGGAAGGGGGCATTAGAGAAACGTGGGAGGCGTATATGCAGCTCCATGGGAGTGCAGTCAGGCATGGGATAAAGGGGTGAGGGGAGGGGAGGGGAGGGGAGGAGAAGGGGGGTATTAAAAAAAAGAGGGGTGGCAGGAGGGGGAGACGGGGATGAGGGGCGACAGCCGCGACAACCGGGAAGAACTCGGCGAAGAAGAAAAGTAGGGGCGACTTGCTAAAAGGGGTGACATCATTCCTCATTTGAATACACCCCGTCTCGGCGGCGATTGGCTGTGCGCGGGAAAAGGAGAAAAAAAAGAAAAGAAAAGAAAAGAAAAGAAAGTTCCTTGCCTTTTCCGCTATTCAGCCCTTTCAATTTCACCACCGCGCGTCTCTCCTCCGATTGTCCATCAGCCCGCCGGTCCATAGGGGCGTGCGCGTGCGCGCGTGCGTGCGAGTGGGGACGGACGCTCGCGCGTGTGGTGCGCGCACATACGTACGTAACGTGTGGACCCGCAGAGCGTCGCTTCTTTCTTCGGCGGAGGGGACGTGCATCACTTCTGCCACAGACAAACCCAGCCACAAAAAAGACCCAAGTTTCCCCCCCCCTCCCTCCTCTCCTCACTCCTCACTTCTCGTCTTTTGCCCAGTTTCATTTCGCGATTTGTTTGACTTTTTCTTTTTTTTTTCTTCCGGCCGCGCGGATCCCAGAGAAAGGGGATATCGGCGAACAACTGGGCGTAGCTGGAGCGGATCTTGCTAGTTGTCTCCCACACCGCATCGGGTAAGGTAGCTTTAGCCTCCGCTAGCATGCTCATGATAATCGCTTTAATTTTACGATGTGGGTATTATTGATCAAAGTGGACGGGTTTTTTTATATAGCTCGACCGTAGACTGTAACGTCTCAGAGCCCGGGTACCGTTGAAAATAAGCGGGGTTCGTCTTTTCTTTTTTCTTCTTCGTGTGTGTCGGTTAGTCGCGACCAGTGTCGCTGTAAACGAAGCGTATAAAGAGAGGTAAAGAAAAGGCAGGTGGGCCCTGGTATGAATGGATATTTCCGTTGGTGTTAATTAACTGGGGTTTCTCCCCCCTCACTGAAAATGTCAGCCGTCATTTTGTCTGCGAGCTGCTCCGATTGAGAGTGGCAGGGGCTTCGCTGGGGCGGTGGCAGGCTGCGTGGTGAATGAAAGTGATAATCGGACCGGTTCGGCAGACCTTTCTGTGAGGCGGGAGGCAGTCACTGAATCGTTTCAAAACGGGTTCTGCACCGTAGGTACGAGCCCGTCTTTCTTATTTTACATAGCCGATTGTCCGTATGTTCGCTCCTTAAACTTTTTTCTCCCCCCCCCACACCCCCCCCCCCCCACATCTCCCTCTCTCCATCCTCCATCGCGGATGCCCATTGTTCTGAGCGGACAAGTGTGCGTGTGTGTGTGTGTGAGCTGAGAACTGTTCCGTGTTATCCCCCTCTGGGCAAATGTGTAATTTAGCGCTAATAATTCCTTTGAAACCAACTCTTTTCTTCTTCTTCTTCTTCTTCTTCTTCTTCTTCTTCTTCTTCAAATATTACAGCTGGATTGAATGACTTTGTGGCATTTGCAGTGTGTTAAATGGATGTGGAGGGTGAAGGTACCTTTTCCAAAGCCGGGATAGTCTAGCGATTGTCTGGAAAGGGGCGAACGTCTCAGTCGGGCTATCATCATCATTGCCAATGATTTATTAATATCGCCCTATGCAATCAGCTTAATGCAGTCGGGGAGGCCTGGTTAGAGAGGGCCCCCAGAGCCACTCCTTCCGTAGACTCTTTATGGAGAAAATGCAACAAGACCGATGACACTCCCCTCTGGAGAAGAACAATGAGGAAGAAGAGAAGCTCTGCCCTGTCTTTGAAACCTTGCAGTGTGGAATAAAAGTGCACACATGCCTGCTTTCCAAATCTTTATCCCTGAACGATAAACGACACAGCTCCGTTCTTTGTCTCCGCGGAGCTGCAGACGGCAAGAGACATACACCGATCAGCCAAAACATTAAAACCACTGACAGGTAATCGAAGAAAGTTGAATCGGTTCATCCGAATCCGTTTTATTGACAGATACGTTTCGTCGCTCATCTAAGTGACCTCTTCAGTCTAAACTGACTGCACGTATCCCCTACCCTTATAAACAATACAGTTGCATAACGACCGAAACCAACAATCAGTTTCA
The DNA here is from genome assembly GCF_029633865.1 of Lampris incognitus. Lineage (NCBI taxonomy): Eukaryota > Metazoa > Chordata > Actinopteri > Lampriformes > Lampridae > Lampris > Lampris incognitus. The sequence goes on along the minus strand of NC_079220.1, from coordinate 10,871,477 downwards.
TATGCAAATATGGGCATGACTATTAATTAGAGTTTCAATGGCTATGTGTACTAAACACAGAGGACTTGGGAATGTTTGCAATCACAGCATTGTAAAATGGCGCCAGATGTACTCGCGGTGATTCAACTTTCTTTGATTTTCTTACCTGGATTATTGAGCATTCACAAAGACACACTGACAGGTAAGTGAATAACATCGATTATATCGTTGCAATGGCATCTGTCAAGGGGCAGGGTATATTAGGCAGCAAGTGAACAGTCAGTTCTTGAAGTTGATGTGTTGGAAGCCCATCAGGAAAGATGGGCAAGTGTAAGGATCTGAGTGACTTTGAAAAGGGCCAAACTGTGATGGCTAAATGACTGGGTCAGAACATCTCCAAAACGACAGGTCTTGTGGGGTGTTCCCAGTATGCAGTGGACAGGACCTACCAAAAGGACAACTGATGAACCAGCGACAGGGTCATGGGCGCCCAGGGCTCATTAATGCACATGGGGAGCAAAGGCTAGCTTGTCTGGTCCGATCCCACAGAAGAGCTACTGTAGCTCAAATTGCTGAAAAAGTTAATGCTGGCTATGATAGACATATGGGGATGCATCCAGTCAGAGTGCTCCTGTCCACCGCCGAAAGTGCCAACAATGAGCACATGAACGGCAGAACTGGACATTGGAGCTATGGAAGATGGTGGCCTGGTCTGATGAATCACGTTTTCTTTTACATCATGTGGACGGCTGGGTGTGTGTGCACCGTTTACCTGGGGAAGAGATGGCACCAGGATTCACTGTGGGAAGACGGCAAGCCGGCGGAGGCAGTGTGATGCTGGGAAACACTGGTTCCTAGCATTCATGTGGATGCTGCTTTGACGCATGCCGCCTACCTAAACATTTTTGCAGACCAAGTACACCCTTTCATGGCAACGGTATTCCCTGATGCCAGTGGTCTCTTTCAGCAGGATAATGAACCCTGCCACACTGCAAAAATTGTTCAGGAATGGTTTGAGGAACATGACTGTTCAGTGTGTTGCCTTGGCTTGCAAATTCCCCTGATCTCAATCTGATCGAGCATCTGTGGGATGTGCTGGAAAAACAAGTCCGATTCATGGGGGCTCCAACTTGCAGTTTACTGGATTTAAAGGATCTGCTGCTAACGTCTTGGTGCCAGATACTAGAGGCCACCTTCAGAGGTCTTGTGGAGGCCATGCCTCGACGGGTCAGAGTTTATTTTGGTGGCACAAGGGGGACCTACACAATATTAAGCAGGTGGTTTTAATCTTTTGGCTGATCGGTGTACATTATGGGCGAGGGTAGGTCAGTTTTCTGTGATGATAACATGAAGTATTGATGTCATTCTGAGTAAATTGCATCCATGGGTGATTAATATGTGCACTTTTGGGTTTGGAGAATCTCTGAAAAGTGGCCAAGGCAGTAAGTGGGCTTAGCCACTCAACCATTCCGCCCCCCTGGTGTAGTGATGAGAGAATGGCTGACTCACAGCGCTGGTGGATGAGGCAGAAAACAGGAATTACTGCTGAGCAATATGGAAAATATTATCATCAGGATAATCATAGGGAATTTTACACCATCAGTATATCACGATATTGGCTTATATGCAGAAAATACCATGTTTAAGAATCCAACTGAAGTTCATGACTTTGAACTGTTTGGTAATGTATAGTATCAAACCCAAACTAAAATGATACTCACTGAAATACTTCAGACCTAATTTTATGAGAAATTTCAGGTAATAGATTCTCAATATCGTTCATTTAGACAGCAAAATTGCGTATCACGATATGACAGCGTCTGAATTTCATCACAATACAATACCATTGAAAGACAGTAAATGATGATATTGAATTATTGCCTAGGTCTAACTGGAATACACGCTGGTGAACGTTGGGCTAATGCAATAATGTGAAATTAAATTAAGCTGCAATTATAAACCAGACTCCCGTTTCATAAGATGCTCCAAAAAGGTCTTAAAAGAAAACACAAACTAGCAGCTACAGATTACTGTCAGAGTCATTCTCTTATACTAAGAGGATTTATTGAAAAAATGTATTTGAAAAAAATAAAACCTTTGATCGTAATTTGAAAATAAGTAAATTGGCTTTGGGCAACGTTAAATTACCCATCAAATTGAAGTGTTCTCGGAGAGAGCTACCTCCATTGTGCATTCACTGGTGCAAGAGGTATTTTTCATTACCTCGTACTATCGATGTACCAGACACATGCCCGCCCTCCAGTCGCTAGTGTGTGTGCTGCTGGAACAGTAAGGATAAAGGATGTGGATAACCACAGCGTTTGCGTTAGCGTTAAGACAAAGGGGTCCAGTGAGAGGTGGTCAGCATTTTTCTTGGTTGAAAATGATCTCTGAATGGAATGGATAGATGTGGAAAAAAATGCAACATGGGGATGAGTAATCTAATTTGATACACAACGTGCAGCTGCTGATGAGATAAAACAAAAAAAAACACAATATGGTTATAGTGAAAGAATTGTTTGAGGTACTGAACTGTTGTACCTTGTAGTCCATGCCACAAGTCTATATTTTTGGGAGGTTTGTATCTTGATGACTCAGTTTGCCACTAGCTGGCCTCTTGACCAACCCAATGTTGTGTACTTAGAATGTGGGTGTTTGTGACATAAATAGGCCTATGTCTCAGCTTGCCCCTAGGCTCAAGGCCCATTTTGGGTGGCTGCATGACTCAGTATTGACACCCTAGAGCTGTTGAACTCCTCAATCCTCAATTGTGACAAGGGCAGTGAGGCCTGAGCCCTACTTATTTGTGTCTTTTCAGACTAGACTCGTGACCTTTTTACTCCTTGGCATCATCACCCTCCTCATCATCATTAACTCTGTATGAGCTGACGTAACACTAGCATACAATCTTTTTTCCTGTGAGATTAATGAATCTTTAACCGAAACCGTATGTTTAGCTGATTCTTTCCCTCCTCTATTGTGAGGCCAATGGTGACTTGAGAAGCTGCTGCTTGCCAGTAGTGAAAATGTGCACAATTGAGATAGAGCAGAGATAACTCCGCTATGGTCCACTGGCAAGATAGTTGCCATAGTTGGCGGTGTCACAGTTGTCAATGCATGCAGTTGGCGACAGACACTGTGGTTTTGAGGGTGTATTTGCCAGCAGCTGCAGTAATTTGCTGTTTGGAGGCTCTGAATTCCTCCGGTGGGAGGATGGATAAATCGACATGGTTCGCAGCCCTGTTGCTAGGCTCCACACCAAATTCTTCATGACTGGATTTGGTTGCTGTCTGGTTGGTTGCTTGCAGAACTGCAAAAAAAAAAAGCTCCAAAAATGACCCCAAAAAATTGGTCTTGAAAAGCAAGGAAAACCATATCGCCATGTAAGTCGTCAGACTCGCTTGACCACCTGTGGCCTGCCGGGATTAGCTGCCGTTGGGCCTATCAATCTATACTGGTGGCTGATGCGGTTGGTTACCTCAGAGGCTCGCTGTCCAGATACCCCTGTTGACAGAATGACTGATTTCCTTGACTGAAAGCAACTGTGGGGCACATCTTTTTGGTTGCTGCTATTCTGATATAATTGATAACTGTTCATGGGCTGTGTTACAGTGTTTGTCAATGGAAATGCATTTCGTTGTTCAGAGATGGTCCTTGTCGCGCCGAAAGAAGGCCTCATATATGTTCGGAGAGGTGTTGTGAATGTGACGGGAGAAGTTCATGGCTGGTTGTAACCAGCCATTTTTGTGGTATTGTGCTGTGTGTGTGCATGTGTGTGTGTGTGTGTGGTTTAATTCTTCAGGAGCTGCAGCTAGTAGATTCTGGTGTGGTCAACCGTCCGACCTGCCCATGAGGGATCAGATTCCATCTGGAACGTGCCTCGTGCAACTTCAAACAGGAGGAGATAATCCTCTTACGGACACGGTCGTTCCACTAGTACTTTGTGTGCGTGTGCTGAGAGAGAGAGATTGATTGATTCTCGGGTTTGTTTTTACTTCCTGTCCAGATGCCTGCCTCCGTCTTCCTCCCTATGTCTCTCTATCCGTCCCCCCCTTTATCTGTTCTATCAGTGTCATTGATCCAAGCCACCAGCTGGTCCTGGGCTGGCCTGATCTCATTTACCCCAGCAGAGGAGCCCGTCTGTGGGAATACTGCCCATTATGGCGATGTTCCAGCAGCTCTTCAAGTTACAACTCACTCATAGTTTCTCTCTGTCTGTCTCTGGTCCTATCTGTCTTCCTATCTGTCGTTTTCCCTTTCCATCACTTTTTATTCCCTGTATCCTCTGCACTCCCCCACACATGCACTCATTCTCTTGGCTCTCCTGCTACCTTGTCACTGTTGCCTCTCTTATCTCCCAGGGGGGAGGGCGAACTGCATCTGAGAAATAGGCCCTCTGCCTGGTACACTAATGGACTTCGTCTGCGTATCTCTCTCGCGTGCTATCTTTTTCTCTGCCTTGCACGTCTGTGGGGGTCAACAACAGTCCTGCTCACCCCACTTCTCCCAGTGCGATCAATATCCTCGTGTTCAGTCCCGGCGCTGACCCGCTGGTACCTCCCTGCAGGCAGCGTACTTCCAGTCAGACTGTCGTACGGGGCTCTCGCTCATTTCCTTTGGGCTCTTGTTTGTTGTTGGACCCTCAGTCTCTTCCTGCATTGTTTTGGGGGTGACGAACCCCAGCCTGCCTCTCTATTGTATCGTCTGGTTTCTGGGACACACTGAGGCCTCTGTCTCATTCGCTCTCTCTCTCTCTCTCTCTCTCTCTCTCTGTCTCTCGCTTGCTCTCTCTCTCTCTCTCTCTCGCGCTCTCTCTGTGAGTGTGTGTGACTATGTCTGTGGCAGTGAAGGACAGTGGAGACCGACTGTACAGGATTAGCGTCTCTCTTTGTCCAGGGTTAACAAGCTCTGTCATGTGTTAATCTGCCTGTCCCCAGGGGGCCGAGTCTTGCAGAGCAGGATGCACCATGGGAAGGGCTGGGCACTGCATGTTCGTGTGTGTGTGAGAGTATTTGTACGTGTGTGCTGAACTTGTTTGCTGCTTGGCCCGGGGGAGGGGTTGGTGTGTATGTGTGTTTGAGTGGGGGTGGGGGGTGTGTGTGGAATCAAGTAATGCAGGATTGGGCCCTAAAAATTGATGGCACCCTTTTCTTTTTTGTTGCGGTCACACTCCTCCTCTTCTCATCTTTAGTTAATGGGGGGCAGCCGACAATCACATTAACGCACCCAAAGTAGAGCCGGGCAATATGGAAAATATTAGTATCACAATAATTGTATGGAATTTCATACAATATTAATAATATTTGCTTACATACGCAAAATACCATATTTAAGAACCCAGCTGAGGTTCCTCATTTTGTGAGAAATTTTTGGTTATACAGTCTCATTATCATTAATTCAGATGGCTAAATTGTATGACAAAATCGGAATTTCCTCCCAATTACCGCACCATTGAAAGAGAATGATATTGAACTATTGCCCAACCCTCCCCCTTTGGTGTCGTCGTGTGGAGTGCAGGGAGGTGTGTCGAAGGTGTCTGGCTGGGAGAGCTGCCATTGGATTGGATAGGGGAGCCTGGTCTGCTTCGTCCGGTGGGCCCGGGGACCACAGTCCCTGCCCGGAGCTGTGCCCGACGAGGAAACGCCGAGGGCGGTCTGGCAGGACGCAGAAGCGGGGTGGGCTAAGCTAACTGCTAGCCCATGCAGACCGGCGGTTCTGACATTCATCCTGGCTGGCGTTCATTCCCTTGGACAATGCTTTTTTTTTTGGTTTAGTTTGGATAGATAGTATATGTGTTAGTTTGGATATGTGTGTTCTTGTCGTTTTTGGGTGTGTTTTTGTCTTTGTGTTGTACTGCTGTGGGCTGGAGGAAACGGCATGTCATTTCATTTCGTGTACGCAAGTGCATGAAGTCAAATGACGGTTTTCCTGATTCCCACCATGGCACCACTCATGACGAATTTGACATGCTTGTAGAGAACGTTGGTAAAACCCCTTACGTGAAGCTCTGGAGAGTTCTAGGGATTATCAGGAGTGTCCTGATCACGTGACTCTGTGATCCAGGTGTCTTGTCACACAATCTGCCCCTCTCTCTCGCACACAGCAGTGGCCACATAAACACAGAGACAGGAAAAGGCTAGCTCCTTCCCCCTCAGCAGGGCCTCTGCCTGGTCCGTGTTTGTCTCATTGAGCTGGCCCGCGGACACTCGAACCAATGGAAATCAATCAGTCGAAACAACGCGGCTGTTAGGAGGACTGTGTACCGTCAGGGAGCTCACTTGTCATTGGGCAGGCGAAGAAAGACCGGCTTGGCTGCTTGCTGAGGTTTTTTTTGTGTCTGAAAGAGGTAGGTCAAACTCACCATTGGTGTCTGTGGCCCCATTGTGAGGGCCTTGTCATTACGTCACCGTCCCATCTTAAAAGGTCTCTCTCTTGCTCTCTCTCACTTTCTCTTTTTCTCTTACTTTCTCTCTCCCATTCTCTCCGTTTCCATCACTTTCTCGAATTCTCTCACTTTCTGTCCCACTTTCTGACTTTCTCTTTCTCTTGTCCTGTCGCTTTCTCTAACCCTCTCTCCCCATCTTTCAATCCCCCCCCCCCGGTCTCTCCTCATCCCTCCCACTCCCCCCTCCCACACTGGTGAAGGAATGCCACAGTCCAGCAGGCGGTGCCTGTGGCTGTTTGTTTGTATGCAAGACTGGAGTGGTTTCCTGACCTCAGGTCGGGGGTGTTTGAGGAATGTGTGAGCTGTGATTAGCATCAACTCGATGGAAGCAGTGGCAACACAAGCAGCCCCTAGCTAGATTTAACTGGGTGTCATGTACCCTCTACCTCACATCCTGCACCCCCCCATCACCTCACCCCATCTTTTCATCATCCTTTCCTCTCCTGTGACACCCCTCCTTCTTCTCTTCAGCCCCCCCCCCCGCCTCCAATCGCCTTTGTACCCATCCCATCCACGCCACTCCTATCCCCTCTCCTCTCCCATTCCTCCAGCCTCAGGCCCTTCCTTATCAGGACTGTTTGGTAACAAAAAGCCTCACAGTTTTTATAGAGTCCCCCCATACACACACAACCCCGTCCCACTAGAGCAGAGAGTCATAATGGTTTCTGTCAGGGCCAAGGAGAAGACGAAGGTATGCAGAAAACCCATCCTGCTAATTGAGCTGGGGGGGGGGGGTAGAGTGCTCAGAGTGGTTGCAGTGTTGAAGGTATTAGTTTTGAGAGGGTCTGTTGTGATTATACTACTGCTGTTATGTAAGTCTCCAGTGATGATTGACAGGATCCTAATGGGAAGGGGGTGGAACTCCCTTGGTCAAACTCTAATGGATGCTGGAGGAAATTGAATACTATCGGGTCCTGAAGGCCAGCCCTAGCTTGGCATGAACCTTAGCCTGTTGGCCTGATGATGTAAGCTAAGTGGTAAGTTCTCTTATTATGCCATATAGGTCAGTGTAATTTGATTTATTAGACACTTTTTATGCACATCTGGCCATTTGTTGAATAGTTTTTTCCCCCCACAATGTTTCACTCTGCACGCTGGTATTTTCTTCCAATCTTTTTATTGATCGTTTTAGTCTTTCAACAGTCGGTACCGTCCAAGCAGTACGAAACAAAACAGAACATTTCCAAACCCTCTTCCCCCCACCCCCCCACCTCACCCTCACCCAACTCAAGTCACGAAACACAGAGGGAAGAGGAAAAAAATTAAATTACCAACAACAAAGGAAGATGGTCAGAAAAAGAGAAGTTAGGAAAGGGATGATGGGGGGGGGTGTTAAATCCTCTTCTGTGTCTGGTGAAATGTTGAGCAGGTCAGTATGCTCCGAAAAGGGTTCCACGTTTCTTGAAATGTGAGAGAGTTTCTCGAGTTTAACATTACGTAGAACTCCCATCGATCGTGTGCAGGAGGAGAAGTGCGCCTCCCCTTCAACAGAACCAAAAGTCGTGAAGGCCGGGTTTCGCCGTGTGGCAACAGAGACACTGGTATCGGGTGGAGCGCCAAAGATGACAGCTAAAGAACTGGGGGGCAATGACCTCATCATAATCCCACTTTATAGTTTCAAATACGTTCGACCAGACATTTATTAATTTGGGACGAGACCAGATCATGTGGATGAGATTAAGAGGGGATTGTTTGCACCGATTGCAGGCATCACTGACATTAGCATGTATTTTGGCCTGTCTGGCATTAGTATAGTGGATTCTGTGTGGGATTTTGCAACGAATTGGCTCATGATGGGCAACATGCTGGTATTTTTAATGGCTGATGGTGGTGTTGATATTGATGATGCTTAATATGCCACAGCTGTCCCTCTCAAGTATTTTTTAGATGACTTTTTGATGGGTGAAATTGATATTTCAATGTTATTCTCAGGAAGGCATAGAGAGAAACCATTCTCAAAGATAAGAGAATGGCCTTCTCTCTCAGTAGGCCCCCTCTAGCAATTTAGCAAAAAAAAAATTTCTGTGGTGTTTTTATTTCTCTGTACAGCCATCTGCCTCCACACCAATTAGAATCCAAGTGTTGACCCGGCCTTAACCCCTCCTTCGTCTTGCCGTGCTATTTCTAGAGCAGATGTCAGACTGTTATCCCCAGTTGTGATCAGCTGCAATACCGTCATTTTTAGGGAACGGTTAGTCCCTACTGTTTTTCTGTCTTCCTCGTGGAATTTTCTTTGGAGATGTAGGAAACGGGGTTGGAATTACGCTTCGGGGTGCAGTTTTGCATTTCATTGTCATAGTCCGTTTCCAGATCCAAAACACATTGCGGTTCTGAAACGCTTATAAGGGATGCCTATGTTATGATATAAGGACACGTTGTAAATCCACTTGGTCTGTCAGCTTTCCACTTTGGGTTGTAGAAATCCGAGACCATTTTTGTCATATTTGATGGTTGTTGTTTTTTCTAGTAAAAGAACGAAGATCTTTTTAGAGGCCTTAAACGGATTGCTTCAGGTTTGTAAGGAGGCATACATGGGCTCCATGCAACGGTGGATCTCATTGGACTGTAAGCAATGGAATCGACTGAGACTGTTGTTGTGGTTGAGAGTAGGCTCAATGGACAATCTGAGGCGCCATGCCAGTGTGTGGTGTCTTGGAGCCCAATGGGCATAACTTGCACTCCACCGCCCTCTCCTTTTGTAGGGAGAAGTTTCTCGCACACAAACATAAGACACACACATGCAAACTATCACACAAAATGACGCCTTCACGCCAACAGTTTGTGCCACTTGATTATGAGTTGCCTCGAAGTCGACGCCTCACTTTTTGTCACGGTCACAAGTGGAAAATTGATTAGAAATGAGTTAGGGCTCCCGGGTAGCGTAGCGGTCTATTCCGTTGCCTACCGACATGGGGGATTTCTGGTTCGAATCCCCGTGTTACCTCCGGCTTGGTCGGGGATCCCTACACAATTGGCCGCGTCTGCAGGTGGGAAGCCGGATGTAGGTATGTGTCCTGATAGCTGCACTAGCGCCTCCTCTGGTCGGTCAGGGCGCCTGTTCTGGGGGGGAATAGCGTGATCCTCCCACACGCTACGTCCCCCTGGTGAAACTCCTCACTGTCAGGTGAAAAGAAGCGGCTGGTGACTCCACATGTATCGGAGGAGGCATGTGGTAGTCTTCAGCCTTCCCCGGCTCGGCAGAGAGGGTGGAGCAGCAACCGGACAGCTCGGAAGAGTGGGGTAATTGGCCGGATACAATTGGAGAGAAAAAAAAATCAAACCACTGAATAAGCAGCACTTAAAACGCACTCAGATGATCAGCAGGGATGGGACAGCTAATTTTGGAGCCATTTTTTGCAACCTTAATTGGGATGAAGTAAACATCTGTTGAGTAATTTAACATAAAATTGTTTGGTTGTGTTGAACATAAAAAACTCAAAAATGCAGCGGGTCCACCAGACTCATGAACAGCGGCTGAATAACAAAAATATGAACCCCACACGGGTTAAAAGACAAATTTATGTGTCCGGCTTTGATTTAGTCTTCATTAGTCACACCAAGGACCGCGGTATATCTGCAGTGTCAGAGCTCAGAAACTATTTGTCCGCCGGACGTTGAAAACGAAGTCATGGGCCACCAAATGCTCATGACGTTGGCCTCTTCGAAAACCACGCTTTATCCTCAGCACCCTAAACCTGGTATCTTCACTTCAATCTTCATTCTGCCCTCTTCGTGGTGGTGGTGGTGGTGGTGGTGGTGGTATTTGGGTGTAGCGCGATCCACACCAGCTCGCGTGAGCTCGTGTTCTTCAAGGTTGCACGACCGTAAGAAAAACCCTCCCTTCTTAATGCTTTTTCTCTGCCGCTCTACGCGTATCATCCCACCACCACCACCCCATCGTCATTTCCTTCCCACACAATCCCGCCTTTTGACTTCTATTTAGGGAAGGCCCCGGGGATACAGGCAAGCTCACGGAATAATGCATGTTTGTGTGTGTGTGCATGTGTGCATATACGCTGTTTAGTGCTGTGAAAGCACAGCTCTCTGCCACAGCTATTAATGCACGCCTTTGGATGGATGGCGGGCCTGAGTGAGCGAGCGAGCGGGCACGCTTTGATTGAGCCCATTGTGAGAAGGAGGAGGAGGACGACGACCGTCTCTTGTTTCTAGCTGAGGGTGGTCGGGTTGAGACAGGCACACGCCCAACAGGCCCACCAGCAGCCTTAGCATTAGCTTAGCATTTCACTCTGCAGTTCACATTGTGACTGCTGACCCTACGTAACGCGTCACGTTAGCCTTTTGTCGAAATGAGCTCATATTTGAGAAAAAGACATGCACCAAAGTGTTGTGTTTTATGCAAAACAATTCTTCAAATATCACCTCAGGTGAACTCAGAGCAGTCGTGTTCCTGTGCGTGCATTTATTTCTGTGCAAAGGCGCCGTTTGAGCTTGATGTTTAAAAAAGGGGTCAACATGCCGGTTTACTCTTAAAATATGCTGATGACCTGATTATTCAAGACAGGCGTGTTTGTGTCTAGACTCAGAAAAGCATGCATCCCTCCATCGAGTTGGATACCCTCCAGATATCGACGGTATGGGTTAGCTTTATAGTGTCTGGGACACACACACACACACACACTCACACTCACACACACACACACACACACACACACACACACACACACACACACACACACTGTGTATTTGCAGAGAAATTATATCTTGCAGACTGATCATACTTGGTCAATCTGGCTTGCCCATTATTGGCTCGCTGCTCAGGTGCGTTAGGCATTGTGGCGGTGGGGGTGGGGCTTGTTAGCGCCAGAGGAGAGGAAAACATCTGGGGCGAGTTGGCGTGATTTCGGAGTCTTTATCCTCCCGGCTGAGCTGCCGGATCAGGCTCTTGGGCCAGCATGGCAACCGGGGCCTTTCCACCACCACCACGCTTGGCACTGTGGCGTGTGCATGCATTCCAAGTTACAGGGAGACTGAGATTGGTGGGCTGAATGAGCTGGGGAGCTCATACAAAGGCTCCCGCCATCACGCCAACTTGCCTCAGCGGTGTGTCTTCCCTCCCACCTTGTGTGTATGGGGGGGTGGAGGTGGGGTTTGGGGGTAGCATCCCCTCGATCCTTATCCTCCAGTTTTCTGCATGCTTTCTCCTTGACGTGAGCCTGCACTTCATCGACTGGCCTTGGTGTGTGCATACAGGGTTGTATTTGTGTTAGTGTGCCTCCGTTGTTCTGCGTTACAGCGTGCCTCATCAAAGAGGATTGCCGGGAATGCGGACTGTTTGGTAGCTGGAGCCCCACAATGAAGGTCAACAAGACATTTTTGAGAAGTCATCTGGAGTTTGAAAGCCAAAAGAGGAAAACTCGGGGGTTAGAAGATAAATGGCTCAGTATTTTGCAGTCACCTTCAATATTTACGGGGCAACAACAGTTAACTTCTAGATCGACTTCCACATATGTCTGCAGCTCGTATTTGAGCGAATACAAAAACACAGGAAGTGGTTTCTATTTCGGCTAGCCAGATCCTCTCTGTGTGCGTGCGTGCGTGCGTGCGTGCACATCCCCAAGGCCATACGGGGTCACATTAACATGCAGCTGTTAAATGGACTGCGGCCATCCATGACTGCTGCTGGCCCACCTGGCCTGGGGCTGCTTGACCAGAAATCCTTCCCAGTTTAAAGCCTATTATGTTCTGACTATTTCCCACAGTGCATTGTTTCAGACCTCTAATGCACATGACACAGCCATCTGTCAGGAATCTGATGCCGGAGATGTGTTTTAACTTACAAGCCATTATATCTGAGGTCATTGAATGTACACGTCCTCTTAAATGGACTGAAAATCCCTCCTTGAGCGTCAGTAGCTAGGTTCAAGACTCTGGATGTACTGAAACGCGGTATTAGAAGGGATTTAACCATTGCTATCAAGGTCTTTTCCTGGATTTTACCTTGTTTTAGCGAACGTGGTAACATTGCCAGTGGGACATGGGGAGCTATTCACACTAGGGATGGTGAATCTGAAACTATTGCCCAGTATTTTTTCAGTGGGGGACGGGGGGGGGGGGGTCGGTTTGGTGCAAATTCACAATACTAACCTCTGACGATTTTGATATCGCAGCATTTCCCCTGAATCGCAGTATTGAAGCCCAAATGAACAGATGCTGTGAAGAGGTGTGGTTAAATGACCTTTACATTTCTAAATGTTAGAATTTGCATCGTTTGAAAGAATGCTCATGTTTTAAACTTCTGTAACACGTGGGCCTTGAAATAAATGAATATTGCCATATATTTTCTTTGGATTATCGGAATTTTTATATTTTGGTGTCTATGAGGGGTTCCGATAGACCCTTAAAAATTTCACAATGTCAAATTGTAATAATAATATTGTGACTTTTGAAAAATGGCATTACATACTGAATTGGCCCTAAAATCCATCCATTATCAGAGCTGCTTATCCTTACTCAGGGTCACGGGGATGCTGGAGCCTATCCCAGCAGTCTGGGATAGGCCAGGCCATCACAGGCCCCCCCCCCCCACACACACGCACACACACACACACACACACACACACACACACACACACACACACACACACACACATTCACACCTAGGGACAATTTAGTATGGCCGATGTCTTTGGACTGTGGGAGGAAACCGGAGCACCTGGAGGAAACCCATGCAGACACGGGGAGAACATGCAAACCCCACACAGAGGACGACCTGGGATGACCCCCAAGTTTGGAATATCCTGGGGCTCAAATCCAGGACCTTCTTGCTGTGAGGTGACTGCGCTAACCACTGCGCCACCATGCCGCTGGAACTAAAATATTGTTTTGATATCAAATTGGGAGGTACCTGCTGATTCCCAGTTGTATTTGTTTGGCACTCGGCCACATGTGTGTAGATGGAGTAGGAGGTGGTGGTTTTAAGAGCTTAAATAGCAAGGTTTTGACCGGAAAGTCCCCACTTTAAATCCCCCAGGACCACTTCAGAATCCTCTGGGTGGAAAAGTGACTGTTTCCCCTTCCTTTGGGGAAAAGAAAAACATAAATTGCTTGTGACAAGCAATAAACGTAACCTCAGCTGGCCTCGGTGAAGCTGCGCGGAGGTTGACAGGAGACTATAGTTCGTATGGTGTAGCAGGGAATAATTTTAAAGCTGCAATCCTGAAGATTAGCATTTTTGTTTTGTTTTCCACGTGAGTTTTAGCTGTTGACGTAGTGTCTGTCAGTGAAGGTCTCCTATGAACGTGGTCTGCCATATCTGCATGTTGGTCAGATCAACTTGACAGCTTCTGCAAACTTGCCGTTACCTGGTTTATACTTGTGCATTTGGCTTTTGTGGTGAATGCAATAAATCGCTATGGGCCCTATAAATACATAATTAACCTGGCTGTGAGTCCAAAAGTGTTGATGTTGTGATCCGCTATCGTCTTCGGGTGCTTTCACACCTGAGCTGTTAGGTCCATTTTAATCGAACCTTGCAGTGTTCACCCCCTCGGTGCGGTTCATTTGGGCAGGTGTGGACGCAGCAATCACACACTGATGCGGACTAAAACAACCGGACTGAGACCTTGTTGAAGAGGCGGTCTCGGTCGGTCACAAACGAACTCTGGTGTGGTTCATTTGTGATTGTGAAAGTTATCTGACCTAGATCCGACCCAACTGCAGCAGGCGTTGCGCATTTAAATAAAATTTTTTTTTGCTTAAACCAGCTCCCATCGCCAGCTGTGCTGTGAATTATGCAACACATTGTTCTCTAGACGTTGCCTTGAAGTGTGTGCAAATGTGCCATTCTGCTCGCATATTTTGGCTTATGGCCCAAACAATGACCGCAATTATGAACAATTGCCAGTTCTGCCGATGGTCCATTTTGGATAGCTATCCCAGAAGAACAACAAATTCTCCTTCCTTCGCCCACCACCCAAGTAGCAACTCATCTGGACCAAAGCAAATGGACTATAGGTGTGAAAACGCCCTTATAGAAAGCACCAATTAGGGTGTTGGTTTGCATGTAACTATTTTAGGATTGTAGTTTTAGTTGCATGGAGGTCATTTAAGGTAATGCTAAAAAAAAAAGTATCTACACACAGAAAAACCTCACTAGGGTGAACACTTGGAAAATATTCTTGAAGTGTTCGACTTGATTTTTGATAGCACATAAGAGGGAGTCTCAATCTGAGAGTAAATAGAGAGTAAATTATCTGAGAGTCCATTTATGTCAGTTATCAAATAAATATCAGTCAATTGGAATATGAGTTAAGCCCTTAAACATATGGAAAATGACACAATATAATGTCGTTTATGAAAGATTCATAGGATAAAATATTGCCTGGAAATAATATTGCCATAGAAGACACGAACGAGGGCTGTCCGGTAGCTCAGTAAGTAGAGAAGTTTGTTGGTATGTTGATTAAGGAGTGAAAAGACCAACAAAAATACCGACAGATCCCCACACAGGGTCACACTGGAGTATTTACGGATGAGTAACAGGCTGGAAATGTTATACCAGCCATATGCCAGCAAATACTTTGGATCCATTCGTAGACCATTATGGATTTGAAACCATTTCATTTTGTTTGGCTGGGGGGGGGGGGTAAGTGGCCTTAAAATTCTTGAATTCCCCCAGCAGACAGCTCATAAATTATTTTCCTGCCCTCGTCTGTGCCTTGTTTTTTCTTTCTGGTTGATGGATTGTTCCGGTCAGACAGGGTGATACAGGACCGAAAGGAAGGTAAAGAGAAGAGAGTAATCTCCCAACTGTCTGCAGGATTGAACGGTAGAGGGTTCCTCTGACGGGGCCAAGCCATCAGGCTTCTCACACACACAAAACCAGGGAGCAATAGTATTATGGTCTGAGAAGAGCAGGGACACAATAGAAACATAGCTATGTGGGGGGGAGGATGCTGATTAGAAACAGCCTTGTTTCCTAATTCGCTCCTAAGCCAAGTTTATTTGGAGGCCTGATGGCCCAAACGGCTCTAGGCTCAAAACTGTTTTTGTAAGTAATATTTTAGTATGTCTGTGAATGTTCTCATTCATCCAGGTCATGGTTATCCAAAGGAGTTGAATCAAGTGCAACTGGATATATACCAAGTCCAGTTGCACTCCAGTTGCACTTGATTCAACTCCTTTGGATAATACTTTAGTATTGTTTTAACCGTCTTGGAGCGGCATGCCGCGAAGCACTATGCAAAATAGGGTCGGAAAATTTAACTGAGATTCACAGGAAAGCATTTGAAAATCATTTCGTACAACACACAAAGTTATCACGTATTGTTTGATTATAGTCAACTCTCACCCGTTCGACACCTCAAAATGGTTGAAATAAAAACCCGGCAAGAAATACTTCCAGCTACTATTCGACTCAACGCTGAGCTGTAGCTGTTACTGGAGTCCCTGCTGACCAAACATGAATAACAGTTGTCAGAGTTAATTAGCCTTTACAGGACCATGTGGTAAGTGTGATAATGGTGCGAGGAGCGAGAGACTGAATTGTGGGCCGGCTGAGTTGTGGTTATAATCTTGTAGTGTACACGTACTTGGAGGAGCACAGGATGTTCTAGCTCACAGTAGGATTTCTCCTCCTTCTCCCTCTGTCTGTCTGTCTGTCTGTCTGTCTGTCTCTGTCTGTCTGTCTGTCTGTCTGTCTGTCTGTCTGTCTGTCTGTCTGTCTTGCTCTCTCTCGCTCTCTTTCTCTCTTTCTCATACACAGTAATTACACAGTAAAATTCCTAGAGTTAATCAACTGTTGGTAGATTAAATGTACTCTTTCAGTCATTTTAACTAATGAAAGTGTAAAACGACCCCTAGTGTTGATTTAAATAACTGTACTTGAATTGCAAGGTGTTGGTTCAACGCTGAGCAGGTGTAAAGGAGCGGTTCAAGACCCGCCCGCAAAATGATTTCTCCCCTTTTACATCGTCGCAATTTTGTGAGCCGTCGAAACCGACGTAGTTCAAACTTTAACTTTCTAAATTACTGTTAACGCATTTAAGTACTTGATATTTGGTTGCTTGGTCAATATAGTTAACTGCAAAAATACCCAACTAACCAAGCTAGCAAACTACTTTGCCGTTATCGTGGTTCGACGGACTAAGCCACACGAAGACTAGCTAGCTAGCGTGCCAGCAAACCTAATGGAAAATGATTTCCTCTATTTCAACTTGAAGGAAAATCTCGTGGTAAAGGTCTCATACTTGTCACATTTCATGTTAGATTGTTACACGTTTTGGCTGACTGTCAGGCATCGATGTAAAATAACGATGTGATGGCCAAGTTAAACCGTGGCAAAGTAACCTGCAAATAATCAGTTAACTGTCCTGTGGTCGTCGTTGTTCGGTTTTCCAGTTTTTTTTTAGCTAACCTGGCTGTGTTGAATGTGATTTTCATCATTTTATAACGTCGGAAGGAAGTCTGGTCTAACCCGAGGTTAATGAGTTTTAACACTGATGAAGAGTTAAATGAACTCTTAAGGGTCAAACAGAATTAACACTATGGGTGTTGTTTGCTGCCTAGTGTAACATTTTAACACTATCCGGTGTTGTGCAGGGTGATGCAGTGTTAATTTCTGACTCTTTCCGGAGTTGAATTTACTCTGAAATTTCATTCCTTTTAACACCCGGTGGTGTGGGACTGACCATAAGTTACCTGAGCCAGTGTTAAAAATAACTCTTAAGTGTTGATTTAACACTACAAGTTTTACCGTGTAGGAATATCGAGGTAAGCGTATTTAAGTGTGTCCCACAGTTCACACGGAGCCTAGTAAACCACTACGGGCTGTCACCTTATAACGTACGTCAATCATATAATCAAGAGGGGATGTGTAATGCAGTCCGTTTTTCGGCGTGGTAGTGGAACATATGCTGTAAAGCTCTGCACCCTGAAGCAACACTAGTTAAGCAGCTCTCATTAAGTGGTGTTTGACCGTGCACTCAATGTAGGCATGAACACACACACACACACACACACACTGAAACACACATTGAGGCACCCGCCCCATCCCTCTAAATGTGTGACAGATTTTGGTCAGGAACCTAATTAGGTAGATTGACCATTTTATGGGGCCTGCCTGGCCTGTGTCTGTAGGGTGTCGTTTTCTCTCATAAACCCGGTGAGAGAAACGCACACACACACACACACACACACACACTACCATCCTCCACCCATGCATATAGCCCTCTCGCACTCTCCTCCTTAGCTTCTCTTCCCCTCTGGCCTTACTCAGCTGCTCGGGCCATCTGTGCAAAGGCAAACAGAGAACAGAGGGATGGAGTGAGCAGGAGAAAGGAATAGCGGTGGGGGGAGGAGAGGAGTCAAGGGTAAAAAAAAGGACGAGAGAAAGGGAGGATCAGTCCGAGACTGAAAGAAGGCCTTTTGACGTATTTGTCTTCGAGGTTTGGGGATGAGTAAGGGATGAGAGAGGAGGGAAAGAAAGAGAGGGGAGGAGTGTATGAGGAGTGTTTCCAGGAAGCTTCTAGCATAAAGACGATCTGTATATTCTATTGGAAAGCTGTGTGTGTGTGTGTGTGTGTGTGTGTGTGTGTGTGTGTGTGTGTGTGTGTGTGTGTGTGTGTGTGTGTGTGTGTGTGTGTGTGTGTGTGTGCGTGCGTGTGTGCGTGCACGCAAATTGGGGTCAACGGAAACACGGATGACTAGTAGACTTTTAAGAGTTGGAACAGCCGACGTCAGCCCCCAATGAGAACATTTTGCCTCTCCCTGTCTCCCTTTCCCTCTGTCTGCTGTTCCCATGCTCTCTTTCTCTCTGGGCTGGCCTCTCTGTATTGCCTCGATCTTGCTTCACCACTTAGCACAGCCAGCTTCTAGCTCTGTTTGTAAACTATGACAGGCCAGTTTCCTGTTACTCCCACTCTCTCTTTCTCACTCTGTCTCTCTCTTAATCTGTCTGTCTCACTCTGTCGCGCTGCCTTTTCTGACACTTCTCAACATTTCTTTCAAAGAAATGGTTGAGAGTAAGAGGAAGTATCAGAGGAGCGTCGTGAGTTGTTTATATTGATGGTCTGTGACAACCCGTATTACACACTTTTGCTCTTTATTAGACTCCCTGTGCCCCGGGTCCCGTTTCTGGTACCCAGTCCCTCATGCCTCTGACAGCACACTGCTGTCTTTGGTCATGGTCCAGTAGTAGACCTCACAGTAGCCAGCAGTACTCTCTGCTACCGGGTTTATATTCACCGACCTGCTCATCTAAGCACATCCTGACACCGTCTGTACCCAGCAACTAACTCGGTCTCTCTTTTGCCAGATCAGTAAAGTTTTTACTGGCGTGTCAGCATGAAGCAAGCGTCCACCGCTTTCCTGCATCACGTGCAGACGATGAGGCGTTTTCGAGGGTCTCGATGTGATTAGACAACAAGTGTGTTTGTGTGCGTGAATGTTTGTGTTTTTGTGCGAAAGCTTTTTGCTTGCATTCCCCTGAGTGCGCTGTTCTAGAAGAGCTACTCGTCCACACAAGCCTGTTGGGCCCGTTGCCATTTTTGTACTGAGAAACAAATAAGCTAACCCATATTGGATATGCCAGCCAAGTGTGTCAGCCAGCTTTTTAGCGTCACAGAGGGGACCATTTGCCACTTGTAGTGGATTTAATAAAGTTGAAAGAATTGTGTTGTTTTTTTTATATGCCCCCCCTTTCCTCTGCCCCCCCCATTTGTGACTTCTTGGGCCATTGCAGACGTTCAGCAGATCTTCATGTGTGTTTATCTCAGTGTTGGTCCTTACTTTCCCCTAGACTTGTGTTGTGGTGGGTGAAGATTCATGTCTGTATTCGAGCAAGAATGCTTGTATGCATCCTCGTTGGTCTGTTTCTGTTTATGTGTGCGTGACTGTGTGTGTGTGGATGTGTGGAGCTGATAGTCCCCCAGTGTGTGTTTTATCATCGAATAGAGGCTGTGTGTGTGTCCCCTTAGGGTTTTTCAGCAGAACAGTTTCCTGTCTTAACGTACATCCTGTTCCATCTCTGCCCCTAATACTTCTCTGGATCCTCTCTCTTAAATTTATCTTGTCTCATAACTATATTTCTGCATCTGCCATTTGCTCTAGCTGTAGTTTGACATACACCATGACTTTATCTGATCCACCTTGTGCTGAGGCTGAAGATAGGAGTGTCAGACAACTGCTTTTTCATGTCTGTTCTTGTCATTGACTAAATTCCCATCAAATATTCTTTCTCTCCAGATCAGTCCTCACCTGCTCAGAGAGCTTTTAGACTTTTGGCCTTCATCCTGCAAGAGTCAAGTTCTCATCCCTGCCGTACAGAGACAGACTGCTGCCACTCGAGGGGAGATGAAACCGGATGGGGTTGCTACGGCAGCGCTGGAGCCGATGGAAACGTTGGAGTCCAATCCAGTAAATGAGGCACCGCCACCTGTAGGCGAGGAGTCTAATCAGGCAGCCAGTCAAGTGGAGGATGTGACGGGGCAGCAGCCAGCAGGGGAGGTGAGTCAGGGGGAACCCCAGCCTGAACCAGCCAAGGAGACCCCTGCTGCTAAGACCTCAACAGACCCCAAAACCAAGGCCACCAGTAAGACCGCTGCCAAGACAAAGCCTGGCCCAGCTGGCCCAGCCAAGACCGCTCCCGGCTCACGTCCCAACACTGCCCAGAGCCGTCTCACCAATGGCGTTTCTAAGCCTCAGGCCAATGGAGTGGCCAAGAAGACCACCACAGGTACAGCAGACAAGAAGAGTGCCCCCAACTCAGCAGCCTCCAAGAAACCACTTGGGACAGCTGGTGCTGCGGCATCCAAGCCCACCACCAAGGCAAATGAGAAGAAACCTCCAGGGACCGTCCGCCCCTCTACTGCCCCCACCACCAATGGTGTGAAGTCTACAACAGCGGCTAAGAAAACATTGGCCATGCCTGCTAATAGTGACAAAACCAGCACCACCACAGCTGCTACCAAGAAGCCTGCAGGTAGGCCCAAATATATGAACCAAAAAACAAAACAAAAAAAAGCTTAGGTCAGCACAAGTCAGAAAAAACATGATTGTAGCGAAGAATCGAGAACATTTGGATAAACATGTCCGTGGTAAATGTGCCATGAAATATTCATGCTGCTCTCACTTTAATGAGGCGCGCTCATTGTAATGAGATGACGTGCGGGCAGATGCACATGGGATGAACTCAGTCCATGCATTAGACATGCTAGAGTGGCAGTTACAAATATAGACGTGCATTTGCCCCAGATTTGTTGGCCGGATGAAGGAAATGTGTCATAAGTTAGACTTATCTGCCAGGCTGATCAACGGCATATTATCTCGTCCATATCTCATGTCATGGTTTCTCTTTCACTCTTCACTCTCGCTCTCTCTCTCTCTCTCTCTCTCTCGATATGTTGAATCGGTGCTGTGGTGGAAAATGGAGTCTATTGGATAGGTTAATGTGAAGGAGACTTTGTTCATATTGTTAAAAAAAGATGTCATGTTAAAGTCTGTTTCTTGTTAAAGGAAGACTTGTTTTAAAATTAAAATTCTCTCTCTCTCTCTCTCTATTGTCTGTCTTTCTATTCCTTTCTGGATAACCGTCGCCCCCCATTCCTCCTCATCGTCCCATTTCATCTCCTCTGTTACCCTCTCCTCCACCTTCTCCCCCCCATCTTTTTTTTTTTTTTTTTTTTACTTTCACCCGTCTCGTTCTCGCCCTTCCTCTCCTTTCTCCTCTTTTGTCTGACCTTCAGCTACAAGGCCTGCCTCCGCACCCTCCACCAAGCCTGGGTCTGCCGCTTCGTCCAAGCCCCCAGTTTCCAAGACAACCAGGTAGGTGTGCCATTTGTGAGCAGAGCTCAAATTCTCACCCACGGGGAGAGAAAATGTCTGATCTGCGGGCGCGTGCACATGTGCCTGACTGAAGGGGGGAACGCCTGTGTGTCTGTAGATAGCATAAGCGGTTGTCCATAATTGGTCCTCTTCTCAGACGTCTTCAAGGCGTGAGTGCTCAAAACGGGGGCTTTCTTTTATTAGACGCCGTCGCCTCGGTTTGCCAGCGCGCAGCGCATTTGCACCAGAGCCAGCAGTAAATCTGACGAAATCGCAGAATAGATAGTGATTGTGCGGAATGAATTCGGCGTTACAAAGCTCCCCAGCGGAGAGCAGAAGCGGTTGGCTCAGAGGGGGTTTGTCTTGGCCGTAGGTTCAAAGACGGCCCCTGTTTCAAGAAAGAGTGCTCTGTGGGGGTCAGAGATGATGAAACCCCACGCAGAGAGGAAGGTTGTTGAGAAGCCCAGAAGAAGGAAGTAGGGCAACTGTGAACCAGTGTCGGAACAGGCCCCCGAGCAGCGTCTTCGGGTATCGGCCGCAATTCAGTGGGAAATGTTGGCGCATTTTAAATAAATAAAATATGTTTTGGGGGAAGGGACGGGGTTTAGACTGGAGGGGGCGGTGAGGGAAGTTTAGCTGGAGTCAGCTGAAGAGGATATGCCCCCTACATTTTCTACCCCCCCTTTTTTTTTCTTTTTTTTCTTTTTAAATGAGCTTGTAACTGTTTGAATACACATTTGTGTGTGTGTGTGTGTGTGCGTGTGTGTGTGCGCGTGTGTGTGTGTGCGCGTGCGTGCGTGCGTGCGTGCGCCAGGGCTCGAAATTAACTTTTTTCCTCAGTGTCCCACAACTGTCCCGAATTCTACTTTGTATTGTCCCGGATATAACCAACAGTGTCCCAAATTTTAATTCTTGTCGTCACACCCCCCCCAATTATGCAGAATACATATAATTTGATCCTTTTTTGTCACTTAATTATCACACCATGCACTCTGGTCCACCATATAAGTTTAAAATACTTATTCTTTTATTAAACATATGAATATTAGTTTCGGGAGTTTCAGGAGTCGGCAGTATCGGGGCTTGCATCAGGGGGCTGTTTATTCAACCACCTCAGCATGTCTTTCTTCTTCTTTTAACTGTCGTTGATGATGGTCTATCGCTCTGGCTCTATGAATGTTGCATTGGCGCGAGTCAAGTAGCAGCCACTGGCAGAGTGGATGACGTAGAATACATTCTATGATTTGCACGAACAGGCGATTGACTGCCCTATCGTGAGGTGCCGCAAGAACGTAAGCCTTCTGTAGTTTCGCCGTTCACACGTTTTTATTAAATTATTCAAACGACAAAGTAACGTCTAGATACTCATAATTAATGACTTTGCAAATAACACCTATTTCGAAGTTTACTTTGACATTTTTTTTCCACTGCCCCGGGAATTGTCTTAGACAAAATATATTTGTGTCCCAGTAGGATTTTTTATGGTCCCCGGGACATCGGGACATCATTAATTTCGAGCCCTGGCGTGCGCGCGTGTGCATGTTTGGAGCCAGCCCAGCATGTGTTTGGTACCTTAGTCACACTGTGTGCAGGCCGTCCGGTCCCGAGGTCACTGTGCAGTACGCTGCGAGTCAAGAGCAAGAGGAGGCTGAAGGAGGCCTTTTGTGATGGTGGAGAACAGACAGTGCCTGGGGGGGGGGGGTCCTCCCCTACCCATGGCACCACTTGTTTGTTTGCATATCACCGGTCTCTCTCTCTTTTTCTTTTTCTTTTTTTTTTCTCATCCTCTTTTTTTACCCCTTTCACACCAAAACATTGTTGCCCTCCCGGTCTTGTGATCCTTAAACAGCTCTGTGCTCAACTGTGATGCTGCTTCTCACCGAATCCAGTTGTTTCGAATAAATCAGATTAATTTTATAGCTTGATTCAAGCGTTTAAGTGGCTAAAGCGATGACCCCCCCCCAACCCCCCCCCCCACACACACACACACATACCCAATCGATTAGAAGTTCTTACAGAATACCTTACTGCGAGTGGTGTTGTTTTTAGTATTAGCAAGAGGTCGAAGGGGCCATTATTTCTTCACATGACATGTGCTGTCAGTCATTGAAACAAAAGAGACCATTGCTGAACCCAGATCAGTTTTCATTGTGACTTTTGAAACACATTTGTCAGAGCTCCCTAGTCTGAAAGGCAGCTCAAGCCACTTGCATCCCAGTAACTCAAAAGCAGAATATTTATAGTGTCCGGGGTGTTGCTTTATTTAGGTAAAGATCTTGGCCTGTATTTATCAAGTGAAATTTGGGACTCGATTGAAAGACGAGTCGAAATCCTTCACTTTTACTCCTCTCAGACGTGGGAGGGAAAAAAAAAAGCTGTTTATTCTATTGAGATTTTTCTTTTGGCTTGCTCTCCTAATTTGGGATTGGAATTGCAGGGGTGGGATGCAGACGGCTTGCTGTGCAGGAACGGAGGCGAGCTGGCGCCATCTGAGGCAGGGAAAAAGTTATGGGCTTTATACAACGACGAGAAGTCGCTGAACCGTTAACTGCTTAAATATTTCAATGTGATTTAGACAATCTAGGTTTTTGCTGAATATAATATCGCTGCAAAAACATTGTAACTTTTAAGGATGAAGAGTTGTGACAGAAGGAGGCTAAGTCCTCTGAAACTTTTTGTGATTGAATACATCATGCCAACTTTTTCTTCTGCGGTTGCTTCAATTATGGAGGGGGGTGGACAATACTTGTGAGCTCTTAAGAATTACTCCTACACTTTGCTGAAAGGAGGTGCGAGTAGCATGACATATACTTCGTACTCTCTGCTTTTGGCTGAGAAGCTTTTACCTCCAAATTAGCTTTTTGGAGGGTGCCTACATCAAGTGTGACCGTCAAAGCTTCGATAAATACGGGCAGTAATTATTAAGTATGCGTGTAAATGGACTCGGTGTGACATGCAGCTTTAGATAGAACTACATCCATCCATCCATCCATTATCCGAACCGCTTATCCCAGTAGTCATTGCGCGGCGGGCGGGGAGACACCCTGGACAGACCGCCAGGCCATCACACAGGGCCAACACACACACACACACACACACACACACACACATTCATACCTAGGGACAATTTAGTACGGCCGATTCACCTGACCTACATGTCTTTGAACTATGGGAGGAAACCCACGCAGACACGAGGAGAACATGCAAACTCCACACAGAGGACGACCCAGGACGACCCCGAGGTTGAACTACCCCGGGGCTCAAACCCAGAACCTTCTTGCTGTGAGGCGACCGCGCTAACCACTGCGCCACCGTGCCGCCCAGAACTAGATCCAACCGACTGAATGTAGAAAAGACTGTGGCGTTTTAAGTGTACGGGTGGGCAGAGTTTAAGTGCAGCCCAGAGAATGACGGTGGCGCTGCAGTAGACCTATATACAAAACCCCATGGAAGAGGTGAAAACTTTACTGATGATAGGCTCCTCTGACAGCACTGCACACCCTCCCAGGCATGCTGGGTTTCCGTGTGTGTGTGTGTGTGTCAGCGGATGTGTGTGTGCATTATATGCTTTGACAGGGCCATAAATCTACACTTTAATTAAATTTTCCCCTTTTCCGTTCTGTGCTCTCTCTTTAATTTGTGCCCAGTTGGATGGACACACTCACTGGCACATGAGACACATCCTGCTTACCCCTGTCACACATGCATGCAGGTGCACGCACACACACAGACACACACACGGACGTGCACAAGTACAATGTCTCTCAATAGGTCTCACTCAGTTTCACACAGAGAAACGTATTCATCTCAAGGAGGTTCCAGTTATCAGACAACAAGAAGATACAGGCTCACAATTGGGAGAAAATTTGAATTTGTATTCAACAAACCACTAGCAGAGGTTTTGTTTTCCCTATTTCCCCTAAGATTTAAAAAAAAAAATCAAATTATCTTCGAGGTCTTCGAAGTCCTGACACTTGACAGCTCTATTTCAGCTTGTCTATTAATCTGGCCCTTTTGGCGCCGTTTGCGCATGGCAGGCCTTCTTCTTCTGCGTCTCTTCTAATCAGAAAACTTTTTTGGTCTGATTAGTGTGCAAATGGAGAAAGTAGAAATTATGACAGGCAATCCGAATATTTTGTCCATATGTCAGGATGTGAGCTGACAGCTTATGTTTATGAGCCCCTGTGTTTGGGGCCATCTTGAGTCTGTAAAGATTATTCATGTTGCGTTACGTATTGATCCCCGTGTGTTGGCACGCAGTGCACAAACAGCCATATTGGGCCCGCAGCTGCTATGCAGGCACATTAAAGCATCGGTATGGGCTCTGCAGAGGAAAACTGCATGCAGAGGAAGTCATGTAATTGTCATGCAGACCGCATGTTCATTTGCGGGTACATTACTGAGGATAATGTGGGGGTAAGCAGTGGGAGGGAGGACTACTAGCTGACTGGCTGACCATGCAATGTATGCACACATGCTACTTGAACCTCTTTATCTTTCTATCTATCCGTCCATATTTCTCGCTCGCTCTCTCTCTCTCTCTCTCTCTCTCTCACCCTGGTTCTTATGGATGCTGCAGAGTGAGGACAAACTAGATGGATGGAGGAGGAGGAGGACTGAAGGAAGCTACACAGCTGAATAAGTCATGTATCCCCACTGAACCTTCATCATCAGTGCCAAGAACATACAGAGTGTGAAGGCTGATCACGCAGTGTGGTGTGGGTGTGCATATGTGTGGGAGAGATGTGAAGGTGGAGAGAAGAAGCTGTGGACCATACTGCATCTCTGTGTGATGCAGAAATTGAAGGACTTTTCAAGGCCAAATTGGTATATGACGGACGGAGCAAGGGTATTTCTATAGTCCGTTGCCATCATACAGTCATGGGGGGACTGGCCAGGTTTACTGTTGGGGCATCGGGTGTGCTTTCTCCATTTGCAAATCCCCATCCCACACTACCGCCCCGGTTCTCACATTAGTCATGCTGTTTTTCTTATTAATGGTCCCACAGGGATGATGAATTTTTATTGAAGTGGATTGAATACAACGCCCCTTCATGGTTCAACATATTACTGCCGAGGTAATGGTCCGGCACCAGTTTTGCGTGTGGTAAGCAGTCATCATGGCTACTTCTGGTCACTTTACCACAGTACAGCATAAAGCAGACGGCTTGCTGCACAGGTTGTAAATCTTCTGCCCTGCCACGGGCGTGGTCGATCCCTCTGTGATGCGGTCTTCCTTCACCGTGGTTTTATAGGTTGGCAGCGGCAGACCTAATCACAGAATGGATTTGGCGGAGAGGAGTGAGCCGGAGGGGGTGTGTGTGTGTGTGTGTGTGTGTGTGTGTGTGTGTGTGTGTGTGTGTGTGTTTTCACTCATGCTTCAGACACGTCACAATATGTGATGGATGTTGTAGGGAGCACTCTGTGTAAAGCAGCGGTTTATGGCTCTGTGTACCAAACCCACATATTTACTGCCTCTCTCAACTGGCTCTGCCCATACGCTGAACGCCTTTTCAATATTTCATTATTCAATATGAGTTTTATTCTGCCAAAGAAGCAGATGAAGTGGAGGATATTTAAAATAGACGAGCATGAGAGAGTCTAACAGATCTTAAAAGCTAGATCAACTATCTTTAAGGTGCTCTTTTTTTTAATATAGGATTTTATAGGGGGAAAAAAGCCAGCTTTGAACCCACAGCGTAGACGATACTGATCCCTTGGCATGCAGTGACATTCAGGTAATATTCTACTGCTTGAGAAAAATGCCTTCAATGCGCAAGCCAACTATTACCTGTTTTGTCAGATCTCGGCGGGGGGGGCATCCTCTGGATTCATGAAAATTGGGCCTGGGGCTCCACACCCATTGCTGGGCTGCTGGTGCTGCAAAGCGGCATAATAGTACATCAAGCAGGCTGGCATGCTGTCTTGTAACTCCCCACCTGCTGTCTGTCTCCCGTAAGGTAGACCTACAGGGACACCTAAGGAGGGGGAGACCGACACGGTAATCAGAATCGGTCTGCACTGAAATTCCAAATGTGCTTTCAGTTCAGTCACACGGGGGCTTCCTCTTGTGAGGTCGCCGAGTCCCACACGCCTAGGCAACCACAACCCGACGCCCACCCAAGGCTCTGCTGCTTAATTAAAAATGCATCACCTTTTTTTTGCGTGCTTGTCTTTTTTTACAGGGAGCTCTTCCCCCCCATACTTCGCTGCAGGGGAGGTGCCTGCTTACTTGCTTAGCTGCATCCTGCCTCACCCATTTGCCTCCTTCGTAGTGCAACTCATTATCTTGAATTACTGACATGCCGAGTTGTGCTGTATTTCAATCAAACAAAATAAATAATTTTTTTCTGTGTTCGTTTCAGGAATTGGCTTGATGAACTTTAAACGTTTGACTGCATGCACCTGACGCTGTCACCTGATTTTTCAGCTCCAATGCGTTTCTAGGTTGTTGCCGGATCCCCACCCACCCAGAATTTCATTAACCCTCATTAAGTGGTGTTGTTAGTCAGTTAGGCCTGTGGCTGAATGAAAAATCTGAGCAGCATTTTTCCTTGGGCCCAGCAGATCTAATTTAGGAGACAAGTAGCATCATTTGGAGACTAACCAGCGTTGCCGTCAGTGGTTCAGTTGACAGTGATTTTAATCACAGAATAAACTGAGGGTTAAAACGATTTAAGCACTGATGCACCACAGTATTTCAAAGTCGAGCATTGTCGTCATGGCCAACTGCCAGGAAGCATCTGATGAGTTATGAACACACAGCCCTCCATTTTAAACTGTCAACCGTCGCCTGTTATCCTCATAACTGCATCACAGACGGAGAGCCCCTATGGAGAAATGAGAGGGGAGGGCATTGATATAGGATTAATTGTGAGTAATTGAATGAATATTCTCTCCCTCCCCTGTGCACTTTCATTCCTCCCCTGTCTATATTGGCTGTTTGCTCTCCTTTCTCGAAGGCCCTGTTAATTTTCTGCACTCCCCAAAGTAAATTGTCATCCTGTCATTGAGGATTATCCATATTCCTTCAATCAACCAGATTAATGTGAACGCTATCCCTGGATGTTCCTCCATGCTTCATGGATTCCCAGTCTATATCTTTTAATTCCATCCATTCCACTTCTTCTATAACGCTTGTCTTATATTTGGTTCTCTAATTCAGACACTGTGGTCCTCTTTTCACCTCTTAAGTTCTTGTTCACTGTCTCTTCTCTGATTCTGATCATCTTATTAGAAGGTGAACCCAGCGTTTTAGTCGGGCATGAAAAAAAAGCTGAAACACTGGACTGTGCTCATTTTCTGAGGCTAATTGTCTGATATAAAGGATTGGTTTGTTCCAGGAAATCAACATGATCAAGTTTTTTCCTTTTAGTCAGGGTGCTTTATCAGCTCACTAAAGGATGTGATGCAAATCTGGCCTAAATCGCCCCATTGTGCCATCTGCTAATCAGTTTAGGGCTATGTTATAACTGAGAGCTTGAGCCAAGTTGGGCTCATTAAATCAAGTTACACCTGTTTTCAGTATGAGTAAGACCCAGTGTCCATGAGTTGACGATACCAAGATGGAAATGATAGGTTGTTGTGGCCTGACTCCGACTGTTGTTGACAAATGATGAAGCTGGTTCTTGTCTAGACGTCATCAACCACCCTTGCCAAGTACTTTTTAAGCTCCTTGTCTATCTGTCTGTCTGTCTGACACTAATGAAAAGGGTGTCTTTGTTTTGGCACAGCGGTCTTTGGCCTTGACTCAGAACACAAAGGGTGGACCCTGAATAGGTTGAAGTGTTGTGTGTTGATGGCCATTAATAGTTCCACAGAGACCGGAGAGTTGTAATATATTAGTTAAGCTGCACTGACATGACTCAACAATCCCAGAATCTGAATCTAACACACCCCACAATATCCTGGAATTAAGTATAGAAGATGTAAATTAGCTGTCAAAAGTCATTTAAACATATTCAGTCTGACTGCACCACTTTTTCTCCTTGTAATGTTTTCAGTGACCACCTATTGCTCTCGGGCATGGGCATTAATCTAATTTGACTAACAAACCGTTATACATTGCAGCGTGTGTCCGGCGCTTATTGCTTCCTCACAGATTAAAAACAGCACTGTCACTCTTGCACAATGAATGTGCTTTTAACTTGACCCGCAGTTCGAGCCGGGGGATTTGGAAACATTATTTTTGTTCTCCTTGCCGAATTAAAGATTAACAAGGCCTCAGCCGCCCTCACTCACTCTCCATGCCTGCCTCCATTTCCTGTTCCTTTTCTGCCAGCACTATCTCAGTTCTTTATTTAGAAGCGGTTAGCGGCAGGCAGTTTGGGCCCAAGAGATCACACGACACAGGGCTACTGGATGTAGGTTACTTTTCTCCGACCTGATGTTGAAGCCGACTTTTAGGCCGGCGGCGCCAACCGAGAGCATCTCGGCTCTAGCACACAGACGCTGATGACATCTGACTGCATGCTGACTCTGAAGTCAGCTTAGGCCACCTGGGTGGTTCCCCAGTTGAGAGGAGTATTCATTCTCTCCTTTACTGGTGTAGGTACTCATCAGGGGCCAGTTGGACCAACAGGGCATATGCTTGGTCTCAAGCTAATTGGGTCGTAACTTGGCGTTCTAATAGTTATGCCAGTTGGACCATCTAGGCTTAAGCCCACTTCTCGCTAAGACTGGGCATAAATCTTACCCCTAGTCAGGAGCAGACATAAAGTCAAAATCTAGGCTGTTTCTATAGTAACAACTTTAAACAACACAACTTGTAATGCAGACAATGGCACATCTCGTATATTGACTTTCCAACAAGCAGGCTTTTAGACGGGAGAGAGTTATTAGGGACAGGAGCAATCCATGCGACATATACAATGATGAAGAGCTGATTGAGAGTTTTTGATTCTGTAGGAGAGCTCTATATGAACTTACTGAAGAGCTGTCACCGGACTTGCAGTTTGTGTTGCCTCACAACGCAGCATTGTCATCCGCGTTGCAGCTGCTAATAACACTTTTTTATGCAAACGGTGCGTTTCAAAACACAGTTGGAGACATGATCAGCATCCACAAGTCCTACACCTGTCGGGCCATCCGCAGGGTGTCACTGGTACTGAGCCACCGCCTTGTGTGGTATGATCACCTCCCCACTGAAGCGGAGTCAATGGTGATGAAACAACGTTTCTGTCTGGCCTCCAGCATTCCTGGCATCGTGGGCTGCATCAATGGGACTCATGTCCGCATCAAGACACCAACTGAACATGAGTATCTTTGTAAACTGCAAGGGATACAATTCAATCAATGTTCAAATTGCTTGTGACACCAATTATAATGTCTTTAATTTGGTGACAAGATGGCCTGGATGTACCCATGATGCACGCAACCTGCGGGAGAGTGTGTTGTACCAGGACTTTGAGGCTTGAAGAATGAATGGGGTGCTCCTTGGCCACAGTGGCTACCCACTGAAATGCTGGCTGATGACGCCAATAATCGCTCCGAGGACTGAGTGGCTAAATGTCTGTTCATTATAAACCAAATATAAAGGAATATAGAAATATGAAGAAAAAAATATAAAGAATGAACAGCAATGTTTGTAAATAAATATTTTATTATTTACATTAAATTGCGGTTGATTGTTATTGCCATGCTGATTTAATTCAAAACCACATAGGACCGTTCCTCCACCCCAAAATATAAAAGAGGAAGTCCTATTTAGTTGCTGTTGGAGCAGCTGTATTTCTAATGCTATTTTCTGTTTTTCCAGCTCCAGCTTTTCCTTCTCCATCTGTATTTCTTTGGTTTCAGCCTCCTTTTCAACCTTTCCTTCTCAAGCAGCATCTGCTGAAGATCATCCTGTCTCCTCCATTTCGTTGGTGGTGCTCCACTGCTGCCATGACAAATTTGTGGAGGAGTGGCATCGGTTGAGTCTGAAATCAAATAGGGAATTCATTAAATCTGGCCAATCCCGTCATGTGATAATTTCTAAGACCTAGCCTAACATTATTACACTTTAGCTAGAAGCAGAGTTTATGGGCAGATTGTATTAATTTATTTAGCTATCATTAAACTAACAAACTAAATAAAAAAATTACCTAAATAAATGGGTAGTTTATGTGGAATACACATCTTTGCAGTTACTGCTCTCATCACTCATAAAGTTAATTTGAACTACATCCATCTCTGGAGAGACATCACTCTCTACCGGCAGTTGGTCAATACCGCTGCTTTTCACACCAACCAAACCAGTAAAAGCTGGGGAATTCTCTCCAAAGGCATCAACAATGAAGTCACTGTATACTGGCGTTTTTGGGGGAGGAACCCCACCGGTTTGATGGATTTTTCTCAAAGAGAAGTCTCTCTTTTCTTTTTTTTTGCCTTGATCAGGAGGTCTTTCCCTTTTTCCGTATAACATTTTCGTAACGACGACTACTTGAGTCTGAACAATCATTTATGGCCTCTGTTATGTCTCTCCAAGTCAACTGCTTCTACTTATTTGTTATAGCGTTGGACTGTTTGGCAGTCAGCGTTTTCTTGTGCTGGCTGTACAGTATTAATTTTCTAATCTCAATGCCAGTGACATTGACTTTAATTTCTCTTAGATTCTCCATAATGTTGCTGCAAATTAGAAATGATCTACAAATTAGCAAGACAACGGGAGATTATTAGTGATGTATCCTATAAACACATGCTGCTAGGCAATAGCCATAGTTGCGTGGGGATTCACATGGACATGCATCGCTAAGACCGGGCCTAAATAAGACTAGGCTTAAATTTGGTTGGGGCAACCAACGTAAAGTCCATTCTAAAGACTGGTCTTAACAAAGACCGATTCAGCAGTTAGGACCAGGCTTAGTAAAGACCAGTTGATGCAACCCACTGTAGGTCTGCTGTTTGGAGGGTCATCACTCTGTCTTTTGCGAGAGGAACAGGATATGGACTGTTTAGCCCCATCAGTGAAAGTCCTGGCCAGGCATTGGTTGGGTACAGTTTTTTGTCACCTTGGGAGATTAGGAGTCTAAGGAAACTCTACATCTCCAACCCTGCCCCAACCTCCCACTTGCACCCTCTCTTCAGCCGTGAGCATTGTTATTCTGCTGCTTCTCAGTGCAGGCATGTGTTGTTGGTGTCCATGCTGTTTGGGTGTGAATCCTGTGGCCGTTGAAAAGACTAATCAGTGAGCCATAGAAAGAGGTCACACTGTGGGCGGAGCCCCATGCTCCCTGTCACAACAAATCTGAGACGCTCACAGCCCACGGCTGACCAGCACATGCCACGTCAAGCCAGTGAGAGACTGGATTTCTGCCTGTAGCTGTGAATGGTTTGGCACTCAAATGCTTGAGTAAACTTCA
Source organism: Lampris incognitus (assembly GCF_029633865.1). Lineage (NCBI taxonomy): Eukaryota > Metazoa > Chordata > Actinopteri > Lampriformes > Lampridae > Lampris > Lampris incognitus. The sequence goes on along the minus strand of NC_079220.1, from coordinate 10,838,930 downwards.
ATAAATCTTCCATCTTGGTGTCCTGTATTTTGGGAACACGCCACAATTTCTTTCAATTTGATTTTAAGGGAGTGAGGAGTGTAAATGGAACAAATGCAGTAGCTAAATAAGTAAACAAAGTGTGGGAAAAGAGAAACAATCTAGCTTGCTGGAAGGTGCGTTTCCATGGTTAAGTTAGTTGATACCCATATCCAGAGCAGCTTACAGTGAGTGAGCGGGCAAGGAACAGACTACTCATTCATTCTCAAGGACTCTTGGTCAGGTCACATGCCTGCTGATGGACACATTAGCTGTTATTGTAGGGGGGATTGAACCTTTGGCCTTATTGCTGTGTTGCAGTCTTTTTAGTCCTCCTGCCCTAGATATGCTGTCATGCTTCTCATTTTCTGTTAACCTACGTCTCTGTTGTCTCCCCTCAGGCCTGCAACTGGCACAGCATCTCGCCCTGCCCCAGCCTCAACCCGGCCACCTGCTGCCAGCACAGCCAAGAGCTCCACACCTACCGCTAAACCTGCCACCCCTAAAACAACCTCCACCACTCCCAAGCCCACAGCTTCCAAATCCTCCTCCACCACACCCTCTACTGCCAAGACTCCAGCATCGCAAGCATCCAAGTCTACAGCCCCCATCAAGAAAGGTAATGGAAACCATTTTGACAGGAGCAGGGATGGGATTTTTTTTTAGTTCATTAATTTATTTTCTGGTGAATTTGACCATGGAAATCTTCATTTCTAGCGGGGCATTGCTGCTGTTTGACACCCTGATCACATTCTCCATGAGAGAACAATGCAAAAATATATCATTATAGCAGCTGGATTATTTCTGTGTTTGTGAGCATTCAAGACAACATCCTATAATTCTCTGTTGTTTGAGGGCGACATTCTTTAACCCTCCCTCATGCTTTTCCCCTCTCTAGATGCTACCAAACCAACAACCCCAGCAGCCAAGAAACCTGCAGCGTCCCCCCTCACACGTCCCACCCCAGCAGCTAAGTCTACCAAACCAGAGACTCCAAAATCGGCTTCCAAACCAGACCCCACCACCAAAAAGCCTGCTGCAAGTAAGACTACTGACAGCAAGACACCTACCCGCCCCAAAGTACAAGAGAATAAGGCTCCCAAAACCTCTGGCTCCAAACCAGCTGCAACCAAGATGACCAGTCCCAAGAAAACTACAGGAACCACTACCCCGACTCCTGTGAAACGTGCCCCCAAACCTACAGAGGCTGCACCAAAAGAGAGTGTGGAGATTGCAGCTTCTATCGCTGCTGCCGCGGCTATTGCTACAGCAGTGGCTACTATTGCAAAGCCAGAGGAGTCAGAGCCTCCTGCAGAACTGCAGCCATACATGGAAGTCCCTGCTGTGGAGGAGATGAAATTGCTTTCCAACCAGGCCGAAGTAGAGACAGCTCCAGAACCAGCAAGAGAACCACCAGTCTCTGAAGTAATTTTAGAACCAGTCCAAGAACCAACTCCAGAACCAGTGCAAGAGCCTACCCCAGAACCAATCAGAGAACCTACTCCAGAGCAAATCAGAGAGCTTACTCCAGAACCAGTGCAAGAGCCTACCCCAGAACCAATCAGAGAACCTACTCCAGAGCCAATCAAAGAGCTTACTCCAGAACCAGTCAGAGAACCTACTCCAGAGCCCATCAGAGAGCCTACTCCAGAACCAATCAGAGAACCTACTCCACAACAGGTCCGAGAGCCCTCTCCAGAACCATTCCGAGAGCCTACCCCAGAACCAGAACCAATGTCCATCCCTCAGCTTTCCGCCCAGCTGGACTTTGCCCACCATGAGGGGCCCACTGATGACTCAGTCCCCTCTCTGGGAACAACTGTCATGTCTCCTCCCTGCTCTCCTCCTGGTCCTATGTCTCCAGTTAGGGAGCCAGAGGGCAGCTCTCCTTTGCTGGACATGCATGTTCAACATTACCCATTAGACCACAGCCAACCACTGGTTCCCTCTGCCATGGCTCCACAGAGCCCACTCAATGAGGAGAGGAAATTTCAGGTGGAAGAGGAAAATGAGGAGGAGGGAGAAGATGATGTAGAAGAGGAAGAAGAGGATGAGATGGTAAAGGAGGATGAGGAGGAGAAGGAGAACCTCTTCATGCCTACCTCTAAAAGTTCACCTGCAGATGCCTTCGACATGAAGCCACAGATTGACTTGTTGGGAACCTCCCCCATGGATGACTTCAGCTGTGGGGCTTTGATCTCCCCTCAGGAAAAGGAAGAGGCAGTGGAAAAGGCTGACCAGGAGATCAACGAGGATGTTGATGAAGAGGAGGAAGAGGAAGATGAGCAGAGGCAACTGGACCATCAGCCTTCGTCCATGTTCACTGACATGAGCGGTTCCCAGCCTTCTGAGGAGTTTCAGGTCAGATCTTCAGGCTTCGGTGTCTCGGTGGGCTGGCATGGTGACGACATGCTGTCGGGGGTCGATTCTGAGGATGTGAGCAGCAGCACCAGCAGCCAGCAGCGTGGGGTTTCTGACCTGAGCAGCACCCAGCACACCGCATTGCTGGAGGGTACCCAGAGCTCAGATGCCCTGGTTGACTCGAGCCTCCGTGGCTCTGAGGCAGATGGTAACTTTATGGGGTCTCCCAACATGGAAACCCTGGCCAATGAAGAGGATGAGGATGAAGATGAGGAGCGGGTGGATGATATGGATGTGAGTTCGGAGAGGGTGGAAGATCATCACAAGGTGTTCCAGCAGCATGAACGGGATGGGGAAGAGGAAGAAGATGTAGAGATGCCTAGTGAGGGAGTGACAGAGAGCGGCCTGGAGAGCTGTGGGAATGCAGACGAAGATGACTTCAACGAGGAAGAAAATCTAGATAACTTCAGCTGCTCTGGTTTTCAGCCTACCGTCCCCCCTGCCTCTACCTGGGCTCAGACCAACCCGTTCTCTGATCCCTGGGCACAACCCTCCTCGCTGCTGTCTGTATCTTCTCCCAGCCCTTTGTCTGATCATGGTGCAGTGGACTCTGAGACACCCACGCAGTCCCCTGCCCAAGCATGGCTGGACAGCAGTTACCCGTCTCTGGGGCCGGAGTCAGAACAAGAGCACCAATCTGCCCACGAAGAAATGGAGCACTCAGCCCCAGTGGAGGCCCCTGTCCATCTTGCTGCCCCAGCTGTAGGCATGTCCCAGTCCAGCACCCTGAGTGGGGCAGCCCTGGCTGCGCACAGCAGCAGTGAGACGAGCACACCAGAAGAACTCCGTGACTACGACAGCAGCTCCGGGGTGGAGTCACGCTCTGACAAGCAACAGACCCCTGTGCCCACCTCGGTCCAGCCCGACATGGAGCAGGACTTGGGCATCCACTTGGAGAAAGGCGATGGAGAGGAAGAGGAGGCTGAGACACTTCCCGCTGACGAGGTTCTGGGTGCGGGACCCCCAACGGCGCCAACCTCTGCCCCCTCATCTCCCTCCACCTCAGGAGACGAGGCTAGTGACACCGAGGGCGAGATGCAGATAAATGACCCAGATGCGCCCATGATCATAGACGATAGCGGCGAGTTTGATGGTCCCACTCCCACTTGCAGTCTGCCTGCTCTGGAGGAGGATGAGGAGGCTGTGGATGCAGCAGCAGGAGAGGGTGAGGAGGACGGAGGGGGTGCCACACCCCAGTCTGCCAACTCTGTGGCATCCTATGGCTTCGACTGTACTACGTCCAACTCCAATGCCCACTCCATGGCTGAGAGCTGCGGAAAAAGCCCAGGCATCTTCTCGCTAGAGAACGAGGATCAGCTGCCAGAGGAGGCCAAGGACCCCTCCCTCATCAAGGAGCTAACCCTGCCGTCAGCTGCTGCTGCCCAAGTAGATGACCTGTTGGGTAGGCCTGTGGACCTGATGCCCCTGGGCCACCCAGGGGAGAGCCAGTCCAGCCTGGATGACCACCACTACATGCTGGGAGTAAAGATGGCGGCAGGTGACCTGGAGGAAGTTGATCCTTATGAGCCCGACCACCACCTTGGGGCTCAACACGCTGGAGACGCCAATGACAGCCAACCGCCCTACTACTCTGCCGTATGCGATAAGACTGATAGCTTTATGGCAGGTAACGTATAAGTCCCTCCCACCCCACCTGGAATGCACCTTTTCCCTGCATCCATACCCCTTTACCTGTCGTTGTTCGTATTCTCTCCAGTTCGGTTAGACGACTTAGAAGATGAAGAAAAAAAAAAAAAGAAAAAAAAGAAACAGGGGAGTGCAAGATTGTAGGAAAAGATGAAAAATGGACCAAGGGATGGAATTAAAATGACTGTAGCAATTCTCAAAGTAAGCCTCCCTGTCTCATATTATTGGTCGTGGTTCTGAGTATATGGCTTAAATTCCTTCATGTACAATAGCTACTACCATTTTCTATTAGAATGTTCTTTTTAAGTAACACTGCATATTCCGTAACCCCTGATGGGGCATTGACTGACTGGTCCAATGTGACTGAGCTTTTAAAACAAAAAGGAAAAAAAAAACACTGATGGAATGAAACGGACTACTACCTACCTGTGTATTTATCCTACTGTTTTTACCGATCAAATGTCAATGACTTTTTTTTTGTTCGTTTTGTACTTGCTTATTTGTTTATATTTGTTTTGTTGTCAGAACCTGGTCCTTCCAACCTTGTCTACACACACTCCATATTCTCTTGCACCATAGTGATGGTCGTACGCTCCTTTTCTAAAGTTTGTTTTCTAATTTCAAAACCGTTTTAGCTAATAAAGACTAGACATTAAAATGGCTCTCTTGCCCTGACAGGATTTGTTGATGTGGGTTACGGGAGTATTAGATTGAGGTTGGTGAAGTTTTTCATGTGTGCTTCAAGAGATCCTATGCTCCTTGCCTAGGTTATAGCATATCACACGCAGTCACGTACACTGTTTGTTCGAGGCGTTTGGTTTTAGGTGGTCATGCTTCAAGCCTCAGTTAGTTGATCATTTGTGCTTCAGAAGCGACTAACTAGCCTATTATTTGTGAAGAGACCCTGCATCTTTCTCTGTTAAGCATCACACTCACTGAAAGGTTTCATAGTGGGTATATGGTTCGCTATTTCAACAGTATCTTGCATGTTTGACTAACAAGAAATTGTGTTCTATCTGATAAATGAAACAGCTTTACTCTAGAGATGTTCATCAATGAATGGTTCACACTAACTAGGGTTTTTTTTTTTTTTTTTCAAAATTCCATTAAAACATCATTGCAAGGCATTTTGTTCCTGTTTCTTATTTCCTCCCTCTGGTTCCTGCATGGTTGGATTCATAATGATATTGTGTTGAGACCCAATATATTTTCCATGGCCTCATTTATACTTGGCCATCAGAGTAACGTATAAACAGGACGCAATGCGGCATTACAGAATGGTGTTGAATCAAAATGGAATTTTGGTTAAGAGGTAATCCAACTGGTGTCCCAGTGTCCTATTCTCCAGCATGTTTGTCTCATTCTCCTGCTTTCTCCACAGTTGTGGGTCATAACACCGGTTAAACACCACATTCACAACACATGCTGGACAAGTGGTACTCACCAAACGTCAGGCAGAAAATGACCCTCCACTTACTAGGGGTGCCAGAAAATATTGGATGCACGAGTATCACTAAACTCTAACAAGATTATAGCGATTTTTAAGAACACTGCATCAATTCTAAAGAGTACACGCAAAGATTGTGACCATTGTGTTTACATCTAACCACTAGGTGGCAGGTGCACTTGTAACAGGACTGCACCGAACCACAATAATGGCAGACATTACCAGTGCCACAGGAGCTGTGGCTCCAATTTTATGCATATTGAAGTGTTTTCTTCATCACCTATTTCAAAACTTAAGACAAAATATTGCAATGTTTGAAGTATATTGAATTATGACACTTGCACCGTGTCATGAATCATATCACCAGATTCTTGCCAACATACAGCCCTGACCTCAAGCTTTATTTTAATAGACAAGCTTTTTAAACACTTCTGCAAAGTTGAGCATTATTAGATACGGCTACATCCTCCTAAGCGTTCCACTGTAACATGCAATACACAAACACTAGCTCAAGCAGTAGCTGTTTCTGGAACAACCTCCGTCCTTCCCAACCATGTGAATGCACCTGTGAATGAGGACTTGAATGCTAAAGCATAGAGGACAGTGAAACAACACTTCCTCCGAAAACTCAAGTGCCTCCGACCTTTCCTCTCTGAGCTGTCCGCTCCCGATTATTTTAACCCTGATGTGGAGACACTCTGGGCCCGTTTGTGTGTCACATCATCCCCGTTGTCTCCCCTCTATGCAATATCAATGCTCCTAGAGATACCAGGTCCGATATTTTGTCAAATAGTGACAATGCCAATTGGGATTTTGTTGGGTGAACTCTGTTACTGTCACAACGGGAACAGGAAAGGAGGACCCAAATGCACTACTCAGTAACTCCGTAGGTTTACTTCTTAGACAAGTAGGTTACACAGGCGGTCAGTCAGACGGAATGAACACCACGAGTGTGTAAGCTAGAGACAAAGTCAGACATTCAGATCAGGAGTCCAAAACACCAGAAAGCCATCACAGAAATACAAACAGCTTGTAACAAAAGGCTAAGACGAACTGGCAACGGAAGCACGCTGACTAAATACACAAAGGGAGGGAGGATAATTAGACACAGGTGAATGACATTGGGGGATAATGATGAAGGCATGACAGTACCCCCCAAGGGACGGCTCCAGACGGGCCTGGAAGATCCGGGCTGCGGCGATGGAAGTCCCAAATGAGGGCTGGATCCACAATATTGCGCGATGAGACCCACGACCTCTTCACCGGACTCTAACCCTCCCGGTCTACAAAGTATTGACGGCCCCGCCCTCTGCGGCGAACTGCCAGGAGCTGTCTGACTGAACACCGGGCCCCCGTCGATCATCGGGGGGGGGGGGATCTGGGGGCGGGGACCTGAGGACTCTTCTGGACAGGCTTGACTCAGGGAAACATGAAAGGGTAGGATGTATTCTCCAGGCCCTGGGGAGTTCGAGACGGAAAGCAGTAGGGTTTAATGACTTTAGAAATCGTAAATGGTCCAGTGAAACGTGGGGCCAGTTTACGTGACTACTCTGAGTGGAAGATCCCTAGTCGACAGCCACTCTGCCCCGGCCGGTACAAGGGAGCCAGAATGCAGTGCTGGTCTGCAGCTTTTTTCCTAGCCGCGGCCCTTAAGTAGGAACTGGCCTGGCTCCAGACCCGGGAGCACTGGTGGGTGAGGGCTTGAGCAGATGGGACTGAAACTTCAACGTCCACTTCGGGAAACAGGGGAGGCTGATAACCAACAGCACACTGAAAAAAGGCAAGAGACTGGATGCAGAGTGTTATATGCATACTTGACCCAGATAAAGTTCTTATTCCAGGAGGAGGGGCAGTTGGAGATGAGACAGCGAAGGCCCTTCTCCAACTCCTGGTTGAGTCTGTCTGTTGGACTGCGGATGACAGCCGGAAGTGAGGCTGACTGTGGCTCCGATGTGATCAGAGAAGGCCTTCCAAAACTTGGAGACAAACTGCGGATCCCACCTAGAAACCACATCTTTGGGGGAAACCATGTAGGCGGAACACGTTGCATTAATGTCTCAGCCGTTTCCTTGGCTGAGGGTAACTTGGGCAACGGTATAAAATGGGTCATCTTCGAAAACCTATCCACCACTGAGAAGACAGTGGAGTTACCCTTGGAGGGTGGCGGGCCCGTGATGAAGTCCAGCGAGATGTCAGACCAGGGACACTGGAGAGTAGGTAGAGGGTTGAGGAGGCCAGCAGGTCGACGCGAGGAGGTCTTATTCCGCAAACATGTAGGACAGGCTGCTACATACTCCGACCTCTCCCTCCATGGCTGGCCACCAGAAACGGTGCCTGATTACAAACGTAGTCCTTCTCAACCCCGGATGACAGGCGAAGCGGGAGGTGTGGGCCCCGTGGATCACCGCAGAGCGAACCAAAGGGGGGAAAAAACCTGTTTGGAGGGCACCCCACCGGGACAGGAATATCACGTCCATCTTGTCTAACCCGTTCCTCAATCTCTCATGTGATCGCCCCCACAACACAGGAGGGCGGCAGGTTGCTAGAGGGTTTTGGTTAGAGGAGTCAGCGGCAAACTGGCGGGACAGGGTATCTGGTTTAGTATTCCTGGACCCGGTCGATAAGACAGGATGAAATTAAACCGGTTAAAGAACAGGGCCCACCTTGTCTGCCGGCAGTTGAGTCTCGTAGCGGAGCGGATGTACTCCAGGTTTTTGTGGTCCGTCCAGACGAGAAACTGCTGCTATGCGCCCTCCAACCAGTGTCGCCACTGCTCCAGGGCCACCTTAACCGCCAGTAACTCTGCCCACATCGTAGTTCCTCTCTGTAGGGGACAGTCTCCGAGAGAGAAAGACACAAAGATGGAGCTTGTTATCCACCGGAGACCGTTGGGACAGGACCCCCCCACCCCCACATCAGAGGCATCCACCTCTACCACAAACTGAAGGCGAAGGTCTGGAAGGGTGAGGATGGGAGCCGTGGTAAAGCTGGTCCTTAGTTTCTGAAATGAGAGTTCAGCCTGACATTAGGCGAGGTTAGCGCATGTAAGGGGTCGGCAAGGGAGCTGAAATTCCTGACAAACCGTCTATAAAAGTTAACAAACCCCAGGAAACATTGCAACCGTTTGCTGGAGGTGGGGGTGGGCCAATCGGCAATAGCACTAACCTTGGATGGGTCCATCTGGACGTGATCTGGCAAAACCACGAACCCCAGGAAGGAGGTGGAGGTGGCGTGGAATTTGTACGTCTCCACCTTCACAAGGAGCTGATTGTCCAAGAGTCTGCAGGACATGAGTCCCAGGGTCAGGGGAGAAAATCAAGGTGTCATCCAAATTTTAAAAAAAGAAGTCATTTAACATGTCCCTAAGGACATCATTGACCAGGACCTGGAAGACAGCAGGGGCATTAGTTAGTCCAAACGGCATTACTAAATACTCGTAGTGCCCACTTGGAGTACTAAATGCTGTCTTCCATTCGTCCCCCCTTCCGTATCCTCACCAAATGATAGGCGTTCCTAAGAACAAGCCTGGTAAAGACCTTGGCGCCTTGCAGTAGTTCGAATGCAGAAGAGATGAGGTAGGGGGTACCTGTGCTTGACAGTGACCCTATTCAGTCCACAGTAGTCAATGCAAGGCCGTAGGGACATCCTTCTTGACTGTTACAAAAAAAAAAAAAAAATCCGGCTCCAGCTGGAGGGGAAGAGGGTCGAACTGTCCCAGCCTTCAGGGAGGCCGAGATATACTCGTCCATGGCCTTTCGTTCTGGTGCCGACAGTGAGTACAGGTTACCCTTGGGAAGAGAAGCTCCTGGGAGCAGGTCAATTGCACAGTCATACTCCCTGTGAGGGGGAAGCTAGGTGGCGCGGGACTTGTTAAACATCTCCTTGAGGTCATGATAACATGGAAGAACTCTAGGATAGTCAGAATTAGATTGGGCTGGAATTGGCCTTGGAACCCCCATGCTCTCAGAACGTGGCGGAGGCTGTAGGGAACAGCGAGAAGAAAAAGTCTGAGGCACCCTCCCCCAACCCATAATTTCCACAGTGGACCAGTTGATTTGGGGGTTGTGCTGATGTAACCAAGATAGCCCCAAGATAAGTGGGTGTAACGGAGAACTGTAGAGATAAAAACTTAGCTGTTCGATGTGCCCTTTAGCCGTGATAAGTTGGAGCCCAGTGCGGTGGGTGACCCGGTATAGCAATCTCCCATCCAATGCGCTAGTTTCTAGGGGTGTAGAAAGGGGAAATGGCTAGTTTGAGCCTTTTCGCTAGTTTCCAACCCATGAAACTCATCAGCCCCCGAGTCAATCAACGCCTCTAGTCTTTGGGGACACAGGTGAGATCAACTTAACATCAGCTAGAGAGCGAGATCTACAGTTGGAAGAGAATGTTGGTCTCGCCAGCGTTCTCTTCCCCGGCGAGCCCTGTTCTCTTAGCGGACAGGCCCTCAGAAAATTGTCAAACCGACCACAATAGAGGCATCGCCCCTCCTGAAAGCGTCGATGTCGCTCCTCCGAGGTATTCCGGGACGTCCCACTTGCATGGGCTCCTCCTGCCCACCAGAGGGCGCCAATATATCGGGGGAAGGAAGTCTTCGAGGAGGTGAGCTGCGAAAAAGGCGCCGGTCTCCGTAATACAGCCGACCCCTCTCTCGTTCCCTCAGGCGGTTGTCGATCTTGATAGCCAAGGTGATGAAGGAATCCAGGTCGTCGGGGCGCTCCGGGGCAACCGGCTGGTCCTTAATCACCTCGGCTAGGCCCCGGTGGAACGCGTCGTGCAGGGAGGAGACATTCCACTCACTGTGGGCCAACAGAATGCGGAACTCAATGGCGTAGTCGGCAGCGCTGCGGTTACCTTGGCATAGGACCCGGGCAGCGTCGGGGCCCGGAGTTGAGTGGTCAAAAATCTTGGATAGGGTGGCGGTGAAGAGGTCCACAGAGTGACATATGGAAGAGTCACGAGCCCATTCTGTCGTCCCCCGTGCTTCCACCCGCCCAAAGAGCTGATGAACCCACCGTTGGCACGGTCGGAGGAGTGCGCGGCGGGCTGTCGCTCAAAGTAACCCGCATTGGACCAAAAGGGCTCGGCACTTGCTCCCATCCCCCGAAAAATGCTCTGGTCGGGATAATGGAAGTACTGCTGATGAGAGCGCCGTCTCTGGAATAGGGGGCGGGGAATCATCAGCTGGCTGAGAAGCAGTCGCTACGGTTGGAGCTGGCGGGGCGAGCCGGACCAGGAGCTGCTGCAGCTGACCGGCAAGTACACTCACCTGGCCAGTCATCGAGGTGTGAAGCTCCGCTTGAAGGGCGTGGATCTCCCGGAGGCCGTGGATCTCCCGGAGGCCGTGATACCTGGAGCTCAGCTGTTCCTCATGCTGAGTGAGGCGCTCGTCTTGAGAGCGGAGAGCGGCTTCTAGCGTGGCAGAGTTGGCTGGGTCCATAGTTTGGCCAGTTCGTACTGTCAGGAAAAGAGAACCCAAATACACGACTCGGGACAGTCCCAGGTTTCCCAAAACTCACGGGTTTACTTCTTAGACAGGCCAGTGCGGTACACAGGCGGTCAGTCAGAGAGAATGAACAATGCAGAGACAAAGTCAGCCGCTCAGATCAGGAGTCCAAAACACTAGACCGCTATCACAGAAATACAAACGGCTGGTACGCGTGTAACAAAAGGCTAAGACGACCTGGCAAAGGAAGCACGCTGACTAATACACAAAGGGAGGGAGGAAGACACAGGTGAACAACACAGGTGAATGACATTAAGGGATAGTAACGAAGGCATGACAGTTACAGGTTTGCGTTTTGGGACACCATGGGTTTCCTTTTAAAAGAAAGTGTAATTACATATGGCACTATCAGAGTAAAGTAAATCAGCCATTTGTAGCATCTTTATCATGGCTCTGATGACATTTGGCATTAGACAAGCTGTTAGTTCAGTATTCAAAATAATTTGCTTTTTTTTCTCGGTTGAAATCGCAAACCATCTGCCATACCATAATTTGTGACTTTCTTTTAATTCCTCCATGTGTTTGCCTATGTCAAATTATTGTTCATTTCATGTGGATGTAAGATTATTGTGCGTCATGTCGTCATAAGAAGCAAAACAAAACCAGTATTTCCACCGGGTTGTGTGAAACTTGACATATTGATCCGGTCACATTTGGATCATTACCAGTTAGATGCCAGCACACTTTACTATGAAATGGATGCATTAGCTACCCTTATTCATGCAAATCCCCGATGATTTTGGACCAAAGCAAATTTTTATGATAGCTACCCCCACATTTTGCTGGCAGGGGTGTTTTCACCCATTCAGCGGATCACTAGTAACTCTGCATGCCACTTTATCGTTATGTACAAATGGGGCATGTGTTGCTGAAAAGCCAAAAGCAATCTGGAAGTCACAGCATTTAGTCCACTTCACCATGGCCCTGACAGGGTTTCTCAAGTAGCTTGCGGTTGGGTTGGGTTATGCAACAGATCAATGGAAAAGGAGGTTACAGGAGTGGAAAGAGCTCCATTCTGATTTAATGCTAGTAATGAGATGTCTGTGAGGAGTTTCATGTTCCCTTGAGCGGAGAGCAGGATGTCAGGTTGCCACTGTCACTGGTTATCAGTCAAAAAGGCATTTTGGATTTTAAGTCTGCAGATCCTGGATGTGATCATCAGCAAGTGAAAATCTGTTGTTCGGCTTTAACATTGTCCACATAATTCAGCGTTTCAGTGCCACAGATTTCCCCTGCACGCATCACAATATGGACTGTGCTGTTGATAATTTGATCCATCCTCCTAGGTCAGTATTTATTTATTTGTTAATTTATTTATTTGGTTTGTAGATGTGTTACTGTGTTTTGGATGTCCATTTATTTGAGCACCCTTTTCTTTTTGTGTTCCTCCTTTGTCCAGCTTTCGTGCAGTCTCTCCCTGAACCCTCTTCCATCCTGGCCCCTGTTATCGTTCCACCCATTCTGTTTCGATGCATGCGCCTCTCACGGATACACCCAGTGATCTTGATTGTCTGACAGGAGACGACAAGAGTGATGCCGGTGACGACGGCCCATGGGATGAAACTCAGGCACTGCAAAAAGACTCCTGGCAAGACAACCAGAACCAGAACCTCTTGGAATCTGCTCCCATAGCCAATGGCCACTACTTGGCATTGGTCCCAGGCAACAGGAGGCCCATTGATCTCACCCTAGCCACCCACTTCGCCAACGTCGCACCGCCGCATCCTTCGTCCGTGGCTGCAACCAACAGGGGCGGTGTGGGCATGGGTGTTGGCGGGGGTGGAGGAGAGCAGTTGCGGAGGCTTGAACAGCACCAGGAGCAGCTGAGGGAGATGCAGCACCGGCAGGAGCAGGAGAGGCAGAAGCGGCAATGGCTGGAGGAGGAGCGGCTGAGGCTGGAGCAGCAGAAGCAGCTGGAGAGGCAGCGCAGGGAGCTCATCCAGCTCCAGCAACAGCAGGAGCACCGGCACCACAGACAGGTTCTCCAATGGCAGCTGGAGTTGGAGCAGCAGTACCGGCTGCAGCAGAAGCAGCTCCAACAGCAGCAGCAGCAGATGAGGAGGAGCCCAACCGGGGTCATGCTCTCCCCATCCTCGGGGCTCTGCACTATCTATGAAGCCATGGAGACCAGTGAAGAGGAGGATGAGGGCAAGGAGGAACGAGAAGGGCAGAATAGAAACACAGAGCGGGGTACCGAGGCACCAGGGAGGAGGGCTTCATCCACCCATGCCGTGACACAAGACCTCCACAGGCAACTGCGTCCAGTGCCTCCACACGAGCTGGACTGGAACCAGAAGGTGGACATGGTCCAGCAGCTCATCAACCAGACCCTGCTTCTGTCTGGGCAAGGCAGTTGCCCACCACTCCTCCTCCTCCCCGTGGGTACGGGGGGCACCCTGAGCCCCCTGGAGAGCAGCATGTGGCCCACCCTGCTGCCAAAGTTCAGCCCGCCTTCCGCCACCGTCACCTCAGTCAGTAGCTACTCCCCTGACAGTCAGGGCAGCTCCCCATCCGGAGACTGGACTGTGGTGGAGGTGGAGACGCAGCACTGAGCACAGGGTGTGGATGACTGACCACCAGCCAGTCCATCAGTCACTTAAATTGATCAGTCAATAACACATCACCGATGTATTTGACTTGTGCACTATAACATACATTTCACCTTCAGTGACAAAGTTCATCTCAAAAATTATCACATTGTAGTAATACATATCACCAACTGTAATCATATTTGGATGTGTACTTATTAATTCACAGAATAAGAGCACCGAACACTATGCGAGTAAGTCTGATCTGGGGTCACATGTTCATACAGACTTCAATGTGTCTTAAGGGGAAATTGGTCTCAGATCACGTCTGTGAATGTTCTCATTCATCCAGGTCATGGTTATCCAGAGGAGTTGAATCAAGTGCAACTGGACTTGGTATATATCCGTGAGGACGTTTCGTCTCTCATCCAAGAGACTTCCTCAGTTCGTGCCTTTCTGACTAGACGAAGCTAGTCTGACTGGCTGGTGATGAGGATAAATTCTGAGTCTCATCACCAGCCAGTCAGACTAGCTTCGTCTAGTCAGAAAGGCACAAACTGAGGAAGCCTCTTGGATGAGAGGCGAAACGTCTTCACAGATATATACCAAGTCCAGTGGCACTTGATTCAACTCCTTTGGGGTCCCAGATCACCAGTTCGGTATACTTGATGCACAAGGTGGAATACCCTAACTGCATGCAATTCGTTGACCACTTTTAGATAGACGTGCATATCATGGTAGAACATATCACATATTTCACTAGAGCATGTTCCGTTACTCAGAAATACTGCATAATAACTTTAATAGTCTTCTTATCCAGACAGAAACACACAATGCCGTTACCCTTAACTATTTTATACTTACATGCACTATAACTGCTTTAGAAATACTATTATATGTTTGTTATCGAAACATGTCACAGTGCTCATGACGTCATTGTAAAGTTTGTTTCCATGTACATATAGTCACAGCATAGTACCCGATACAGAGCTAAAAGACTACTGACCTCTGAAAGAGGCATGCAACTATGACAATTGCACTAACTCCCTACCATTTTGTTATTTCCCCCCCCTGAAATATAGTGAAGTATTTATACAGATAAGTGGTAATACTTTTAATATATTGAAAAATATTGTGTTGTTCAAATCTTTTTTTGTGTGTGTAAAAACAGCGCCAGTACAACAGCTCAGTGTGAATGCCGGGTCAAAACATTTCAGTTTGCCCAAAAATAGACTGCAGGGAAGGCATACAATACTATGACGTAACCTCGTCCGTCTGGTCTCGGGCCAGCGACGTTACTGTGACTCTATCCGAACAATGTTGTGAGGTTTTCATCTTCATAATGAAGCTGTCTGTCAACCAGGGGGAAGGAGCAGGAGCGAGAAGAAGGTCCCCCTTGTTCCGCTGCTCTGCCTCCCTCGCTGGCGGCTGGGGGCATCTGCCGGAGGCGAGGTGTGCGTGCGTGCGCGTGTGCCAACATTCCAAAGCTGTGACCTCATTTCCCGGGTCAGCCAGTTTCCGAGGTTACCGGTGATGTCATGGGCAGAGAGAATGGAGGATGTCTGAGATGGCGGTGGAGACAGTGTGCCACACTGGGCAGGCCAGAGGGCCCCGTTCAGACGGCAGCACGCTGTCCTTGCCCAATGGGGAAAGTACACAACAGACTATTTTGGAAAAAAAAAACCTGTTTCATTTTTTATATATTGTTCAGATATTTATCAAGTTGCTGTGCAGCATGTAGAACGTGATCGCTGTCTTTGATTTGTGCATTATATTCAAACATGTCCGGTTAGTTTATCATGGTTTACGAGGAGAATCGGATATTATTTCTCAGTAGCTAAACCACCGCACGAGGGCATTTTTTGCATTATGTCTTTATCTTTTCTTTGTGTCCCCAAAAAGCACTTTCCCCCTCGCCTCCGCAAGGTAGTTCCTTAGTCTGACATTCACAAGACAATACTGCCCCCTATCGACAGTAGGTGTGAGTCGCTTTAATTATGAGACGATTTGTTTTTTTGTGTTCAAGTCTACACGCCTGCTTACAGTTAAGTCGCTGTTACTGCCAAGTAGAACAGTGCTGATCAAATGGGATGTTTTTAATATTGAAACGTGTGTTATCATTATCGTCATTTTTGGTAAAATTATATTCTTCAGCATGTGCACTGCTGTTTATGACAACGATCAGTTTGAGTGCAGCATGCATAAAATCTAGTTATCTCCCATCATTTCAGCTACACAATAAGGCTGTGTGCACCCCCATCTGCGTTACACCGCCCATTTCTGCTACGTCACATCCAGATATATAGGCAGGAAATGAGGCTGTATGTTGTTATGTCATGCACTTCCTGCAATTAACGTTGAGTCAGACCCGTGGCTGTGGTGAAACACTGACGCTGATGATATGCAAATTTGGCTTCAACACAAGCAAGATCGAGACTTTTGTGTTTTTTCTCTCTCACACAGATGCACAACAGAGGCGAAATGAAACCCCACCCGGGGCTATGCTGATTTAACAGACCGATGAATAAACAAAGAAAAATTAGGGAATGCTGTTGCGATATAAAAAGGCATAAAATGCATACACACACATACACAAACTAACAAACGCATGCACGCACACCCAGAAATACTCACCATAAGATTGGAGGCCGCACAACCGTGCAGAATAACACTAGGGTGCAGCCGAGGGACCGGCCAGGTCAAGTATCATGAAGGCCTTAACTGTCTAAAATTCCCTACAGATTGACACTATATGGTTAATTTTGCAGTTAGCAAATTCTCAGTTTCATAAAACTAGCACAAGAAGTTACACAAACGTATCAGATGAATAGTTTTACATTGGATTTATATATTTAGTTTGTCATCGGTCCTTTCCCCGCCCTTACCGAAGAACCGTTGCGAGACTTATTTATTCTATTACATACTATTGCGCTATTATTGTGGTTGCCATGGTTACAGCATTATTTGTATGAATTGTGAACTATGGGTGCTTGTAATATTGAATAAAAGAAAAAGAAAAACCATTTTAAATCTGTTTTCTTGCTGGTGTTAATCCCTAATTACACGCAGACGCAACACACACCACTTGCCCCATCCCGAAGAGGCGATGAAGAGGGTTTATTTAGCAACGTCTGCCCGAGGAGAAGAACGGCAGTGTGAAACCGTGGGGTGGGTTGCGTGGGTCAGGTCGAGGGGCCCTGCGTTAATTTCCCAATTAGCTTTGGGATTTATTTTTGTTTTTGGTTTTGACCCTGCCGGGGTAAAGGTAAGTCGAGGCAGTGGCTGCTTTGAGTCATTCGCATGTTTATGGAGGGGGACTCTTAAATGATGGGGGATGTTAGGAGGAGGAGAGTGTATGGCGTGGGAGAACGAAGCCCCCCCCCCCTCTCTGGTTGCGTAGTAAACACTGGGACCGTTTTCAGATGATGGCGTCCGCGGTAACTGGAGACCGCTGTACTGAAGCCATGTCTCTCAGGTGGTGGTGGCTGCGTCTCTGCGCTGGACAGCTCTCCGTCTACATGGACGGGAGCGTTTGTCCACCTCTGATGACAGATATCCCTTCCTCATCTTCTGACAAGCCAGCACAGTTTCCTCCGCCCTACACAAAAAACATGAGCTATGCTAGGAGTCTATCTACAGACATGGGAGTCTATCTACAGACATAGGAGTCTAGCTACAGACATGGGAGTCTAGCTACAGACATGGGAGTCTAGCTACAGACATAGGAGTCTAGCTACAGACATGGGAGTCTAGCTACAGACATGGGAGTCTATCTACAGACATGGGAGTCTATCTACAGACATGGGAGTCTATCTACAGACATGGGAGTCTAGCTACAGACAT
Organism: Lampris incognitus; assembly: GCF_029633865.1. Taxonomy (NCBI): domain Eukaryota; kingdom Metazoa; phylum Chordata; class Actinopteri; order Lampriformes; family Lampridae; genus Lampris; species Lampris incognitus. Next base: position 10,821,523 of record NC_079220.1, on the reverse strand, counting down.
GGGAGTCTATCTACAGACATGGGAGTCTAGCTACAGACATAGGAGTCTAGCTACAGACATGGGAGTCTAGCTACAGACATAGGAGTCTAGCTACAGACATGGGAGTCTAGCTACAGACATAGGAGTCTAGCTACAGACATGGGAGTCTAGCTACAGACATGGGAGTCTAGCTACAGACATAGGAGTCTAGCTACAGACATGGGAGTCTAGCTACAGACATGGGAGTCTATCTACAGATATGGGAGTCTAGCTACAGACATGGGAGTCTAGCTACAGACATGGGAGTCTAGCTACCATGGGAGTCTATCTACAGACATAGGAGTCTAGCTACAGACATGGGAGTCTAGCTACAGACATAGGAGTCTAGCTACAGACATGGGAGTCTATCTACAGACATGGGAGTCTAGCTACAGACATGGGAGTCTAGCTACAGACATGGGAGTCTATATCTACAGACATGGGAGTCTATCTACAGACATAGGAGTCTATCTACAGACATGGGAGTCTATCTACAGACATAGGAGTCTATCTACAGACATAGGAGTCTAGCTACAGACATGGGAGTCTAGCTACAGACATGGGAGTCTAGCTACAGACATGGGAGTCTAGCTACAGACATAGGAGTCTAGCTACAGACATGGGAGTCTAGCTACAGACATAGGAGTCTAGCTACAGACATGGGAGTCTAGCTACAGACATGGGAGTCTAGCTACAGACATAGGAGTCTAGCTACAGACATGGGAGTCTAGCTACAGACATGGGAGTCTATCTACAGATATGGGAGTCTAGCTACAGACATGGGAGTCTAGCTACAGACATGGGAGTCTAGCTACAGACATGGGAGTCTAGCTACAGACATAGGAGTCTAGCTACAGACATAGGAGTCTAGCTACAGACATAGGAGTCTAGCTACAGACATGGGAGTCTATCTACAGACATAGGGGTCTAGCTACAGACATGGGAGTCTATCTACAGACATAGGAGTCTATCTACAGACATAGGAGTCTATCTACAGACATGGGAGTCTATCTACAGACATGGGAGTCTAGCTACAGACATGGGAGTCTATCTACAGACATGGGAGTCTAGCTACAGACATAGGAGTCTATCTACAGACATGGGAGTCTATCTACAGACATGGGAGTCTAGCTACAGACATAGGAGTCTAGCTACAGACATGGGAGTCTATCTACAGACATGGGAGTCTAGCTACAGACATAGGAGTCTAGCTACAGACATGGGAGTCTAGCTACAGACATGGGAGTCTAGCTACAGACATAGGAGTCTATCTACAGACATGGGAGTCTAGCTACAGACATAGGAGTCTATCTACAGACATGGGAGTCTATCTACAGACATGAGAGTCTAGCTACAGACATAGGAGTCTATCTACAGACATGGGAGTCTATCTACAGACATAGGAGTCTAGCTACAGACATGGGAGTCTAGCTACAGACATGGGAGTCTAGCTACAGACATAGGAGTCTATCTACAGACATGGGAGTCTATCTACACACATAGGAGTCTAGCTACAGACATGGGAGTCTAGCTACAGACATGGGAGTCTAGCTACAGACATAGGAGTCTAGCTACAGACATAGGAGTCTATCTACAGACATGGGAGTCTAGCTACAGACATGGGAGTCTATCTACAGACATGGGAGTCTATCTACAGACATGGGAGTCTATCTAAAGACATGGGAGTCTAGCTACAGACATAGGAGTCTAGCTAGAGACATAGGAGTCTAGCTACCATGGGAGTCTATCTACAGACATAGGAGTCTATCTACAGACATAGGAGTCTAGCTACCATGGGAGTCTATCTACAGACATAGGAGTCTATCTACAGACATAGGAGTCTATCTACAGACATGGGAGTCTATCTACAGACATAGGAGTCTAGCTACCATGGGAGTCTATCTACAGACATGGGAGTCTATCTACAGACATAGGAGTCTATCTACAGACATAGGAGTCTATCTACAGACATAGGAGTCTAGCTACAGACATGGGAGTCTAGCTACAGACATGGGAGTCTATCTACAGACATAGGAGTCTATCTACAGACATGGGAGTCTATCTACAGACATGGGAGTCTAGCTACAGACATAGGAGTCTATCTACAGACATGGGAGTCTATCTACAGACATGGGAGTCTAGCTACAGACATGGGAGTCTAGCTACAGACATGGGAGTCTATCTACAGACATGGGAGTCTAGCTACAGACATGGGAGTCTATCTACAGACATGGGAGTCTATCTACAGACATGGGAGTCTATCTAAAGACATGGGAGTCTAGCTACAGACATAGGAGTCTAGCTACAGACATAGGAGTCTAGCTACCATGGGAGTCTATCTACAGACATAGGAGTCTATCTACAGACATAGGAGTCTAGCTACCATGGGAGTCTATCTACAGACATAGGAGTCTATCTACAGACATAGGAGTCTATCTACAGACATAGGAGTCTAGCTACAGACATGGGAGTCTAGCTACAGACATGGGAGTCTAGCTACAGACATGGGAGTCTAGCTACAGACATAGGAGTCTATCTACAGACATAGGAGTCTAGCTACAGACATGGGAGTCTAGCTACAGACATAGGAGTCTATCTACAGACATGGGAGTCTATCTACAGACATAGGAGTCTAGCTACAGACATAGGAGTCTATCTACAGACATGGGAGTCTATCTACAGACATGGGAGTCTATCTACAGACATAGGAGTCTATCTACAGACATGGGAGTCTATCTACAGACATAGGAGTCTATCTACAGACATAGGAGTCTAGCTACAGACATGGGAGTCTAGCTACAGACATGGGAGTCTATCTACAGACATGGGAGTCTATCTACAGACATAGGAGTCTAGCTACAGACATGGGAGTCTAGCTACAGACATAGGAGTCTATCTACAGACATGGGAGTCTATCTACAGACATGGGAGTCTAGCTACAGACATAGGAGTCTAGCTACAGACATAGGAGTCTATCTACAGACATGGGAGTCTATCTACAGACATGGGAGTCTAGCTACAGACATAGGAGTCTAGCTACAGACATGGGAGTCTATCTACAGACATGGGAGTCTATCTACAGACATGGGAGTCTAGCTACAGACATAGGAGTCTATCTACAGACATGGGAGTCTATCTACAGACATGGGAGTCTATCTACAGACATAGGAGTCTAGCTACAGACATAGGAGTCTATCTACAGACATAGGAGTCTATCTACAGACATAGGAGTCTAGCTACAGACATAGGAGTCTAGCTACAGACATAGGAGTCTAGCTACAGACATAGGAGTCTAGCTACAGACATAGGAGTCTAGCTACAGATATGGGAGTCTAGCTACAGACATGGGAGTCTAGCTACAGACATAGGAGTCTAGCTACAGACATAGGAGTCTATCTACAGACATGGGAGTCTAGCTACAGACATGGGAGTCTATCTACAGATATGGGAGTCTAGCTACAGACATGGGAGTCTAGCTACAGACATGGGAGTCTATCTACAGACATAGGAGTCTAGCTACAGACATAGGAGTCTAGCTACCATGGGAGTCTATCTACAGACATGGGAGTCTATCTACAGACATAGGAGTCTATCTACAGACATGGGAGTCTATCTACAGACATGGGAGTCTATCTACAGACATAGGAGTCTAGCTACAGACATGGGAGTCTAGCTACAGACATGGGAGTCTAGCTACAGACATAGGAGTCTAGCTACAGACATGGGAGTCTAGCTACAGACATAGGAGTCTAGCTACAGACATAGGAGTCTATCTACAGACATGGGAGTCTAGCTACAGACATGGGAGTCTAGCTACAGACATGGGAGTCTATATCTACAGACATGGGAGTCTATCTACAGACATAGGAGTCTATCTACAGACATGGGAGTCTATCTACAGACATAGGAGTCTATCTACAGACATAGGAGTCTATCTACAGACATGGGAGTCTATCTACAGATATGGGAGTCTATCTACAGACATAGGAGTCTAGCTACAGACATAGGAGTCTAGCTACAGACATAGGAGTCTAGCTACAGACATAGGAGTCTATCTACAGACATAGGAGTCTAGCTACAGACATGGGAGTCTAGCTACAGACATGGGAGTCTAGCTACAGACATAGGAGTCTAGCTACAGACATGGGAGTCTAGCTACAGACATGGGAGTCTATCTACAGACATGGGAGTCTAGCTACAGACATGGGAGTCTAGCTACAGACATAGGAGTCTAGCTACAGACATAGGAGTCTAGCTACAGACATAGGAGTCTATCTACAGACATGGGAGTCTAGCTACAGACATGGGAGTCTATCTACAGACATGGGAGTCTATCTACGATGAGTAGCGTCTCACACTAACACGCTGTACACACAGAAGAGGCTCCCTCGGGACTCGGCATTCATTCAGTTTAGGTTTTTACATTATTTAGCAGCATTCACACTTTGACTGAGCATTGTACGTTGGTGTTATCTCAGCCTCGATCCAAACCCTAGTTGCCCGAATTGAGTACTTCACGGCCTGTACTGCATGGCGGGTCGGTTTCTGTCTCAGCGAATTTACAAAGCGCTATTCTGCCAATGAGATTATAGAGTATAGATTATTGATGACTGCAAACTGTTCTCTTCTCTCGTCTTTTCTCTCTCTCTGAATGACGTCTTTCCCCTTTCTCCTCTCCTGTGTATGTGAATGGGGGTGATGCGAGTCTCCCTCGTGCGCGCGCATAGTCTGCCCCTCCTCCCAGGTCTCCATGGTGACGGTGGTCGCCGCCTGGACGCTGCTTGGCATCCTCCTCATCACATTCATTATATATCTTATAAATCCATTATAGTGTTGTTATCCTGTTTCAGTGTTGTGTCCTTCTCTCTCTCTCTGATGTGTGACGAATGTCTTCTCTTGTCTCTCCTCCCGTGTGTGCGTGTGTAGTCTGTCCTCCCGTCAGGTGTCCATGGGGATGGTGGTCGCGTGGCTCAGGTCCCGGGCTGTTCCGGTGGCATCTGGACACTGCTTGGCGTCCTCCTCATCATATTCTTCATATATCTTCTGTGATAGTTGGGCTACACGAATGAAACTGACTTGACCAACACTGACTCCTTAATATAGTTCAGCCAGGCACCTGAGGAGGGAGGAGAATGAATGAAGGAGGGAGTAGAATGAACGAGCCTGAATGAGGATTTACTTGTGAAACGGGTGGTGTTCTTCTGTGGAAGAAAGAGATATAGCAGGATTGATACGGCTTCTAATAACAATAATAAGACCAACAAGTGCGTACACGAGAGTTGCGACTGCATTTTTACATGAGGTTTTATCATCCCGCCTCACACGTGGACCTCTTTTGGATCTCTTTGGTGCCGTCTGAAATGGTGTGACGTCTGCGACAAGGCTTTGGAGCATCACTGACAGCAAGACACGGTTGGGCCATGAGGACCCCTAAGTGTCCCTCTGAGTGAGAAAGAAATGAATTTGGTCATTTCACACAAACCGTTTCTTGAAGGGAGACAACAGGCTTTGCTAGCCTTCCACGTGTCCCTCGACTGGCTGTTATCAACAGCGACTGCTTGATCTAGCCAGCGCTCTTCAGTTTCACGAAGTTTGACCTCAAATACCTCGATCAGCCAAAACATTAAAACCACCTGCTGAACATATATATATTTAATTAATTAATGTATTGGTAATCCCCCCCCCTTTTTTTTTCTCCCCAATTGAATTTGGCCAATTACCCTATTTTGTGAGCCGTCCCAGTCTCTGCTCCACCCCCTCTGCCGATCCAGAGAGCTGCAGACCACCACATACCTCCTCCGATACATGCGGAGCCGCCAGCCGCTTCTTTTCACCTGACAGTGAGGTGTTTCACCAGGGGGGCGTAGCACGTGGGAGGATCACGCTATTCCCCCTACCGACCACAGGAGACGCTATTGCAGCAACCAGGACACATACCCATATCCGGGCATGTGCAGGTATCCCACTCGTAGACACGGCCAACTGTGTCTGTAGGGACAGCCGACCAAGCCGGAGGTAACACAGGGATTTGAACCGGCGATCCCCATGTTGGTAGGCAACGGAATAGACCCCCACGCTACCCAGACGCCCCCACCTGCCTAATATTGTGTAGATCCCCCTCATGCCACCAAAACAGCTCTGACCCGTCGAGGGATGGACTCCATAAGACCTCTGAAGGTGTCCTCTGGTATATGGCACCAAGATGTTGGCAGCAGATCCTTTAAGTCCTGTAAGATGTGAGGTGGGGCCTCCATGGATCGGACTTGTTTTTCCAGCACATCCCGCAGATGCCCGATCAGATTGAGGTCTGGGGAATTTGGAGGCCAAGGCAACGCCTTGAACACTGTCATCCAAAGGAGTTGAATCAAGTGCAACTGGACTTGGTATATATACCAAGTCCAGTTGCACTTGATTCAACTCCTTTGGATAACTATGACCTGGATGAATGAGAACATTCGCAGACATGTTGCTTGAACACTGTCATGTTCCTCAAACCATTCCTGAACAATGTGTGCAGTGTAACAGGGCGCACTATCCTGCTGAAGGAGGCTCCTGCCATCTGGGAATACCATTGTCATGAAGGGGTGTACTTGGTCAGCAACGATGTTTAGGTAGGCGGTACATGTCAAAGAAACATCCACATGAATGTCAGGACCCAAGGTTTCCCAGCAGAACAATGCCCAGAACATCACATGACCTCCGCTGGCTTGCCTTCTTCCCATAATGCATCCTGGTATCATCTCTTCCCCAGGTAAACGACACACACATGCCCAGCTGTCCATACGATGTAAAAGAAAACGTGATTCATCAGACCAGGCCACCTTCTTCCATTGCTCCATGGTCCAGTTCTGACGCTCACGTACCCCTTGTAGGCGCTTTTGGCGGTAGACAGGGGTCATCATGGGCCCTCTGACCAGCCTGCAGCTACACAGCCCCATACGCAGCAAGCTGCGATGCACCGTCTAGGCTGACACCTGTCTACCATTAACTTCTTCAGCAATTTCAGCTACAGTAGCTCTACTGTGGGCTCGGGGCAGATGGGCTAGCCTTTGCTCCCCTCACGCATCAGTGAGCCTTGGGTGTCCATGACCCTGTCGCTGGTTCACCAGTAGTCCTTCCTTGGACCACTTTTGGTAGGGACTGACCACTGCATACCGGGAACACCCCACAAGACCTGCCGTTTTGGAGATGTTCTGACCCAGTCATCGAGCCACCACAATTTGGCCCTTGTCAAGGTCGCTCAGATCCTTATGCTTGCCCATTTTTTCCTGCTTCCAACATATCAACTTGAAAGACTGACTGTTGACTTGCTGCCTAACATATCCCATCCCTTGACAGGTGCCATTGTAACGAGATAATCAATGTTATTCACCTTCCTGTCAATGGTTTTAATGTTTTGGCTGGTCGGTATATATGAGAAGTAGAAAGCTGCTTTGTTTCATCATTGTACAGGTTACAGTGAATGGGCTCTCTGCATGTAACCCATCCTATTGTATAGGAGCAGTGGGCAGCTGCAGCGCCCAGGGACCAGCTCCAGTTCTTCTTCCCATTGCCTTGCTCAGGGGCACAGGCAGGAGTATTAACCCTAACCTGCATGTCTTTTTGATGGTGGGAGGAAACCCACGCAGACACGGGGAGAACATGCAAACTCCACACAGGAAGGACCTGGGACAGCCTGGGGTTCGAACCCGGGACCTTCTTGCTGTGAGGCAACGGTGCTAACCACTGGGCCGCCCATATTTGTGGGTCCTTCAGACAAAGAGACAAGTGATATAATAATAACGTAACGTCATCGTCATATTTGCCACTTTGTGTGTGGCGTTTATGTCAAGTCAAATTTATTTGCGTAGCCCAAAATAACAAGGTAGTCGCGAAGGGCTTTACGATCAGTACAATACACAACAATATATGGGGATATACAACATTGTGCTCTGGCCATCTTGATGACCTTTGGCACAGCTGGCTGACGTAATGGGATGGGGGTGGCCGTCGGCTATGGGCAAGAGGCCATCACAACTTCGAAGAAGGTGAGGGGTCATCGCCATGCTGCCCACAGAAGGTCTTTCATTGTGGTGGTTTTTAATAGCAAATAATAATACCAAAAAAAAAAGAAGCCTCTTTTGACATTCGCATGACATTTAAATGTCATCCAAAAGGGGAGAGTAGTGTGTGGCATCTTTCCATTGCAGTATTGACATATCCCGTGAGCCTATCCCTCGCCGGGTGGGTGCCCTTTTCGGTGATTATGTTTGATACATACACATTAAACTACTGAGGTATCCTTGAGCCACACGTTCTATGCCCACCTGTTGGATAGCTGCTGTTCTATGGCTGTCCCATTTGCTCTGACAGTCCTGTGGGGGAGGCTGAGCAAGGAGAAAACGACGACACTGGGGGGGGGGGGGACCTTCAGTTTCACATCATTAACAGTATCACATTATTACTATCATCCTTGTTGATGGCTGTCATGCATGCCACGTGACAACTCTGAAACTAGCGCAGGTTAAAAAAAAAATGATGAAGAAATGAAATCGGGCACTTATCTGCATCTCCAGAAAATATGGCCAGAGGCTCCCTCAACTGCTTTTGCATTGAGGAAGCCCAGATGTGAATCAGCATGATGGTGACCCCCAGCATAGGGGCCGGTGGTAGTATGGGAGGCGAGCGGTGGCCATGTGGCAGCAGGGGGTCCGACATAAGGGAGCCAAGAGATGTGGCAGAGGGGGGAGAACAGGCAGGTAAGGTTGATGATGCAAGGGGCTCTCACAACCACCCATTAAACAAGTCACCCTCACACGCCATCGTCACAAGTGGCCAGGCCCCTTGTCGAGTACATCAATTATTTTTCTGCTTGTGATTTGAGGGAGGGGGGGGGTGTTGTGTGTGTACCCAAAGCATTTTTACTGCACTTTTCTGTATCCTGTTTTGATATGTCTGCACGCTGAGCTGCATGTCATGCACGAAAGATGCCATATGCGTCTATCATTATCAATCATCCTCGTCGTCATATTATTATGATGATGATGAAACCGCAGGACCTGAAGGTTCAACATTGGTGACACAGCAAGATTTGCTCCTACTTCGCACCTGGTCACAGATTCATTCAACAGGTCTCCGACAACCAGAAGCGACCAAGAGGGTGCGCCCGGCCTCTGCAGAAGAGCCCCGGCGTCCCCTCCGGCATCGGCGGCTATCGGCTTTCCGCCGGAGCGGTCTGTCGGCACCGCTGCGGACCGACGGCGACACTTTCCACGCTCGTTAACCAAAAAAGGAGAAGAAAAACAAAAACGCGGCTTCCAGTTCTGGTTTTAGACGACCTAAATCTGTGCGTGAATGAGTGTGCGAGGGTTGGGTCGGGGGGCGGCGGCGGCGGCGGCGGCAGCGGCGGCGGCGGCGGGGGACACCGTTGCCCCGTAGGTGTTGGCCGAAGATTACGGGACAGGCTCCGGGCGGAGTGATGCGGACGAGCCGGTGAGCGCGCAGGAGTTGGCAGTTGCCGCGCCCGGCGGACGACACTTGTAGTCCCGCTTCTCTCTCTCTCTCTCTCTCTCCGCTGTTAGCGCAACTGTTCTGGCACCATTGCGATTTTTTTGTTTTTAATTTAACTCGCCCTTTTTTCTTTTTCTTTTATAGTTATCGACGCTTTTATTTCCGCCGTAGCGGCGACCCGACAATGGTCTCGGTAGCGGCGAGGCTGTGAGGGAAGCGTCCGCTGAAGTTGAACCCCGACGTCGCCTCGACGATGGCAAATAACAACGACCTGCCAGTAAGTTTTCCGAGGTTGTCTTTTCTTTTTTTTGCCTTCCCCGGTTCATGTCAACTTTAATTGTCTTGGTGCATTCTGTGGGCTACAGGTTGAATTCACCGTAGTATTGTGTACGTTGATTATTATTGTAAACTACTAATGACACACGTTAGTCCCCGGCTAACGGGTCTGTCCCTTTAGCCGAGCGGTTAGCGACGTCGTCTTGCGGTGCAGCGCACCCCGTATCGAATCCCGCACCGGTCAACAATGTAACTGGTCACATTATTATTGTTATTAATGTTCGGGTGACAAACCCGGTGCTAATTAAGCTCCGCGTTTGTCGACGTCGTTCACGGCTTCATCCGCCGCCGCCGTCTGACTGCGCCGTGTTTAGCCGCGTCTGCGTTTCTTATGCGCAACGTGTCGAGCGCCGGTTGCCCCCCGGCCGGACGCCACACTGCGTTTCGCTCACCACGTGTTGCCCCGTTTTCATTTGGCAAGATTTCGCCGTCCGATCGCCTGCTCGGCGGTGGGGTTTGGCCACCTGACTAGGGGGTACCCCCCCCCCCGCGGAGGGTGTCGCAGGCTGGACCGCGGGTCACGTTAGGAGGGTTTGGATTACACAACGTTACAGTCACACCGGCGACAACCTTTGTACGAACCGGGTCGCAGGAGGGAAATGTTGGGGGGGGGGGGTTAAAAGGTCAGGTATCGGTTCAGCTGAGCTCGTGCCCGGAAGTCAGCACATCTGTGTAGGCTTGACAACCCCGATGACCAGGTTAAACCTCCGCATCCGCTGGCAGGGCTGGGCAAGACGACCCAGAAAGGGCCGGTGTGGGTGCAGGTCTTTGTTCCAACCAAGCAGTTACGCACCCGAGTCCACAAATCCAAGGTCCTTGGCAAAGACTATTGGTTGACTAATGGAATCAGGTGTGTAACTGCTTGGTTGGAACAAAGACCTGCACCCACACTGGCCCCTTCCGGGTCACGTTGCCCACCCCTGTATGATGGAGGGGTGCACGGCCTTTCGGGTTGCTAGCCGCTTTACCACAGTCCTGCTAAGCACGTATGCCTAAGATAAACATGGTAGTCTGTAAACTGTAAATGCTCAGAGCCGGTGTAAATGCATTGAAGAAATAAATGCGCCACAAAATAACTTGCAGTCAAGACCACAAACTACTATAGTTCATTGTATGTAGACTGTAACGTGCATGGATGAGTAGACACGCTGGCCGCTGGCACGCGGGTCTGACCCTTTAGTCGAGCGGTTAGCGATGTCTCCTGCGGTGCGGGCGATACGGGTTCGCTTCCCGGCCGCGGCAGTTCCTGTGGTTGCGTCGTCCCCCGAGTTCGCTACAAAACCTGCAGCATGGTAGGTTTAGTCCAGGGCAGGTCAAGCTGCACATCTCCCTGCATCATGTGGCTATCAGCATTAGTCAAGTCCTTGGATGGTTTATATTTCCTCAGAATTGAATTTATTACACGTTTTGCCTTCCTCAAGTGCTTCCACATGTCATCTACCTTGTGATACTGCGGAGCAGACATGACCAGGGCTGGAAACAGGCCTGGCATTTACAAGTTTAGTGGTTTTGAATAGTACCTTCAGTGTTTCCTGGAGAGCTGCCCTGAAGGTTATCCAAGATACAAGACAAAACAGGTGTTACAAATTAGGGTTCTGGATTGCACTGACTTGTCTCACAATGGCTTTTTCCCCCGATCAAGCATAACAAGAGCACAGACAACATAAAATGGAAGAAAAAAAACCCATCGATATGAAATGTCTACCATGAGACAGAAGTGAAACTTAGAAAAAACCAAGGTAAAGGAAAATATTATACTTAAAATGTTTCCGGTACTTAATTGCATGAAGACTTCAGAGATATTAGCAGATGAAGAACAGGTGCGGCTCTTCATATAAGCTTCTTTGCTGTTTTTCATTTATATGTTCAACAGTGAACCTCAGTTAGCATTCATTTGTAATTCATACATAGCATTTTAGAGACTGAACCCATTGTGTTGTATGTGACAGATTGCTAAAAAAAAATCTGAGTGCAATTTACCAATTCATTTTACACTTCTTCATGTGTTAGACCTTATGGTGATATAGGCAGCTGTGTTATGTGCTGGAGATGAGCATGTTTTGGACTTGATGACTGAAGAAGGCACAGACCAAAGCCTGGAACTCAAACATTTGCTACAAGGTTTTCTTTATCTAGTGGACAAACTCCAATTTGGTTGATGGGAAAGGCTTGATCATCATTCCAGCTAAGTAGGGCAATGGACAGGCAGTGAGAGACAAGCGAGATAAAGAGGACATGTAGGAAATGATGATGGCTTTGACCTCTGGGAGTGGACGGAGGCTCCGCTTTCACGTGGTGTGGTAAGCGAGGTCTCCTGATTGCTCTGTGTACTTTATTTGCTGTGAATGCCGGTGCACATTTGATGAAAGGGGAAGGCTATTGGGCTCACTGAGCAAAACAATAGCAGATGTACACCGATCAGCCAAAACATTAAAACCACCTTCCTAATATTGTGTAGGTTCCCCTCGTGCCACCAAAACAGCTCTGACCCATTGAGGCATGGAGTCCACAAGACCTCTGAAGGTGTCCTTTTAAGTCCTGTAAGTTGAGAGGCGGGTCCTCCGTGGATCGGACTTATTTTTCCAGCACATCCCAGAGATTGAGATCTGGGGAATTTGGAGGCCAAGGCAGCACCTTGAACTCCTTGTCATGTTCCTCAAACCATTCCTGAACAATGTGTGCAGTGTGGCAGGGTGCTTTATCCTGCTGAAAGAGGCCACTGCCATCAGGGAATACCGTTGTCATGAAGGGGTGTACCTGGTCTGCAACAATGTTTAGGTCGGTGGTACTTGTCAAAGTAACATCCACATTAATGCCAGGACCCAAGGTTTCCCAGCAGAACATTGACCAGAGCATCACACTGCCTCTGCCGGCCTGCCTTCTTCCCATAATGCATCCTGGTGCCATCTCTTCCCCAGGTAAACGATGCACATGCACCCAGTCATCCACATGATATTAAAGAAAACATGATTCATCAGACCACGCCACCTTCTTCCATTGCTCCATGGTCCAATTCTGATGCTCACATGCCCATTGTAGGTTCTTTTGGCAGTGGACAGGGGTCAGCATGGGCACTCCAACTGGTCTGCGGCTATGCGGCAAGCTATGATGCACTGTGTGTTTTGACACCTGTCTATCTTAGCCAGCATTAAAGTTGTTTTCAGCATTTTGAGCTACAGTAGCTCTTCTGTGGGATCAAACTAGATGGGCTAACCTTTGCTCCCGACGCACATCAGTGAGCCTTGGGCACCCATGACCCTGTCGCCAGTTCACTGGTTGTTCATCCTTAGATAACTTTTGGTAGGCGCTGACCACTGCATGCTGGGAACACCCCATAAGACCTGCCGTTTTGGAGATGTTCTGACCCAGTCATCTAGTCATCACAGTTTGGCCCTTGTCAAAGTCACTCAGATCCTTATGATTGCCCATTTTTTCCTGCTTCCAAAACATCAACTTGAAGAACTGACTGTTGTCTTGCTGCCTAATAGATCCCACCCCTTGACAGTGCCATTGTAATGAGATAATGTTATTCACTTACCTGCCAGTGGTTTTAATGTTTTGGCTGATTGGTGTACTTCCTCATGTTTATGTTTTTATATGACGAAACTTGCTATGGGGCTGCTCCACTTCCTGACACCAGCCCCCCCAATCCCAGTCTCTCCCTCCAACCACCCCCATCTCTCTCTCTCCCTTTAACCTTATCCAAATTATCTGTTGTGCAGGACTGTGGCTGTAGGTCCATCGTAAATGTAGCTCAACTCTCGCTGCTTTTTCACCACTCTATCCCTTGCCTTTCCCGCTCTTCCCTCTTCTGATGTATCTCGCATCTGCCTTTATCGATTTGCCGCTTGTTTATTTGCTTAAGCTACTCTCCACTCACAGCTTTAATGCAAAGCGAGCCGGCCGAGGATATGAGCTCTGCGCAGAGCTGATAACAGAGTGCTCACAGTACACTTTGAGATACACGCTGTGGCCATCCTCTCATGAATTCTTTATGCCTTTTGGCTTCCTGCAGTTACCCATACTCTTAAAAGTTTTGTGAATTAAAGGAGCTACTGCTGTGTCTTTGCCAGTTGCTAGATGAAAGGCACCCGTTTTGGCTCTCTGCCGTGTTGCTTTTTATTGATCAACCAACAAAATCTATAATAGGAGCAGTCTCCTCAACTGGTCCATATCTGTAATGGTGTCTGAAGACTTCGAACACGCCATCAGGCATGCATGCAGGCAGGCGCAGGCACACACAGACACACTGACTGTGTCGATGGAGACTTGGACTCGGACACCTGTTGTGCTTCACAAAGAAGAAATTCAAAAGAACAACGACGCAGTGTCGCAATTCTGTGAAGGTAGTTGCGTTGCAGATAATAACCTTTGTGTCTGCAGCTGTCGCTGCAATGGATAATAGGATTAGTAGACTGGACTTCCCTGTGTCTTGATCTGCTATGAGGGTGGCATAGTTCTCCTCAGCCACCAACACTGGCTCACAGACACAGACAAAGACACAAGGCTCACACACTTACCCCCCCCCCCCATGTCCAGTCACTCCCTCCTGAGTCCAGGATTATACTGTATCTGCAGAAATCTGTCGCTGCCAGACAGATCAGTAGACAAGCAGATATGCTGCATGACAGCTACAATGCAAATGCAAAGTGATTTTTAACAAATATTTGCTAATTGATATACCTTTAATGAAACTAATTGGTACCGCTAGCCAGAAGCTAGTGCAGAATACTATATATTTGTGCAAATGAGGAACTGTCACAATTCCAATGAGACCATTTTCTTTCATTGAAATGCTGCTGTGGGGAAAAAAGAAACTTCCACATCAAGTTGGGAACCTGTCAATGAAGATCTCAGAATGATACGTTATCCCCGTAAGATGAGAACCATAACTCCCTATGCTTGCTGGCCCCTTTGGTAGACATAATCCTGCCTCCCCTCACCGAGTCTGGTCCCATTCCGCTAACCAGTCTTACCACCAGCTGTTCCTATCACAGTTGCCCTCCATACTACAGCTTTGCCAGGCTGGCACGGTCTTTAGAGGATTAGTTATGATTACTATGAAACCCAGAGAGGAAGGAAGGAAGAGCCGTGGGAGGACTGGCCAAGAGACGGGTAGCGGCACGGCTAGCTGGACTTGTTTGTGTGCAATCCGGCTCTGTGGCCAGCTCAGTTTGGTCGAGGGTATTTGTATGCTGGTCGTGCCAGTGCTTTTAGGCATGGCGGGACTTTATGGGATTGTGGTATTATGGGATTGACAAATGTGTTGCTTAGAGGACCCGGGCTAGAGAAATATTTGAGGGAGAAGCATATTGTACTTAGACGGACAAAACTCCCTGGTGTCATTCCAAAAATGAGGTCACAAATGACTGCCGGAGTTGTTTAGGAGGCAATGTATTTGCCTGTGTGCACCGCTGGACATTAATCGGTGGCTACAGTAGTTTTGTAATCCCGGCCAGCACAGGGACTTGACTGATAGTTCCAGCTGTGCTTGTAAAATTGCTTGGACTAAAGCCATGATAATAACTTCAGCACAGAGAAGAAGTCGTCCATCAAATCTTTTGTCCTTGTGTTACTCAGAGAACACTGATGAGAGGGGGAAGAAAAGACTGATGCGCCGTATGGAAGGCCAAAAGAAATCAGTGTGTCTATATGCGTCTCTTGCTACCGATGTGTTTTGGTATCGGTGGGATCGCCCAAAAAGCTGTCAAGTGTTGACAAGCTATTTCAAACCCCCATTCGTATCAATGCCGGAAGCCGGGTTTGTTTGAACTGATGGTCCCTCGGCGTTGCTTATCCCCGTGTTTGAGATCCAAGAGAAAGTGGAACAGGCTGCCTTTACAGGAGTGCGCTGCACAAATACAAAACAATGGATATAAAACATACCGCTTAAGCGGGCGGCGAACTTTAATATGGGTTTTAATGATGCAGATTTCATATCGCATAGCCAACATTTATTAGCCCTAAAATAAGCTTAAATGTGTTTTGTTGGTCTAACCACAAGAATAAGGCAGATACACCGGGCTTCGGCGACCTTGTGAGCACTCTCTTAAAGTATGCTGTCAGCTGACGCCAGCTTTGGTAAAAGGGAGTGGGCGATGTACTGAACATATTTATGACAACTTTTGTGTGATTTTGAAAATCTAGCAGCCCCAGCTTGTACAGAGTTGGTAGGCATAGAAATATAATGATGGGACAGCATTGCACATGTGTGAACCATGAAGTATTTCAATTCAGTTTCTTGTAAGATGAGCTTTCTTATCGTAAGAGAGGCCAGAGGTCACAGTGGAGGTGTACTGGAACAGAACAGAACAGAATAGAGTAGAAATCATGACTGCAGCATACAAATGTTGCCTCCTTGTTAGCCAGGCTTCATAAAAACAGGATGCGATAGTCAGGGGAGATGGCAGCTCTTGGTCGTGAGATGCAAAGTTCGCCTCGGCTTTGTAGTAAAATAATGTGCGAGGACAAGTCCGGCGAGACTCGTTTACAAAGAAGCTGACAATGAGAGAGAGAGAGGGAGGAGCCATCCAGGGCCCACTGACCTGGTTGTGGTTACCTGGGGCAGTTGAGATGACTTTACCCCGCTGCAGAGCTGAGGTCATGTGATAGCCTCTGTGTTGTGTTGGGTTGTGTTGTGTTGCGGGAGTGGCGTTGAGTGTAAGAGGAGCGCAGATCGTCGGTTTCATGGGAGCAGCAGCCCCAGCCGGCTGTGATGCTGTGCTCAACAGTGGACTGTCTGTTCTGTTAGCCCAGGGGCCATGCATGTGAGACAGCTGGGGAAGAAGAGGGGGGGGGGGAACCCCAGCTATTATCATCAGCCCGAGAGACTGTGAGTTGTAGAAGAATGGCAAAGAAACACAACTTGGCGGTGTTAGCAATGGAGCAAAAGCTGAACCGTGTCCCGCAAAATGTAACCGGAGCTGCAGCCAGTCTCGTTATCAAAGACTTTCACGCCAAATTGCTGGAACGGTCGAACAGCGAAGCAACAAATAACACGAATAACAGCCAAGTCCCATTGTGAGTCACGCTCTTTCCCCAATTGACAACAATGCGTGGGAGAATAAGAGCGCTGCAGAGAATTGAGTGCAGAGAAGAAAGAGGGGGAAAAAAGCCAGACGAAGAAATGCAGAGAAAGAGATTGACAGACAGAGAGGGATGGAAGAGGTGAGAACTGCTTTTTGATTTAAGGAGAGCAGTCATTGGTGAGTCGTTTGGTACCGGGTCAGTACTCCAATTGGACCGGGGTTACAGCCAGTCATGTTTATGACTGATGGTTTGTAATTTGTCATGGGGAGGTGAAGGGCAGTTTTTACTGCCACAGTCCCGAGCCCCTTCCTCCCAGTTCCCCCCGTACGGTCACAACCACCCAACTGCAGTACATACCAGAACCGGTTGAAAATAACCTCTTAATACTGGACTAGTTTCAAAAGCAGCTTGCTATTTTTGCTCGCCAATAATGCCTCTCACTTCCCATTCAGCCAGCCTTGCATGCCTAACTCGAAGTTTTTCATACTCCAGTAGGTGTTAAACTAGGGATTTCCTTCGGGTTGTTTAAGAGCGTGCTCATTTTTTGGCACGTGTGGCGCCCCGATGATGCCGGCGCAAATCACGCGTGTCCTAGACTGCCTACCGTGTTTGAACGTGGGAATACAGCAGGTCATAAATCCGTCTGTTTCTAACGCGCCGGCCTTCCTTCGCTGTGCAGTAGTTTGAATTGCACGTGATTCGCTGTGGCGTGAGGCGGGCACGTTGTCATAATACAAATATGATTCTGCCCCGTTTGTGGTTTTCATCCACTACGCCGCGTCTGGTGCTGCGGCCTAACGCGCAGCCACGTATAACCATTTGTCCTGTTAATTTCCCCCACTGCCGTCCTGCGCTTACGGATGCCATGCTGTCGCAATCAGCGGCTGCAGCAACAGTAAAGAGGGATAATCATCAGCATTATAGAATGGGTCTTTTATCCCCCCACCCCCCACCCCAGCTCCTCTGCCATAATCATTTTTAATCTGCTTTCCACGTCCATTACCATCATGCCTGCTCAGCTATTCCGTTATATCAGGGCTCCTTCCGTTCTCCTGACCCCTGTAGGTGAGTTGGGACGATATCAGGAAACAAAAATAACCCCCCCTCACCCCCCACCCCCCACCCCCTCACCCCCCACACACACACAATATCAACTGCTCTGTTTTCCGCCAGAGTCCGGACAGGAGCCAGGCCACAGACTTAGAAAGGGGGAAACCTTCATAACTACGCGTTTGGTCAATTGTCCGGTCAAATCTCCCGTGAACATCCGTCTGCGATTTATGCGACACCTGACTTCGGATTTGTCCCAGGAATATGTAGTAATGGATCAAGTCCTGCAGAATCTGTAGCTCATTCATCTTTCAGACGGTCAGAGATTCCCGTGAGATTCCAGGGCTGTAAGATGCCCCGCTATGGTACAGCCATGAAGTGGCATAACAGAGGAAGAAAAAAAAAAATCTGTAGTCGGTGCATTTAAGGGACGCTCTCCTTTGTTTGTCTTTCCTTTTTCCCTTGCTCCCTCTTTTTCTTTCTCCTTATCTAATGCACACACGTAAATACACATACACAACCAGACTTCATGTTGCTGCATGACCAGATCATGTGGAGCAGCCTGTGTTGTGTGCTCATAGCTGAGCTTTGCAGATTTTCATTCTGCCTGCTAGAAGGTCACCCCCTTCACCCTTTTTTTCCCCCCTCGTTCATTGCCTGTGTATATTTTGCAAAAAAATAAGGAAGTTGAGTATGGCTTTCAGTTAGACACTATCTCTCTGTCTGTCTCCCACCCGTTCGGCTCGCTCTATACCCAGTGGGCCAGTCTAAATAGAAGGAGGAAGTGCAGGATTTTCTGTACAAGTCAATCCCGAAACAACTGGATGGCTATAGAAGATCCCCGTATCGGACCAACTTATCGGGAGTTAAAACAAATCTGGCAGCACTCCTCATGGCTCGGGCACAGACGTCAGTCTGCAAGAGTTCCATGTTTTCTATGGCGCACTTTGTCTGCCTGCATTTGTGTGGGCTATCATGTTGCTTTTCTTGCTCTCTGTATCCCCGTCCCTCTCTTTCTCTTTATGTGTCGCTCTAGCGCTCTCTCATTCTTTTTTATCACCTTGCCCCACTCTTTCTTATAAGTTTACTCTGCTGTCACTCATATTCATAGCTAGATATACCACACACACGACTCTCAAGTGATAATATCCAAGGTATGACAGCGGATAATATGGAGGGTAATATAGGGTGGTAATATTGAAGGTTCCTCCTCATCTTCCTCCTTTTTTGTCTCCTCCTCCTCCTCCTCTGTTAGGGGTCACCACAGCAGATCATACGTTGCCATCTCTTCCTGCCCTCGGAGGGTAGTTTTAAATGTTTCAGTTGTGTGGTTTGCAACAACATGCTCACAGAGAAATGTTTTCCACATCTCCGTACTAACAAAGCTAGGCGGCACAGTGGCCCAGTGGTTAGCACTGTTGCCTCACAGTAAGAAGGTCCTGAGTTTGAACCCCGGGCCGTCCCAGGTCCTTTCTGTGTGGAGTTTGCATGTTCTCCTCGTGTCTGTGTGGGTTTCCTTCAGGTCCTCCAGTTTCCTCCCACCATCAAAGACATAAAGGGTTAATACTCCTGTCTGTGTCCCTGACCAAGGCCACAGGAGGAAATAGCTGGAGTCGGTCCCCCGGGGTGCTGCACAGCGGCTGCCCACTGCTCCTCACTACACAACTAGGACGGGTTAAATGCGGAGAATGAATTTCGTTGTATGTATGTACAATGACAAATAGATTGTATTCTATTCTATTCTATTAAGGTAAAGGGCAGAATTATACATCTATCTGTATTTGTAGTGTATCTGTTGACGTGTACTTGTGGTTTATATTACGTAGGGAAAAACAAAATGACAACTTAAAACTAGAATTTGTGAACGCTGATATGCTATTAAGAGGAAAGATGAACGGTCATTAGGTACCAGACGCTTGGGTGCTGCAGGCCACGATGCCAACTCATTGAGGTTCATGGACCTGGAGATTGTTAATCAGCCTCCCAGGGGCGGAGATGGGGAGAACCGCATTTTGAAGAGGGAGGCCTGGTTTACCGTCACTCTAAATATGGTCACACTTAGTGGTATGAATGAGGACCTGTCCCTTATCTGTTTTCTATGAACCTGGCCTATTGCTTGTCCATATAATGATGTTGGATATTTCCGCAATCTGTATGGATGATCACTATCTTGATGGCCTGTCAATTATGTGCGAGCGTGATTGGTCAATTATGAGGGTATACCTACGGATGGAGATATTCATTGCCTTGAGTCGACTACTACTACTTTCAGCTGCTCCTGTTAGGGGTCGCCACAGCAGATCATCTGTTTCCAGCTCTTCCTGTCCTTCCTCTGTCACACCAGCCACCTGCATGTCCTCCCTCACCACATCCATAAACCTCCTCTCTGGCCTTCCTCTTCTCCTCTTCCCTGGCAGCTCCATATTCAGCATCCTTCTCCCAATATACCCAGCACCTCTCCTCCACACATGTCCAAGCCATCTCAATCTCGCCTCTCATTTCACTTCACAAATAAAGTGTCATTCATTGCCTTGAATGGCACTTTATTTGTGAATGAGCGTCGGTTGACCATGAGGGTGTGTCTGTGGGTGTGGGGTTTTTAAGCTTCGAACGAGCACTTTGTAAACAGCACACCGAAGAAGGCGCCACACCGGAAACGTTCTGAAAATTAAAATCAGGTTATGCAGAGTGCGGCCTTTTCCTGCTTTACCGAGTCACGATTCTGGTCCAGCGCTCTGGGAGTTTGTAAAAGGACTGGGAGTGAAGCCTGTTCTTATCTTGACTGTGGTTAACATGGCCAAGGCCCTTCAGTCATAAAACACCTCATTAAATCTCCTCTTAGTCACCCTCATCCAGGGGGACTGCAGGTCAACCGATTTGTTTGCAACGTGTCTCGTACGCACATAGATGCTCGCCGGAGCCTTCACAGAAATATGGGGCCATGTACATTGAAATGCAAGGGCCGTTTCACCGCCGAGCTGCCCGGTGGGGTTTCCAGCTGTTCTCCTTTTGGAGGACATTAAACGAATGAACGCGAAGCCCGAACGTGACGCCGTTGTCGAGTTCGCTTAATTTTCCTTTATTTTCCAGTTTTTCCGTGTATTGTCTCTGGTTTGTTGACTTCCCTCCAGTACAAGTCATCACTCCTCGCTCCCAAGTTGGGTCTCCTCGGCATCTTTCAGTGTTTCGCCCCGCTAATTTTTTGCCCCGGCTTCTCTCTGCACCGGAGAAGCCGATTTAGTGTGTGAACGGGTGAGCTTTGCCCTCCTCACAGGGCAATATGCTGTCTTGGTCTTCAGGGGCCGGAACAGAGCAGCTATTTGTGGCCCCGGATTTCACAATGGACAAAGCCGGGAACACAAACTCACAAGCGTTTGCCGAAGTCTCTTGAGGAGATGGACCTTTTCACAATGATCCCCATTGACGACGATTGACTCCTCCCCAGTCGTGGAGCGGATGCTACCGGCACATACACAAACTGTTTAACACACACGCACACAAAGGCATACATACACATGTAGCAATCGAAATTTCAGTACAGTCTACTATTTATTTACTCCCAAGTGTTGCCCCCTACTGTTTATTATCAGAACCTTGAAGCCCCCCCCCCAGAAACAACTAAAAACAGTGGTATTCCTACAAGCTCTTATGGCAAAAAAGAAAGAAAAATGGGTACTGTGAAGCCGTAGAAAGGGGATTTGTTTACACAATGTGTCCTTGAAAACTTTCTAACGACTGAAACCTTTTCCATTGGAAAATGCTGGATTTGGGGGATTAAGAGGCCACACACAACTTCCCACCACAACCAGTGAGCTCGTAGTCCAGAGTTTTATCAGACCACCTTTAACACGGGGTGGTGTTTGTTTTATTTTTACTACTTTCATTAATCCCCGTGGGGCAATTCTTTCTCTGCATTTAACCCATCCTAGCTGTGTAGCTAGGAGCAGTGGGCAGCTGCCGTGCAGCACCCGGGGACCAACTCCAGTTCGTCTCGCCATGCCCCGGTCAGGGGCACAGACAGGAGTGTTAACCCTAACATGCATGTCTTTTCGGTGGTGGGGGAAACCGCAGCACCCGGAGAAAACCCACCGCAGACACGGGGAGAACATGCGAACTCCACACAGAGGACGACCTGAGATGACCCCAAGGTTGGCCAACCCCGGGGTTCGAACCCAGACCCTTCTTGCTGTGAGGCGACAGCGCTAACCACTGGGCCACCCGTGCCGGCCCCCCCCCCAAGTGTGTTCCGAGTGGCGGGCATGGACCCAGAAATCGGCCTCGAGCTGCTTTAAAATGGCCATTCACTCAGAACCACTTCGAAGCAGGGCTGTTATTAGCATGTAAAGTTAGCTGGATCTCAAACCCGCGCAGTCGGTTTGGTCACCGTCGGTCCAAACGCACAACGGTGCGTCGTCTCATCTCTTAACATTGGTGCTGCAGGGGAAAGTTGCCAGCGGCATCAGAAGTTAGTCTGTTCAGTGGAACTCTGCTCTTGCTTCCCCCTAAAACCGCGCCACTAACCCACATTCGCCCTCGCCTCGAACCGCCGCTCGTGTGTCCGGGGGTCGCCAGCGAGCACGCCGCTGGCTCCAAGTCAACTCCATCGTCTGTAGTACTGCGGTACACAGACTTTCCTCGTATTCGCTGGGATGACATAATGACAAGAAGCATTTCCACTCGGTAGTACTCTGAACATCCCAGCTGACGCCGCCTCTCCGCGCTGTTTAATTCATTACTCCCCGGTTCCTTTACCGCCGTGTGTGTGCGTGTGCACGCATCATAATGCATATATGCCAGTATTAAGAGGCTTACATGTTTACGTGTGTGTGTTTACATGCTTATGTATGTATGTATGCGAGTATGTGCTTGTGGTTTGCATGTGTGTGCGTGCGAGACACCGCGTGCTTGGGTTCTTGTACATTCCTGCACCCGTGTTCATTATTCATGTTCATTTCCACGGGCGTCGCTGCCTTTACTTCGCCCGCTGTTCTGTCGTAGCGTTGTGGAGCGAGTGGAGGTTGTTGTGTGTGTCTGGTGGAGGATGGAGGGGGGAGTGGGGTAATTGAAATTCACTGTTCAGCCCCCCCCCCCCCCCCACAAACCCCCAGCTCTCTTAACCCAAATCCCGTCCACCGCCGGCTGCTGTTGAATGAGGCCTTGTGCAGACGTGAGGATGTGAAGAGAATTTTAACCGAGGTTTCTTTTAAATACTCTGTCCCTCTCTGCCTTTCACACCCTCCCCGTCCGTCCGTCTGTCCGTCCGTCCGTCTCTCTCTTCCTCCGTCTCTCTCTTCCTCCGTGCTTTACATGCACTGTTCTTCACTGTTTGTACTGATCTGCTGACCTGAAGTGATCAGTAGTAATGTGGATGACAGGACCGATACAGGTATAGGCATCCGTTGTGCGTTTCGCTCAGCAAAAAAAACTTCTCATAAATTTGGAAAATTGAATCACTTTAGTGTAATTCAGCCTGTAAGACGAGGGGATGACCGCTTTTAAGTTATATCAGGTTTTTCCAAAATCCCAGACTATACCTATTCTCATCACAATATCGATGCTATATTGATATATTGCCCAGCTCTACTGTAGCTTCCCCCCCCCCCGCTTTGTTCCTTGACTTGACTTGTGTTTCTCCACATCATTTTCCCAATCTCTTAACTGTTTGGTAGGATTCACTCTTTCACTTTTTTTTTTTTAACAAAATTATGTTTTTCTCCTCCTGAAGTTGGCTCCTAGTCAGGTCTTCAATGCAATTTCCAGCATTTGACACTTGCAGCATCTGCAGGGACCACGAATTTGCCGCATGCATATTCACACGCTGCACACAGCGTCAACACATGTGCATTTGCGCACACACACACAAGCACACACTTAACCTCATTCCACAACCTTGTGTCACGTTACGGTTTAATCCACAACTTCCTCAATGATAAACACATTTTCATTACATCGGGTTCCTGGAATCGCCAATCCCCCCCCCCCATTTCCCTCCAAAAGTATCCCGCCACACTATGTTTGGCTTAGCGCGGCGGGGACGGGACGCATTTATTTAATGACCATTATTTTTGGCGTTGGTGCATCACATCAATTAGGCTAAGCTTTTCCCTCTCGAACCCAATCATGGTTATTGCTGCGCGTGCGTCGCAGGTGTTGGGAAGTGTGTGGACGAGCGAGTGGCAGAGAGCGCGAGTCAGGCCTGCCGCTGGAGCGGATAGACGAGAGCGCTCTCTCGCTTAGCCCTCCACAAAACTGGCTTTATCTCTATTTATAGAGCCGGGCGGGGCGTGTTATGTCGGTGGGCCATTAAAACTTAATCAAAGAGATGGCGTTCACTCACCCGACGGAGGGCCCGCCGCGCTGTTCCCCGCTTCACAAGCAAGGAAGACTTTTTACGGACAGAGGAGTGCATGGAGGAAACGAGAAGAGAGGGATTTTGAGGGCGTGGGTGGAGAAACACACACACAGAGAGGGAGGGGGGGGGGAAGATGGAAAAGGGGCAGTGAGGGAGGACGGCACCGAGGAAGGGAAGCTGAGAATAGAGTTGAGATGAAACTTCTTTTTTTCTTAGGTTTTGGCACCGAAACATGTTTTTCTTCTTGTTCTCTAGCAATTAGCTGTTCACATAAGAGAGACAGAAAAAAGCCAAAACAGCTTACTGCGGACGCACAAACACAATATGAGAGACATGGGATGCACGGCTAGTCAAAGTGCAAGCAGGAAGTCCTGGTCAAACACACGAACCTGAGAACAAGTCTGTCTGTGCGTACGTCACTCGCTACGATGCCGTAATGTGTAACCCCTCGTTTTTCTCCCCAATTGTACCCGGCCAATCACCCCACTCTTCTGAGCCGTCCCGGTCGCTGCTCCACCCCCTCTGCCGATCCGAGGAGGGCTGCAGACCACCACATGCCTCCTCCCATACATGTGGAGTCGCCAGCCGCTTCTTTTCACCCGACTGTGAGGAGTTTCGCCAGGGGGACGTAGCACGTGGGAGGATCACACTCCCCCCCCCCCCCCCCCGGACAGACGTCCCGACCGAGCAGAGGAGGCGCTAGTGCAGCGACCAGGACACATACCCACATCCGGCTTCCCACCCGCAGACACGGCCAGTTGTGTCTGTAGGGACGCCCGACCGAGCCGGAGGTAACGCGGGGATTCGAACCGTCGATCCTCGTGTTGGTAGGCAACGGAATAGACCGCTATGCTAACCGGACTCCTGCCATTTTATTACACATGCTTATAAAATGTTACACAGTGTTGTAAGCCTTCCTATACATACCCATCATATGTCTGTCTGTCTGTCTGTCTGTCTGTCTGTCTGTCTGTCTGTCTGTCATAGTGCTGCTGTAGCTTTAAAGGTTGTTTGTTGCTCTCGTCAGTTCCTTATAATGTGGTTAGTAATGCAGAGTATGGCTAGAAACACAGACGGCTTATGACACCGGCGCTGTCAGAAACACAATTAGCCCGGCCGCTTTAAACGCAGAGGCATCTCTTGTTTATCGCCAACTCCATTTTTTTTGTCTTTTTGCATTCTCGCACAGCACTTTTTTTATGGCATCAAACTGTCGAACGTCGCACACCGATCCGTAGAGCCGGGATACAGTATGGATGGATGGGGGCTGTCGTCAGCACAGCCACCGGTCCACAGCAGACGGGAAGCACCGGCAGTCACGGTGACCCGGTAAGGGGCCGTTTCGGCTCGTCTCAGAAACGGGACACGCAGAGGGCCCGAGATCTGAGATTTGTTGAGAAGACGCGAGGACCGTTCAGGATCAACTCGGAAGTAGTTGCTGTGGATTTTCTCGCCGACTTGCAGTTTGATGATGATGCCCTCGTACGTGACACCACACTTGGTACTTCCCTGTGAGCTTGATGGTGCTGCACATGCTCGGTGTCGATATGAACACACACACACACACACATATATATATATATATATATATATATGTGTGTGTGTGTGTGTATAAAGAGAGTTGTGGAGAGGCAGAGAGTGCCCCTATGCCATCCGTGGGGATTTCGAGGGTCAGTAACCCCGGGCTGGTCAACATCTGAGTCAGATAAACGCACCGCCCGAGCGTTGCTCATGGACACGGAGGGGGGGCGCACAAGTCAGACGGGCACGAGATTATCTGCGGTCCGCACAGCAGCGTAGTGTGTAACCAGTCGGAGCCACTGGTTCGTAATCTCTGCCTTTTTTCACCGCATGCGTGGTTACTTCTGTTCACCCCCTCTCTGCGTTTTCAGCGCGGGGTTCATTCTCATGTAGACTTCCTGTATACCTTCCTGTACTGCTTTCTTTCGGTTTTTGTACATGTTTATCACAAGAGCTTGTGTGTTGTGCTGTGTAGACCCAGCATCAGGAAGCAGTATGACAGCTCCGTCGCTTGCGAAACCATCTGTGTGTGTGTGTGTGTGTGTGTGTTTGTGTGTGTAGAAGTGTGAATGTCTGTAAAGGCTGCATGACGCCTCAGTCCCTCTCTGTCTGGTGGAGTGCAGAACAGGAAGTAGCGAGGTAGGGCTCAGTCGGTGCCGTTCTCTCTTCCTGTCCTCCACTTTGTTCACTTGCTCCGGATTTAGACTGGCTTTTGAGTCCTGGTGGGAAGGACATCCTGGATTTTAGGAGAAAGGACTACTCCTCTGTGTTGTCTGAGTGGCAGTGCTGTTAGTGCGTCATAGGTGTGTGTGTGTTTTTGTGTATATGTGTGTGTTTTAGGAGGCAGAGGGGGGGGGAGGGAGGGTGTTGGCAGCAGAGGCCGGGGCCCAGCATGGCTAGCGAGGAACTGCTGGAGGACTGCGTAGGAGAGTTGACCACAAACTCCCCTGAACGCACTGACCAGGGTGACACGGACCCTTCGGTAGGCAACAACGGCCAGAGCGGCCCGAAACATGGCTGCCTCCACACCGTTCGTCTCTCCGTCCGTTAACGTGGCCCGTCTCTCTCTCCTCCTGTCGGCTTCCTCGTTCACTTCCTGTGAAAAATACCCCAATTTCTTACCCTGACTCGCTTCTGAGCTCTCGTCCTTTTTCCGCCGCTGTATTTTCACCCTGCTGTGGTCGCACACGCCCTGCTCCCTGGATTCCTTTTGTTGTAAAACACCAGGGATTAAACGGCATTGTGTTGTGCGGGAGTGTGTCACAGCAGAAACGCTCCCTTCCTGTTGCTCATGCTGCTGCTTCATGAATGGGGCGGCTTGCTGCTCCGCCGCCGCCGCCGCCGCCACTGCTGCGAGAGCCTCTCTGTGCCAGCCTTGCTTCAAGCCAGGATGGCCTGTGTGTGTCTGTGTGTGTCTGTGTGTGTCTGTTAACCATGCACTTGTGTACCCATCCGTCTCCGGTCATCGGTGCCTTCTCAGTCTGAAGATGAACCAGAAGTCTTTGCGGCCCAGTTCTCTCTCTCTCTCTCTCTCTCTCCACAAAAATGATCCCAACCCTTATCTTTTGCCTCACGAAGGGCACACTATTTTCCTAAGCACACTTCTTTTTTGGTCACACTTTCCTTTAGCCTCGCGCTGTCGTTGTGTCGCCCTGTTCAGTGTGCTCGACAGTATGCGTGGCTTATGGCGATTACATTACTTTAATATTGTGCGGAGACCGCTCCCGGGACCCGCGTATAAAATTGCATGTAAGTAGCAGCTGAAATCCCGCGCCTACTTTAGCCCGTGCTGTGCGATTTGGCTGGGCTGCTCGGGCCCCCGGGGCCTGCTCTCCCCCTGTACTGTGCTGCAGACGGATTATGGTTTTAGTGGGTGTAGAGCCGGCACGGCTCAGCCTCCGTCCCGCGCGCTGCTGGACGGACACGGAGACGCAAGAGGCTGTAATCAGATCTGCTCCGCTGGACGGCTGGTTAGCTTGCTGAGTAGCGGGCCGGCGGGCCGGCGCAGTGAGCGGGGCCCCCTCGGCAGCCTGTGATTACGGTCTTTTATTGGGGAGGGGGCCGCTCTCTGGATACGCAGCCGCTTATGTGAGTATGTTGCCGTGACGCTGGACGAGTGCACCGGTTCGAGTCCCCGTGTTACCTCCGGCTCGGTCGGGCGTCCCTGCAGACACAACTGGCCGTGTCTGCGGGTGGGAAGCCGGCTGTGGGTATGTGTCCTGGTCACTGCACTAGCGCCTCCTCTGGTCAGTCAGGGCACCTGTTCGGGGGGGGGGCTGGGGGGAATAGCGTGATCTTCCCATGCGCTACGTCCCCCTGGTGAAACTCCTCACTGTCAGGTGAAACTCCTCACTGTCAGATGAAATTCCTCACTGTCAGGTGAAACTCCTCACTGTCAGGTGAAATTCCTCACTGTCAGGTGAAACTCCTCACTGTCAGGTGAAACTCCTCACTGTCAGGTGAAACTCCTCACTGTCCGGTGAAACTCCTCACTGTCAGGTGAAACTCCTCACTGTCAGGTGAAACTCCTCACTGTCAGGTGAAAAGAAGCGGCTGGCGACTCCACATGTATGGGAGGAGGCATGCAGTAGTCTGCAGCCCTCCCCGGATCGGCGGAGGGGGTGGAGCAACAACTGGGATGGCTCAGAAGTGTGGGGTAATTGGCCAAGTGCAGCTGGGGAGATAAAGGGGGGGGGGTATCTATGTGTTCCATCGAGGCCTATGTATATCTACACCGTGTGTGTGTGTGTGTGTGTGTGTGTGTGTGTGTGTGTGTGCGTACATTCTGTACCTGTGCCTGTGAACTACCCAGAGGCAGGTGAGGCCTCGATTGATTTCAACCTCTATTTATGGCGTTCAGATCTGCCGTAATCCGGTTTGCAGCGATCCGTAAGCGAGGTGATGCGAGCACTCAGCCTTTTTTTTTTCTTTTTTTTTTTTTTTACTCGCTTTAATGCCCCCCGTCCGCTTCGGCGCTTTCCTGCAAGTCGCAGCTCGGCAGGTTTCAACCGTTCAAGCCACACTTGCACTGACTGCCGTCGCTCCCCGGCCGCTGCGCTCCCCCCCCAGACGTCGGAGGAGGACTGGTAGCGGCTTCGTCTCGCTTAACCTCAGCCCAGCACGTCTCAGCCGGAGACCTCAGACCCAGAATCGGTCGCCTTTTTTTTTCCTCTCTCTCCCTCTGTTGCTCGTATACCACGATCATCACCTCTCTCTGTCTCTCTCTCCCTCTCTGCAGAAGGGCAACCCCCCCTGCCCTCCCTTCTGACTTTCTCTACAAATTTTTTTTAAATTCTTTTCAATTCCCCCTCTTAACTTTTTCTCTCTTCTGGCGTTTGTTCGTTAGTATGTCAGTGTTTTTCGTCGTACGCTGTTTTTTGGTTCGTTGCAACACCTACCTCGAGCTGTCATCTGAAACAGGATATACTACCCGAAGCCTCGAGAAAATAAGTTCACTGAACCGTCCCTGGTGCCTGACAAACATATTTCATCATCTCCTCCCTCTCCTACCCCTTTGTTCATGCCACACTTCTCCTCTCTTCCTTTCCCTTCCTCTTCCTTCTGTGCAAACTCCCTGACCCCCCCCCACCCCCCCCCCGTTTTTTTCTCCACCTCTTCCCTTTCCGCTGCCCTTTGTCCTACTCATTGCTCTGACCTTTGCTCTCCTCACTTCCCCCCCCCCTCCTTACAGAGTGACCCAGGTGGGCTGTCAGTGCTCCAGCAGCTGGGTCTAGACCAAAGCTCGGACTTCTCCGATTCCAGCGTGCAGCAGCACCTGGACGAGCACCGCGAGAGGATCCGCAGGGAGATCCGCAAGGAGCTGAAGATCAAGGAGGGCGCGGAGAACCTGCGCAGGGCCACCACGGACAAGAGGAACGCCCAGCAGGTGGACTCCCAGCTCCGTACCTCCAATCGCAGGCTAGACTACCTCCACGCTCAGCTGCAGGAACTGGATGCTCACATCGTGGTCAAGAGCCATGATGACGTCAAAGGTAGTGGTAACCAATGAGAGATGGTGTGGTGGTCATTTTGCTTTTAGCCCGTGGAATGTGGTGGCTAGTATTTCTGATCTGCTACAGCTAGGACTGTCACGAGTAATCGTGTAACTCAATTGACTAACGCACAAAAAAAATCCTCAATGACAGTTTACTGCCTTGAAGCTTCAATTACATCTTATTCTGCATGTCTAAGCAAGCCCGATGTGCTCAGATGATCATTACTGTTGCACGTGGATGATGCAGATCATCTGAGTTGAGAAAATGGAGGAAAGAAAAGACGAACAAAAAAAGAAACGAGACGAGACATGAGCCAAAGGAGAAAAAAAAAGCCAACGTTTGGGACCATTTTCAATTAAAATGCGTAGAAAATGCAGTGTTCATCAAGCATCGCAAAGCTGAAACTGCTTACCACAACAGCACAATGTCCACGCTGCAGCACAATGTCCACGCTGCAGCACAATGTCCACGCTGCAGTGCCTCAGAAGACAGCATCCTGCCTATAAATGTGTGATTTTATTTGACTAGCACCACTCTGTGTACACTCAAGGTCAGCTCGCTTTAAAAGATGTAATGAAACAGGGATGACAGAAGAACATGGACCAGAAATTTAAAAAAAGCATATCACAAATGGGGAGATGTTACATTGCTGCGGGCGATGGGGGGGGGGGGGGCGGTCCAGAGTGTAAATTGTAGGCCAGAGTGAACCCAAAAGAACTCATCCCATTAATTTTCAAAATAATCCAGAAATTCCTCAATTACCAAACTGGTCATCAGTGACAACCCGAGTATAACCTAGTCAGATTGTGGCCAATTTCAGATTTTCTAGGACTGAGAAACGGGTAGTTTGGGCGTTAAGGTTTCGCTTTTGCAAAATAAAAGAGTACAATTATGATATTCTGTCGCGAGATTATAAAAGGCCGTCACAGTTATTTTGATGGTCAGTCATTTGTCTTTTTGAACACTCAACCTCCCCCCTACTTCTCAATCTCCAGATTCTCCACAATCACCGGGGATGGTCAGCCGGACGTCGACCAATCAGGCCCGCATCGCTGCTTTGGAGCGGCAGCTGAATATAGAGCTGAAGGTCAAACACGGGGCAGAGAACATGATCCCCATCTACGCCAATGGAGCCACCAAAGTATGAAACTGGGCCCAGGGTCACTTTTGTAAATGTGCCACCTGTTACTACCAGTATTGCAAACAGATTTAAGATTTACTGTTGTTAGGGCGTCCGGGTAGCGTAGCGGTCTATTCCGGTGCCTACCAATACGGGGCTTGCTGGTTCGAATCCCCATGTTACCTCCAGCTTGGTCAAGTGTCCTTACAGATACAATTGGCCGTTCTGAGGATGGGGAGCCGGATGTGGGTATGTGTCCTGGTCGCTGCACTAGTGCCTCCTCTGGTCGGTCAGGGTGCCTGTTCAGGGGGGAGGGGGAACTGGGGGGAATAGCGTGATCCTCCTACGCGCCACTTCCCCCTGACGAAACTCCTCACTGTCAGGTGAAAAGAAGCGGCTGGCGACTCCACATGTATCGGAGAAGGCATGTGGTAGTCTGCAGCCCTCCCCGGATCAGCAGAGGGGGTGGAGCAGCGACCGGGATGGCTCGGAAGAGTGGGATAATTGCGGTTGTCCCGCTGGGTGGGAAATGAAGAGAGAGCAAAGGCAAGATAGGACAATACACAAGCATTGAAATTTAGCCAATATTAGCTAAACACTATGATGGAAAGTATTGGGAATTTATAGCTGTCCTTGTAAAAATACCGTACTAAAGATGCTCTAAAGTACTCCATGATCTTCTTACCCTTGACATGATGATGCTCTTCCTCCAATACCTGCCTCCCTACAGACATATTTTGAAAGAACGATAGCCTAGTACCTTCAGCATATCGAACTCTGCCCTCACTCCCTGTCTCTTCTCGCCACTCTCCCCTTGCCAGGACCCATCCTCTCTCACTCAGTCAGCTGATTTGTGAGGAAGTAGTTCAGAAATGGATAAAGGTTACCAGGACGTGGTGTGAATACTTTTGTTCTGTGCTGTCTTCCTTCATCCACACTGCCCCCCACCCCCAAAGGACAAGAAGCTTGTTCAGACTGCTCAGCAAATGCTGCAGGACAGCAAGACGAAGATCGACATCATCCGCATGCAGATCCGGAAGGCCAAGCAGGCCACGGAGCAGTCTGAGGATAACCAAGGTGCCCGTGGTGTTATTTATTTTATCTTTTATTTCTTTTCATCAAAAGTCATCTCTTTAATCCACTTTCATCACATCTATCAATGTCTAAATTTGATAAGTGTTGCATATTTTTGTTCAAACTTAGGACTGCACGTTATGCGCTTTTCTCTCAAACATGCACACAAACTTTACCTCACCGTCCACACAGAGAAAGATGGCGTCCACTACAGCCCTCTCAGTCGCTCTCGGGATCAGGCCTTATTGATGCTACTGCATCCTCTTGATGTCCGAATGCTAAAAGTCATGCTTCACTTACTAGAGGATAGAGAGAGAGAGGGGTGATGGATGGAACAAGCCAGAGATGATGACGGGATGAAGCACAGGAAAGAGAGGGGGATATGAAAAAGACAAAAGCTAGGAAGAGACACATTAATAGACGAGGAGAAAGAAGATATTCCCGTAAGAGACAATGCCGGGACAGTTGGGAATATATCTTCATCCTTCCGTACCTTTCTCCACGCCTTTTGGGTTTAGAAGACATTTCTACCCAAGGCTGTTCCCAAGCTCTGTGAATCTGAACCCCTCTATATAGGACACTCACACTCCTGTGAACACGCACACTTGTTCGAGAAAAAAACATCCCCACATCACTCGGCTTCACCAGACCTGCAAGCAAACAAACACAACGAATCAACCGCAAGAGGGGTCGCTGTAAATCCAGCGTCTTGCGACAACTTCCCAGAGTTCATGTCTGCATGTTCCTGGCTGGTTATTTTTGGAATGGACAAGAACTGAATTAAATATGTAAAATGAGTTTTATAAGGGTTGGGGATGAGCCGTTGCCTCAAGTGAAGGAGTTCAAGTATCTCGGGGTCTTGTTCACGAGTGAGGGTAGGACGGAGCGGGAGATTGACAGGCGGATCGGTGCAGCATCAGCAGTAATGCGGGCGTTGTACCGGACCGTTGTGGTGAAGAGGGAGCTGAGCCGGGAGGCAAAGCTCTCAATTTACCAGTCAGTCTTCGTTCCAACCCTCACCTGTGGTCATGAGCTTTGGGTAGTGACCGAAAGGGTGAGATCGTGGATACAAGTGGCTGAAATGTGTTTCCTCCGTAGGGTGTCTGGGCTCAGCCTTAGAGATAGGGTGAGGAGCTCGGACATCCGGAGGGAGCTCGGAGTAGAGCCGCTGCTCCTTCACATCGAAAGGAGCCAGTTGAGGTGGTTCGGGCATCTGATTAGGATGCCTCCAGGGCGCCTTCCTGTGGAGGTTTACCAGGCACGGCCAACTGGGAGGAGACCCCGGGGTAGACCCAGAACTCACTGGAGGGACTACATGTCCAATCTGGCATGGGAACGCCTCGGGATCCCCCAGGAGGAGCTGGGGGGCGTTGCTGGGGAGAGGGACGCCTGGAGTGCCCTACTTAGCTTGCTGCCACCGCGCCCCGACCCCGGAAAAGCGGCTGATGATGAGATGAATGAATGAGTTTTATAAGTGGCTTCTCACATGCAGATTCATGCAGTGCCATTAATTCCTATTGTTTACTGTTCAAATTCTTGTGGTAACTAAACCGCTAGTTAGCAGTCTTTTCTTTTCTTTCTGTGGTTTTCATTCTTATTATTATTTTAGTATACCGCTCCGGGGAAAAAAAAACACTTTCTGTGTGAACCTTTGTTCCTTCCTGTCTGTCACCTACATTTTTAACTTTGCACGAAAGTCATAATGTTCTCAAGGATGCTCCTCATGAAGTGATTATGGTTTTTACATCCGTGATCATTGATATAATATCACAGATGTAATAAGCCTTGTGGGTATTATTGCTTTGGGATTTGACCAAACTTGTCATCCTGGTCTCAGGTAAGCCGGACCTGTGTGGGGTGGAGCTGCGTGTGGAGGAGCTATGGCATCACTACCGTGTGGAGCATGCCATGGCCGAGGGAGCCAAGAATATGCTGCGACTGCTGGGAGCTGGCAAGGTCCAGGACAAGAAAGCCATTGCTGAGGTGAGAGCACGGGGAAGGAATAAAGAGGATGATTCAGTATGTCCAGTCATGTATTTATGTTGTTGTTTCTGTGTCTATAATATCCATCCAAAATACATGGTGGAAATCTGTTTCCATCTGTCCGTCTGTCTATCTGGGTAGCCATCTAGCTGACTGGCAAGCTGTTTAGCTATCTGTCTGTCTTTCTCAGTCTGTTTCGCTGAGCTGATAGTGCTATTTAGGCCCTGTGATGGCCTGGCGGCCTGTCCAGGGCGTCTCCCCGCCGGCCTCCCAGTGACTGCCTGGATAGGCTCCAGCATCCCCGTGACCCTGAGAGCAGGATAAGCGGTTCAGATAATGGATGGATGGATGGATGATACTGCTATTTAATATTGTCAATGGGTTTATCAATATTTAAAACTCAATACCATCAGGTGTGGACGTCTTCTCCCACTACTTATCTGTCTGTCAATCCATTTATATGTCCTTTGGTCTCTCTCTCTCGTTATCTCTCTCTCTGTCTGTCTGTCTGAGCGTATTGGCGGTTTTGTAACCGGCGTTACTTGCTTTGTTTGCTCAAAGGCGCAGTGCGGCCTGAGCGAATCGTCCCAGCGTCTGGACCTGCTGAGGGGCTCTCTGGAGCAGCGGCTGCTGGAGCTTCCGCAGGACCACCCGAAGGCCTGTCTCATCAAAGAGGAGCTCGTCCTGGCCTCCTCCTCAGCCTTCAGCTCCCGCTACGGCACCCCCTATGTTCATAACCAGTACAGCACCCTCAGCAAACCCTCACCACTCACCGGTGAACACAGATACAGATTTGATTTTTGGCTGCGCTCTAACTGTTGGGAAGTGAATAGGGCATCTGAGGGGTAAATGAGTGTGATGCTGCCTTGTCTGTCTGTCTGAATATTTGCCTTTTTTTGTGTTTCTCCCCCTATTTCGACCTCACCGCATCGCCAGGTACCCTACAGGTATGTTTGCTGGGCTGTGTGAGGCTTTTGGAGGTGGTCCCGGGGCGAAGTCGAGGTACCCCATTGGTTCTCCCCTCCTACACACAAGGTGACGGACGGTCCTCCTTCAAACTGAGCGGCCTCTACAGCCGCAGCACCAGCAGTATGAGCCTCAAGATCCCCGGCAAGTCTGATGAGCTGTCTTGTAAGTGTGTCCATGGTTGTGCATTTGCAGATAACACGCTCGTGTGCACAATATCCTCTGTAAATAAAGCTGACTTGGTAGACTAGTTAATTATCCACGTCATGTACAGGTTCTTAAACCTTTTCAGCCTTGGAGGAAAATTGCTTCTATATGACCAACATTGGCATGTAAGACCATCATCAGAAGATTAAATAGTGCAGTGTAGTGATTCCACATGCTTGTCTCCCATGTCAGTTTCTCCACAACATATGACAAAACTATTTATGGCACACAGACGGGGTACATAGCCACGATCAAACATACATCCTGCACGCCTGTTTTTTTCCAAAACGCCACTACCTCTCTCGCTCTTGCACGAGCTACCGGAGGGCGAATGTGGGTCTTTACGACAAAAGGCAACACTAATGCGAGATGAAGTCATTCTCTCGTGAACACCACCGCCTTTGTCCGCGGGGTCATGCAAAGTCAACAAAAATTCAAAACCCATAGTAGCGTCAAGGATTTTTTTTCCGGCGTGTGGAATCAATAACCGAGCAGGCTGTTCGCACGGATTAACCTGGTCATCCTGTTACACATCTTGAACACCCGCTATGCACCTTCTTTTGTGCACTTCGCAGCCGAGGTGAGCGCCGTGCTGAAGCTGGATAACACGGTGGTGGGCCAGACCGGCTGGAGGACAGCCGGAGAGCATGCCTGGGACCAGACGTTCACCGTGGAACTGGAGAGAGTAAGAATCAGCCCAGTGCACCAGAACACAATGCAACTAATATAACACAGTGAGATGCAACACGCCACACTTAACGTGACGGGGGTACTGGAATTTGATTTTGCCTTGTTTGTATTGCTTGTGTGCTCTGACCTACATATTACTATCTATGCCTGCTTTTCTTTCTCCGGACGAGAACAGAATTTTCTCTGCTGACCAGATCTGGAGTGACATTAAGCGGAAATGGATTTTGAAATATTAAAATGGTGCTGCCGGATGAGAAGCTTGAATTTCATGTTTCCAATTCATGTATTTCGGGTTGTGTTTGGTCCCCAGTCTAGAGAGATGGAGATAGCAGTTTATTGGAGAGACTATCGCTCGCTGTGTGCTCTGAAGTACCTGAAACTGGAGGAATTTCTGGACAACCAGAGACACCAGGTCCAGTTCGAGCTGGAGCCACAGGGGCTGCTGCTGGCCGAAGTAATGGGCGCACACACACACACAAACTCATGTGTACCATTCACATACATTCTTTTTTTTTTTTTACCCCCCCCCCTTCTCTCCCCAATTGTACCCGGCCAATTACCCCGCTCTTCCGAGCCGTCACGGTTGTTGCTCCACCCTCCCCCCGGGGAGGGCTGCAGACTACCACATGCCTCCTCCGATACATGTGGAGTCGCCAGCCGCTTCTTTTCACCTGACAGTGAGGTGTTTCACCAGGGGGATGTAGCGCGTGGGAGGATCATGCTATTCCCCCTCCCCCCTGAATAGGTGCCCCGACCAACCAGAGGCAGCGCTAGTACAGTGACCAAGACACATACCCACATCCGGCTTCTCAACCGCAGACACGGCCAATTGTGTCTATAGGGGCGCCCGACCAAGCTGGAGGGAACACGGGGATTCGAACCAGCGATCCCCGTGTGGTAGGCAACGGAATAGCCCGCCATACCACCCGGATGCCCCCCAATGTGTGTTATGTCACCCATAACACACATGTATGCGGTTACACATGAACACTCCACACGATCCACACCATATGCACATAAATTTGGACACACACAGAAGTGCTGCAGATGTGTGACACTTGTTTGAACCGTGACACACTGTTTTTCAGGTGACATTCTTCAATCCGATCATAGAGAGAGGGCCCAGACTCCAGCGGCAGAAGAAAGTCTTCTCTAAACAGCACGGTAAAAGAATATTTGTGTTTTAAAAAGACAGACAAGACACAGGGATAGAAGATGAGAGAGAATTTTTTTCTTCTTACTTTTTTTAAAGGTCATGTGTAAGTCTAGAAGTTCTTGGTTAAGGTCCAACTCTCTGTGGGATTTTGTTCCCAGTTCCTCAGGTCTTGGTGCTGTTAACATGCAACGATCCACAGCGGCGCCTTGACCTGGTCCAACATGGCCGCTGAACTAAAACATATATAAATATATGTGTGGCGCTCCTTTCATGATAAAAACCTCTGCTTTGGGGGAACTGAGTGCTTAATATCTATTGATTTGTGAACTTCTATTGTCAGCTGTGAATTCCTTTTTTCAAACGGCCAAGCTTCATGAAAGCCAGCACGTAATAAGCTCTTTAGCGCCATCTACCTGTAGGACTGGAGCAACACTAAGTCGGTCGAACACATTTAATGTAGCATGATCGGTGTAAAGTGATTCCTACTACAAGCAGAATGGTGACAGTAAATGTACCGAAGGTAAAAAGTTGATGGCTTCCCTTATTTTGGGGGACGGGGATTATCGCCGTGTTACTGGAAATGGGAACCCGACGGAGCACATGTCATGGTCAGGCCGTCTGGTCTCACTACGTTTGCCCCTGAGATACTGGTAGGACCGATTTGAAGTCATCGGGCTTTGTGGCTGTGTTTGTGAATGAACAAATGAGGACACGGGTGAACATGAAACGCGTACCTGAGTGGCGTGTTCACAGCTTAGGAAATGTTGTGTGGGCAATTAGTTTTTCTCCGTTGCATTTCCATTCAAAGAAAACATGTCTGCATTAAAAAAAAAAAAATCATGGGGCATCTGGGTAGTGTAGCGGTCTATTCCGTTGCCTACCAACACAGGGATCGCCGGTTCGAATCCTCGTGTTACCTCCGGCTGGGTCGGGCATCCCTACAGACACAATTGGCCGTGTCTGCGGGTGGGAAGCCGGATGTGGGTTTGTGTCCTGGTCACTGCACTAGCGCCTCCTCTGGTCGGTCGGGGCGCCTATTCAGGGGGGAGGGGGGAGCTGGGGGGGGAGTAGCGTGATCCTCCCACGCGCTACGTCCCCCTGGCGAAACTCCTCACTGTCAGGTGAAAAGAAGCAGCTGGCGACTCCACATGTATCGGAGGAGGCACGTGGTGGTCTGCAGCCCTCCCCGGATCAGCAGAGGGGACGGAGCAGAGACCGGGACGGCACAGAGAGCAGGGTGATTGGCCGGGTACAATTGGGGGGTAAAAAAGAGGAAAAGAGGTCCGCGGTGGCGTAGCGGTCTAAGCATCGGCTTGGTGTCGATGCAGTTGCCCACTGGGGACCGGGGTTCGCGCCCCGGTCTCGTCAGATCCGACTATGGCCGGACTCGATGAAGCAGCAATCATTGGCAACGCTGTCTTCGGGAGGGGGGCGGAGTCGGCTTGTGTTCGTCATGTGAATGCGTCTCTGTGTGTGTCGGGAAAACAGTGGTTCGGCTTGGATTCGCCTTGTCACGAAAGTGGGGAGGCGCTTTCCTTCGAGACTGCCGGCCGGAGAGATGCAGTTGGCGAACGCATGCAATACGAGGGTGGGTGTTTGAATTAAAATAGGGATCAATTGGCCACTAAATTGGGAGGAAAAAAAGGGAAAAATCAGAAATAAATTAAAAAAAAAAAAAAAGGAAAAAAATCCACAAAAAAAAATTTGTATTTTCTAATGCAGACCTTTAATGCTAACCTGAAAAGACACCTGCGCTGATTGACCTCTGGTTCTGTGTAGCACTTTTTCACAGCTCAGGATTCTACATCCTGTTAGTTGGACAACTAATAAATAAGGCACTAATAAGGGACTGCCATTCGAGTGTGCAGTGTGCAGCAGTATCCTTCTGAGATGCTGCATTTTGCTTCACCCTCCGAGGGGAACGTTTGGAAAAGGCTGTACTCCGTATGTAGGCTAGTGTTCATGTAAGTCAGGGGGCTTCAAGAGTCTTCTCAGTGGCTCCCATATCGTTACCATTTTACAATTCATCCACCCCTCCATTTTGGGCCGCGTCTATTTCAGGCAAGGCCTTCCTGCGTGCCCGTCAGATGAATGTGGATTTGGCGACCTGGGTCCGGCTGCTGAGGAACGCCATCCCCAGCGGAAACAACGCGGCCA
Source organism: Lampris incognitus (assembly GCF_029633865.1). Classification (NCBI taxonomy): domain Eukaryota; kingdom Metazoa; phylum Chordata; class Actinopteri; order Lampriformes; family Lampridae; genus Lampris; species Lampris incognitus. Next base: position 10,782,380 of record NC_079220.1, on the reverse strand, counting down.
CCTACACACCCAGCTTCACGAGCAACACGCTCACGCACACGGCGGGGTACGTGAGCCGTGGCGTAAACCAAGTTATCACGCACTCTCAACCATTTAGGGAAGGCCAGGGCAAATCTGGCAGCTACTCGTCGCACTGCTTAATTTTGCTCATTTTGTTTAACACTAGGCCGCCATTTTGACGGTTTTAGATTTTCAAAGTTTAATAACTTCGTGGGGGGAAAAAGGACAAAGACCTGCCGCTCCCCGAATGCTCCCCAAATTGCGTATTAAAATGAGTTTTAGATCAACTGCGCATTTAAAAAAAAATCTTATGATAAGATCTACCTAAAATGACCATGAGCCGTCAAAAAGACTGCTTGTTACGTATGTTAGATTAGCAATATGTGTTTTCCGTTTTGTTTTTCAGGTAATATTTTCACTTTTTCAATTTTGCTATTCAAGTTCGACCACGTCTCTGAAGTTTAAATTGTTTAAAAATAGTATTATACTTGTTAAAACGTTAATTTTGGAGTCAGTCGTTTCCTAACAGAAAAACTAAAATGTGTAATGCATTCATATCTCAATTCGGTATTTATCTTGATGGAATATAGAGTTTATTTTAGAGTTTATTTTATTCATCCTCAGATCATATGCTTACATTGTTTACTTCAATAGACTATATAGACTATATTATATTATATATATATATACACACACACACACACACACACACACACATACATACATACATATATATATATATATATACGTACTGTATACTATACCGTATATTCCAGGCAGAGAGCTGGTTACTTTTATAGCTAATGCAACATATACATTTTTCAAGAAAGTATTTGTGTGTGTGTGTGTGTCTGTCTGTCTGTCTGTCTGTCTGTCTGTCTGTCTGTCTGTCTGTCTGTCTGTCTGTCTGTCTGTCTGTCTGTCTGTGTGTTTGGGTGTCTTGCAGAGAGATTTCTGTGGAGAAGCTGAGTCTAGACAGTGACTCTGCTCCCAGACCGGAGCTCAGGAGAGATGTGGTGGATGCAGCCCTTCCGGTGAGTGACAGGGCGAGAGAAGTTGAGATGAAGGGGGTGAAGAAAGAGAGAAAGAGAGAGAGAGATCTTTGCAGTATCATATTGCTGTTTGCCCTCTTCCTACCTGTTGCCTTTGGCCTAGAAACAGTACTCCAGTCATCGGCCGCTGTACTGTGTCCTGCAGTGAAATCCCAGAGAGGGACAGAGAAGGCTCTGAGAGGACAGAGAAGAGCGGGAGTGGATAATTACAGAGAGAAAGAGAAAGCCCCAAACTCAGGAAGACAGCTTTAATGAGACTAAACTGGCTGGAGGGGGCTTTAAATTGACCGAAGCCGAATCAGTATCAGTTTCCCAGTATGTGGAAGCACAGGGCGCATGAGTAGGGCGAGACAAGGTTGGGACAATGTGTTTTTGGGAGGGGTGAGATGTTGGGTGAAGCTAAACACTGAGCAGAGAACAGAGACAAGAGTGACTTGGTGAAAGAGGACGTGATAGAGTAGAAAGGGAGAGAAAGCGAGTGATGGAGGCTTGGAGTGGTGCACAGAGATTTACAGAACTAAAAAAAAAGGGGGGGGGAGAAAGAAGGCCCGTGTGGCAGATGGCGTGGTCAACAGGGTCGAGGGATTATGGGATTAATTACTCAAATGTTTTTTTAGAGAACTAATTAACACTTAACAAGGGAAGAGAGGGGGACAGAAAGAGGTGAGGTGCAGCGGTGGATGCTGCCAGCCAGCAGGGAGCAAGCGACTGGTAACAAGGACAGACAGAAGGACAAATAGCCTGTCTGCCTTCTGTCTGTTTGCCACAGCTGAAGGTTAGGAATCAGTTCATATTTTTTCTGTTACCAGTCTCCTCATTTATATGTGTGTGTGTATATACATATATATACTATATACTATATATACACACACACACACACACACACACACACATACCATATACTATATATACAATATACTATATATACACACACACACACATACATACAGACACACACAGACACACACATATACATACATACGTATATTCTCTTTTCTTCGCTTGTCTTGCTCTTCTCTGATTCTTCTTATTTCATGACTTTCCATATGACAGGAACCGGCGCCGGTGATCGAGCCGTTACCTCCTCCAGATGTCCCTGTTCACGAGAAGCCGACCAGATCGCTGTCCCAGAACTCAGTCTGCAGGTACAGAAACATGCTGTTGGCCTCCTAGAGTGTTCCCAGTCACACACACTTACATACATGTACACCTGAGCACATCCCCCCCCCTCACAATATGGCCCGCCACAGCATGGCACTAGAAACACACCCACACGCAATATGGTCCTGGATGTCACCCTCTTTTTCAAGACAAGGTATTAAAGCCAAGTCGTCATTAATGTGGGTTGCACAGCGTGTCCTGTTTATAGATCTGCATTGCTGAACTGGGTGCCAAAATGTAGACCAACACATACTGGCCACATATATTGAAAATATCCCTTTGCGATCGTGAGCTGCCATTTGGATGGAAAAATTGAACATGCTTTTATGTCAAAACTACACAATTTTCTCTCTCCCTTTTCTTTCTCTATCCTTCCTTCTCTCTCTCTCTCTCTCTCCCCTCTGCCTCTGTTTCTCTGTCTTTTTTTCTCTCTTCCTCATTGTCTGTCTCTCGCTCACTCTCTCTCTCCCCACTGCATGCTGGGAGGTTGGGTGTGTGAGCGTGAGTGAGGGTGGTGGATGTGAGATTGGCGCGGGGTTTGAATTGTTTGCTGTCCTTGTTTTTCGGATTCTCCCCTGTGTTCTTCGTCTGTCTTATGTGCATGATCAGGTAAGCGTTCTTAATACTATTTCACCAAGTGTTGGCTGGGTATTCAGTGGTTTTGTTGGGTAGTTTTCGGGAGGAACGGCGTCCTCTAAGATGCCACCTCCGTCTATCTGGCAGGGAGTATGGATAGTCCTGCCAGATAGTAATATTACCATGGTTCTGTTGGCTGTCGGTGAGCAGGTAGGACATAAAAAGATATCTTTTGCGTCAAGAATGAACAAAGCAGTGGTTATGTTCTTGAAAGAGGAGCCTCGTGTTTATCATCTGAGAGAAAGTGGCGTGTTTATCGGGGACATGTTTGTGCAGGTTTCCCCTCTATCATTTCCATCCGCGCGGACCACCATATCCAGTGTTCTGCCATTTATACCTAATGAGGTGTTATAGAACGAGCTCCGTAGGTTTGGTAAATTTGCCTGTGGATTTAAAACAGTGATTTTGGGATGTAAAGATCCCAAACTGAAGCATGTGGAGTCTCTCAGGTGGCAGTCATGTTGCTGGACTCGCCTACACAAACACTGGAAGTGTCTTCCAGAGTAAAGCACGGTGATGGGTCTTATATGGTGTGCGCCGGCTCAGGACAGTTGAAATGTTTCGAGTGTGGAGATGTGGGACAAAAACGCTTTGTGTGTCTGCATAAACGACAAGAGGCGGCTCATTCTGCTGAGGCGGCAGGAGGCTCTGCTCATGCCGAGGTGGTGGATAGCGAACCTGAGGCCGAGAGTACGGCTGCTGAACACAGTGTTGCGGAAGCGGCAGCTGGTGCCACTGGTTCACATTCCGAGAATAATGATTTAGGTGGGGAGAAACAGAGCCAGCCAGAGAGGCAACAGGCATCTGTGACTGTAGAGAGAAGGAGCAGTTCCCAGTCTGCAGGCACTGAAGTGCATTCACAGTCTGCAGAAAATGTTGAGGAAGCAGCTTCCATTAGTTCTGTAGGCAGAGATCACACTGTGATCACCAATGAAGGACAGGGTGTGTTCAACAGCCAGATATCGTGTGAAGGAGAAGACATGGAGTATGACTCTGAGTCAGATGTGGTGTCTGTGGGTGAAACTAGGAACACAGATCTCTATTCTTTAGAGGAAATAAAAGATTTTTCTAGCTGAAACAGTTTGGAAAGTCTGTTAAAGTGCATTATTATGTCAGCTACACTGACAAGTTCATCAGACCTGTTGGCATGCTAAAGAAACAGGTCCATTAAAAAGCATAAATAAAAGCATATTAAAACTCTTGAGAAAAGTAACAAAAGGTAAAACTGTTAGAAAGACTAAAAAGTAACATGATCATGCATCACACAGTGTTTTCCTCTTTTTACTGTTCTCTGCTTGTCTCATCCTGTCTGTTTTTCCTCTCTGACCTCTCTATGCGGAGCCTCAAAATAGTGTCTTTGAATATCAATGTTGGGAGAGACAGGCACAAAAGGGCATTAATCTCTGAGGTCTCTACTCAAAAAAGGATTGATGTGTTATTTTTACAAGAGACACATACTAATCCAGCAGATGAGATATATTTGGCGGGGAGGGGGGTTGTATGCCCTTAGCCATGGCACTAACCTTAGTGCAGGATAGCTGTTGCAACCGTTTTATCCTCTACTGAAGTGGTGAAGGGTAGGCTGTTGATGGTCAGGGCAGAACTAGATAGCTCTGTATTCTGCTTTGTTAACATACATGAACCAAATCAAGGAACAGAAAGAGTAGGATTTTTTTTACCCTGCTAAAAATGAGCTGAGGAATTACCATCAAAATCAATTTATCATTGGTGGGCATTTCAACTGGACTCTAGACTTGACTGTGGACAGGACAAGCGAGGAACCAGTCATCTCAGAGCCTTAACAGTATCCCAGTCGTCTCAGAGCCTTAACAGTATCATCACGCACTTAGATCTATTACACACATGGAGGGTCAAACATCCGCAATCCAGACAATACACATGGGTGAAGGTCACAAATAACAGGGTGATTACAGCCAGACTAGACCGGCTCTACATTTCCCAGAGTCTTAGTGCCAGATTAGTTCACAGTAACATGAGTCCAGTTGGCTTCACTGACCATCACAAAATCAAAAAAGTTGATTTTAGTTCTTTGAAGCTGTGGTGGGAAGTTGGTAAGGCACAAATTGGTGTTTTTTGCCAACAGTACACCTTCCATTCCACTGCAAAGATCAAAGCAGCAGTTCAGGAACTTGAAGTTAATATTAGTAATATTGAAGAGGGGTTACATACAGACTCAGATCCGAATACAGGTCGTCTGCTGTAGGAGAAGAGGTTTAAGTTGAGCTCTTTCCTGCAGGAGAGAGTAAAGGGAGCTCTTGTCAGGTGTTACTTCCTCTGGCTAAAGGACATGGATGCCCCAAACTTTCTTTTTCAATCTGGGGAGATCGGTGGCTTAGAGGAAGCAGATGACCTGCCTTAGGCTTCCAGGAGGCAGAGTGACCACTAGCCCGCATGAGATGAGGAGCCATGCAATGGACTTCTATGCTGACCTCTTTGGGGCAGAACAATGCAGCATGGAGTCCCGCGAGGAGCTCCTGGAAGGGCTTCCTCGGCTCAGCCTGGAAGAGAAAGCTGCTCTGGACTGTGAGCTGACTCTGGAGGAGTTGACAGTTGCTGTCAACCAGATGGCAACAGGATGGGCACCAGGGATTGATGGTCCTCTCCACTGACTTTTTATAAGCAGTTCTTGAATACCCTCGGACCTGATTTACACTAGAAATACAACGGTACAGTAGGCCAATGGTTCGGTACGTATCATGGTTTTTGGGCCACAGTAATGGTACGATTTCGATATCTTCATATTAAAAAAAACAACGCATTACCCTTAAAACAATTAACTCTTTATTTTGCCTTTTGCCAAATAAAACGTTCCATTCAGAAAAATGGCAGCATGACTGTCTAGGCCTGGTTTCTGTCTCTACTGTATGAAATCAAGAGGGAAAACTTCACTTTTTAGCAGGTTCAACTTGTATCTGGAGAGATTCCCAAATTGTTCCAGCTTAGATAGGCTAGAGGGAAGAGACAGTGCAGGGTTGGTGATATATAAGAGAAGGTCATCAGCGTACAATGACACCTTGTGTACCCTACCACCTCGGATTATCCCTTCGAAGGAGCCACGCTGTCCTAGTGGCTCGATTGCTAAATCAAAAAGCAACAGGGAGAGTGGACAAACCTGTCTTGTTCCCCTAAACGGAGGGAAATATCTTGATTGTACCTTTTTAGTTCGAACCAATGCTAAGGGGTCATTATAAAATAATTTAACCCAAGAAATGCATTTGGTCCAAAGCTGAATATTGAAAGTGCATCGAAAAGGAAACCCCATTCCACCCGATGAAAAGCCTTCTCAGCCTCTAAGGCAACTACAACTTCAGGTGAAGCAGATTTTGATTGGTTGTATATTATATCAAAAAGTCTACGAGAATTATCGAAGGAGTGTCTACCCTGAATAAATTCTGATTGATCAGGTGAAATAAGGGCTGGGAGAACCCCTTCAAGGCGCTTGGCTAAACATTTCGCAAGAATTTTAAAATCCACATTAAGGAGACTGATTGGACGATAGGATTCACAGCGCAGGGTCTTTATCTTTTTTGGGGATGAGACATATGAAGGCTTGCCTCAGTGTTTGTGGTAGCTGACTACCCGAGATCGATTGATTATACATTTTCAGAAGTAATGGGGAGAGTTCATTTGAGAACTTCTTAAAAAATTCCACCGGGAACCTGTCTGGCCCAGGTGTTTCCCCGACTGCATACACTTGATGGCTTCCCGAACCTCTTCCACCGTCAAACAGTTATCAAGGTTGGACTTCTCTGCATCTGTAAATGTAGGTAAATTCAATCCTTGAAAAAAGGAATCTGCCTCATCAGGACCGTTATTATACTCGGATGTATATAGTTTACCATAATACTCAGCAAATGTATCAATTTGTTTATGGTCTGTAACCATGGAACCTGAAGTGGTCTGTATTTGTGTAATTTGATGCAGGCACTGAGGGTTTTAAAGCAAAGAACTGGGAGGGAGTTAAGGAGAAAGTGAGCGCTCAGTTGTCTAAATTGAAATGGTTGCTATGCCAGTTGTCATATAGGGGAAGTTTGCCAATAACTTGGTCGCCACAACTCTGTCATAGACTCAATGCTCTGACCCCACCAAGAGATGTGATAGAGTACATTCAGTAGCCTTTCTGGACTTTTTTGGTGTAGCCAGCACTTGGTCCGGGCAGCAGCCCTGTACTTGCCTGTGGCTGAAGCGGGGTAGGGACTGGTTAACATCCAGTTCAAAATCACCTCATTTAGACTTCGGACTGCACAAAGACTGCTGTACAATTTTGGCCTAAGCTGGCTAGATAAAACTCGAGTGCTGCTGAAGAGAGCTGGGCGATTAGGCTATGATAAGCAGCTTTTTCTCTTACAACCCGAGGATGTGGACCTTACTGGACTGACAGCTTTTTACTGCTTTGTACTGCAGGCATGGGAGATATTTAAGATTGCATGGGCCACAAATGAGACTCGTTTGAGGAACATTTGCTTTTTAACAGCTTCATAAAGACTCAAACACTGCAGTCTGCTAGCCTGCAAGCGAATCTGAGGGAGGCTGGCTGCACCTAACTTGGGTCATCTGATGAAGATGATGGCAACATCTGTAGATGCCCTGAGAGAACAAAGCAACATCATCCCTATCAGGCTGATTAACAGAGTGTTGGAAGAAGTCTGTGCTGCCCTTGCCACAATCCCTGAGAACATTTGCAGAAACCCTTACTCTGTGACCAGGTGGAGTGAAGAGTGTGAGTATAGTTTTCCCTGTCTGTCTATCACCCCAGCTGTGGGGGAGTGGCAGGAAGGAGGAGGTTGGTTGCTGTCTTTCACAACCAACCCCCCACCTGAATAAGTTTCAGGATGTGGGGGGAAAATGGTTACCAAATCAGCGTTAAGGTTCTGAACCTGCACTCTCTGGCAGGGATGAAGGAGTCGAGGTGGACTGAGTTTTTTGGTCCAGACATTTCTCCAAAACGCAGCTGGCAGTCCCTGTACACGCTGCCCTTTGGAAAGCGGACAGCAGACCTCCAGTGGAAGGTGGTATACAGGGCAGTAGCTACAAACCGATACAGAGCACATGTGAATCCAGATCAGGGGGAGGAGTGTATTTTCTGTTCTCAGACTGAGACCCTGGTACATTTATTTGCTGTGTCCTTGGCTATCAGCACTGTTTGAGCTTTTAAAAAGGGGGTTTCAGGATCTTGGGGAGGTTTTTTTCTTTTCTTTTGGTTTGTTTAGTTTCGGTCCGAAATATTGTGCTAAAAAGAAGCTTGTACACACATTGGTGAACTTTTTATCTGGTTCTGCCAAGTTGGCCATCTGGCTGACACACAGGAATCAGACTCGGAGTGCTGGCAGTGTGGAGCCGCTACAGGTTCTGGAGGGAACTGCTGAAGACCCAACGAAGGGTAGAACATGCTTATTATAAGATGGAGGGTGTTATTGGTTGGGAGGGTGTTATTCTCAGTGGGGGAGGGTGGAGAGCTGATTTTAAACTTCTGATCAGAAGTTTAAAATCAGCTCTCCATTGTTATTGGTTGACAAGTTTTGTATTTTAGGCATGCTTCTTTTTGCCCTCAAGTATTGATGTGGCAGTGATCTGGTTTTACTTTGCAGTGGTTCAATAAAGGGACTTTCTCTCTCTCGCTCTCTCTCTCTCTCTCGCACTCTCAGTTCATATGTGAATCGGTTCTGTGATGGAAAATTAAGTCTTTATTGGACAGGTTAATGTGAAGGAGTGATTTTGTTCATATCGTTAAAAAGATGTCACATTGGGCATCCAGGTAGGGTAGCGGTCTATTTTGTTACCTACCAACACGGATTGCCGGTTCAAGTCCCCATGTTACCTCTGGCTTGGTTGGGCGTCCCTACAGACACAATTGGCCATGTCTGCAGGTGGGAGGTCAGATGTAGGTATGTGTCCTGGTCGCTGCACTAGCGCCTCCTCTGGTCGGTCGGGGTGCCTGTTCGGGGGGGAGGGGGAACTGGGGGGAATAGCGGGATCCTCCCACGCGCTACATCCCCCTGGCGAAACTTCACACTGTTGGGTGAAAAGAAGCGGCTGGCGACATGTATCGGAGGAGGCATGTGGTAGTCTGCAGCCCTCCCCAGATCAGCAGAGGGGGTGGGGCAGTGACCGGGATGGCTCGGAAGAGTGGGGTAATTCGCCAGATACAATTGGGGAGAAAAAAGGGGGGTAAATATAAAAAAGAAAAAAATGTCATGTGAAAGTCTGTTTTTCTGTTAAATGAAGACTTGTTTTAAAATTAAAATTCTCTCTCTCACTGAATCGGTCTTGGTTCTGTGATGGAAGTTGAACTCTTTGTGCATGTTAATGTAAAGGGGTGACTATGTTTGATGGTGTCATTGTTCATTGTTAAAGTTTGTATTTGGTTAATTAAAGAGCTGTTTTAAATTCAAAATTCAAAAAATCTCTCTCTCCCTCTTTCTCTCTTTCTCTCTCCATATGTATGTCAGACCAAGCAGGGACCCTTTATGCCTCCTGGATTTCAAGCTGATGGCAGTGCTGGGCAGGGGCCACTTTGGAAAGGTACTTTATTTTTCCTCCTGGGATGAATAAAACGAACACCCCGCTAATCCAAGAGATAAATATGTACCCCATAATTATGATAGCTATCATCAATAGACTTTATATATACGCTGATCAGCTAAAACATTAAAACCACCTGCCTAATATTGTGTAGATCCCCTCATGCTGCCAAAACAGTTCTGACCCTTTGAGGCATAGACTCCACAAGACCTCTGAAGGTGTCCTCTGGTATCTGGCACCAAGATGTTAGCAGCAGATCCTTTAAGTCCTGTAAGTTGCGAGGTGGGGCCTCCATGGATCAGACTTGTTTTCCTAGTACAAACCCCCAGTTGCTCGATCGGATTGAGATCTGGGGAATTTGGAGGCCAAGGCAACACCCTGAACTCTTTGTCATGCTCCTCAAACCATTCCTGAACAATTTTTGCAGTGTGGCAGGGCATATTATCCTGCTGCAGCAGGCCACTCCCATCAGGGAATACCGTTGCCATGAAGGGGTGTACCTAGTCTGCAGCGATGTTTAGGTAGGTGACAGGTGTCAAAGTAACATCCACATTAATGCCAAGACCCAAGGTTTCCCAACAGAACATTGCCCAGAGCATCACATTGCCTCTGCCAGCTTGCCTTCTTCCCATAGTGCATCCTGGTGCCATCTCTTCCCCAGGTAAACAGCACACACCTACACGTGATCCATCAGACCACAGGCCACCTTCTTCCATTGCTCCATGGTCCAGTTCTGAAGCTCACCTGCCTGTTGTAGGTGCTGACGGTGGTGGGCAGGGGTCAACAGGGTCACTCTGACCCGCCTGTGCCTACGCAACCCCATATGCAGCAAGCTGCGATGTACTGTGTGTTGTGACACCTGTCTACCATAGCCAGCATTAACTTTTTCAGCAAGTTGAGCTACAGTAGCTCTTCTGTGGGATGTAACCAGATAATTAATGTTACTCACTTCACCTGTCAGTGGTTTTAACATTTTGGCTGATCAGTGTATATTATACACTTAGTGTATATTAGAAACTTAGAGTTGAGAGTTCAGCCCCCAAATGCTTGACAAAGTTTCTGTGGGACTCTTCAGGTGCTTCTGTCAGAGTACAAGAGGACAAACAGCTTGTACGCCATCAAAGCCCTGAAGAAGGGGGACATTGTGGCACGAGATGAAGTAGAAAGGTAAATGTATTTATACGGAAATAATCATACAGTACCCACACTTTCAGTGACTGTGTACATACAGTTAATAATCAGATAAGGGGGGGGGGGGCGTCTGGGTAGCGTAACGGTCTATCCCATTGCCTACCAACATGGGGATCGCTGGTTTGAATCCCTGTGTTACCTCCGGCTGGGTCGGGCGTCCCTACGAACACAATTGGCTGTGTCTGTGGGTGGGAAGACAGATGTGGGTGTGTATCCTGGTCGCTGCACTAGCGCCTCCTCTGGTCAGTCGGGGCGCCTGTTCGGGGGAGGGGGAACTGGGGGGAATAGCGTGATCCTCCCATGCACTACATCCCCCTGGCCAAACTCCTCACTGTCAGGTGAAAAGAAGTGGCTGGTGACTCCACATGTATGGGAGGAGGCATGTGGTAGTCTGCAGCCCTCCCTGGATCAGCAGAGGGGGTGGAGCAGCCACTGGGATGGCTTGGGAGAGGATGGCAATTGGCCAGGTACAATAGGGGAGAAAAAGGGGGGGGAAATCCAAAAAAGAAAAAGAAAAGAAATGCAGGAGACAAAACACACCTGTATTGTAGAGGTACTTGCTGATGGGATCAGTATCCATGGATTAAGAAATGGAATCCGCACACATTTTATCCTGAAGAAGGCAATTGATTTTGCCGAAACATTGATTAGTAAATATGTGAGTCAGAGTTACATGTGTGTGCAGTTTCCTTGTCTTAATCTTTGTTTAATGCCACTCGCCATTTTGCCTTTTGTCCATCATTTCCAAGTCAGGTGCCAGTGGCAAGACTTGTTGCATGGGCAGAACCAGTTCTCTGAACGAACTACGATTAAGGTGTTTACGAAGCACAGTAACTTGAATGACTGACAAAAGAGCTAGCTCTATTAAATGTGTTATGCTTGCATTGATTTGGACCTTAATTTGATTAAGATGGTTTGATTAAGGTGTCTACATGGCAGTTGCAATAATCAAACTGTTACCTTAACCTGATTAAAATCAAAATTCCAACGTGCATGTTAGCACACTGAAGGTCTTTTCCTCTATTCCAGTTGCTCATGTATATCCTCCTCCTTTCTGCTTCCTCTGTCTCTTCATATACGACCCTCTCCCACCCTCCCAGCCTGATGTGTGAGAAACGGATATTTGAGATCGTGAACACCTCCCACCACCCCTTCCTGGTCAACCTGTTGGCCTGCTTCCAGACACCTGAACATGTATGTTTTGTGATGGAGTATACAGCCGGGGGAGATCTCATGATGCACATACACGCCAACGTCTTTACGGAGCAACGTGCGGTGTGAGTGCCACTGTGTGTGTGCATATATGTGTGTGTGTGTGTGTGTGTGTGTGTGTGTGTGTGTGTGTGTGTGTGTGTGTGTGTGTGTGTGTGTGTGTGTGTGTGTGTGTGTGTGTTCCAAACAGAAGGAAAATGAAACTGGACAGTGTGCATATTTCACCTTACATCATTTTGTGGCTGTGTTCATAATACATGTGTTTCAATTGCTGTTTGTCCTTGTGTTCATTTTTCTGTCTCTCCGTCCACCATTCCCTCGGCCAGGTTTTATTCAGCCTGCGTGGTTCTGGGTCTGCAGTTCCTTCACGACCATAAGATTGTGTATCGGTGAGTTGTCTGCCTCTTTTCCTCCCAGTTTATAGAGGGAATTTATGTCCTCTCTCTCACCGTCACGATTTCCCATCTCCACCCTCTTCTCTCTCCATCTCTCAGAGACCTTAAACTGGACAACCTGCTGCTCGACACAGAGGGCTACGTGAAGATAGCGGATTTTGGGCTCTGTAAAGAAGGTGAGCGCCCCGTGAATGTTTCATAATGTTGGCAGTCAGCCCCGAGTACAGGCGTGGAGAACGGCATCACGTACAGAAAGAAAAACTCCCATTTCGTCTTTGCATTATTCCGTTTCCTTGACATCTTTTCTCTCTTCACATCAACTCTCTTCCTCTGTTTTCACCTTTAACCTTCTCCCCTCTTTCGTCTTCTCACCCATCATTCTGTACTTACTTCCTGACTCACATCGTCAATTTATTCCCCCCCCCCCCTTTCTTAAGGTATGGGCTATGGAGATAGGACCAGCACATTCTGTGGTACCCCCGAGTTTCTGGCTCCAGAAGTGCTGACGGACCCATCGTACACCAGAGCGGTAGACTGGTGGGGACTTGGGGTACTCATCTATGAGATGCTGGTAGGAGAGGTGAGGATAAATCACATACTGTGGATCCTTTCGTATTTCTATCACCCCACCTGGTAGTATATTTTATTGCGACACGTAATACACACGTGCACATAAAACCGTGTGTGTCAGATATTGGGACCGTGGTAAGCTGCACTGTCCTGCTGAATCCAAGTGGGGAGCGAGGCGCTCGTGTTGGTCGCTCATGAATGGATGCAAGTTTTTAAGCCTTGGAACAGTGAAATTGAAATTCAGATGGGCGAAGAAACTTGTATGTAGAACATCATAGCGGCTGCACAGGTGATCGATGTTGACGTGACGCCATTTGTTGTCCCATGTTTGTTTTAGTCGCCGTTTCCCGGCGACGATGAAGAGGAGGTTTTCGACAGCATCGTGAACGACGAGGTGTCCTACCCACGCTTCCTCTCCACCGAGGCCATCGGCATCATGAGGCGGGTGAGACTGCTCCTTCCGCATTCTGCCCTGAAATCCCCCGCGTGACCCGCTTCCCGACCTCTGAAACAATGGGTGCTTCTGGTGGCTTCCGTCCAATTCAAATTCACTCCATCGTATCTTCGCCATTGTAATATCTTTATGGCAACTCGTCTCTTCGGCAGATTTATTTCTCGTTCTTTCTCTCCTGAATCAACAGCTTCTCTCTGATACTCCTCTTTTCTAGTTTTGTTTGCTTTCTTTTATATCTTCACCAAGCACACTTTTACCATATACTATGATCACTCTAGTTACAAAAGAGCATTTATTGCATCTTCTGTAAGTGTGCCGTGGCTCTAAGTTCAATTCTTTTTCGGTTTTTTTTCACCTCTGGAGGATTTTAAAGTTTTAATAGTATTGAATCAAGAAATTGAGATTATTGTGGTGTTGCACTGCATAATAGCAATGCGGTAAAAATGTTATAAATGTTGTGTAAAATATTAATGTCAAACATCTGTTCATTTGGTGGTGTTATTTATCTCTAAGTCACCGTGATCTCAGTATATCTATTTTTTCTTCTGTGTTGCTAGTTGTTGAGAAAAAATGCAGAAAGACGTCTGGGCTCTGGACAGAAGGACGCAGAGGATATCAAGAAACAGCCTTTTTTCAGGGTGAGTGGTTCTCCCATTCTCCGTCCCACTGCATTACAAATAATCCATCAGCCATCTGTCATCTCAACAAGCGAGGAGGTTGTTTATAATTGTTACTGTCACTGTACATTCTATTGTTTTCTACTGAGATTTATTGGACATGAGCATCATCCAAATGTCCTAAACGTGTACATGTCCTCAGGATATGGACTGGGAGGCTCTGCTTCAGAGGAAGGTGAACCCGCTGTTCGTCCCCACTATTGAGGGGAAAGAAGACGTCAGCAACTTTGACGAGGAGTTTACCGCAGAGCCGCCCGCCCTCACACCCCCCCGCGAACGCCGCGCGCTCTCCCGCAAGGAACAGGACTATTTCAAGGACTTCGACTACGTCTCTGACCTCTGCTAGGGTCTGGAGCCGAGGGGGGATCGGGTGTTACCAGCTTCTCCCCTGCCAGCCCTGGGACTGTGAACGGAGACTGGAAACCGGGAAGCTGACTTCCTGTGCTGAAAGAGTGAGAGGGAGTTTCGTTCTCTCGTTGTGTGTCTCTCTCTCCGTCTGTCTGAGTGAGGTCTGGGATGAAAGACTGGTCAGGTTGAGATGCTGCGCGGCAGATCGGTGGAATCAGCTTGGATATGATGCCGTGTTGCGCACATTCTCGACGTCACCGATCTGCTGACCTCTTACATATCTGGTGCCGCTTTTAGAGGGGGTGAGATGATGGCAGTTCAAGGTAATCCATATTATGTAACTCTTATCAAATGGAGGATGATAGATCCTGTTGTTTGTGCTGCAAAGCATTACTGCAAAGGGTTAAGCAATGTGTGGCTGCCCCGACGAAGGAAGAGATCCTAAGTTGCCTTGGATCTCAGCGAGTCAGAGCTATGGCGCGAAGCAATAGTGATACAAAGCGGTCAGATATGAACTGTTTTCTCCCGTATTTCTCCTGCTGACTTTGCCCCGGTATGTCGTCCCATGTCTACGGTCTGTTGCTGCTGACTGTCTGTTGTGCTGTGTAAAGTGAATTCCTGACCCGGCCTCTGTTTTAAATGTGCTGTACCCCTGACGTCAGCGACGCTCATGTACCATCTGTACACTGCCACCTGGAGGAGCCAGAGTTAAGATATACATTCCTGATCGGTAGAGAGGTACCCGCAAACCATTTCCAGGGGATTGTGGGTAAAGAGAGAGGAAACGGTGCTGTTTGTGTGTCTGGGCTCTGTCTTACATAGGAAACCTCTTTCTTGACTTGTGTGTAAATCATATTTTAGGTACGCTGCAGATTTTCAACTGTAATCGTTTCTGAATGTTAACCAGCTTTGTTTTATGTGATTAATAGCTGTGTTTGTTCTGGGGTTTTCTTCCATTCCTGTGTTTCCTCCTACGTCACTTGTAAATCATGCTGGTGAAATGTTTTGGAAAAGTGACCCAGTAAAGATGTGAACCTAAAGGAGAAGCGTCGGTCGGTTTATTTCGAGGGACGTTTTTGTACTTTAACAATTTGTGGCACGGTTGAGTAGCGCGCAAAGGAAGAAGATCACGACTGAAGTAAATGGACATGAGGGCTAATGTAGAATAATCACAGCCAGTCAAGAAGAGAAAAGCTGAGGAGGAAGACAATAGTGAAACGAGCATCTTCCAAGAGAATAGTTTCAGATATTGTGGGATTTTTCCCAGTGATATTTGGACAAGAGGGCATGTAACACAATTGGAAATGTGTCAGATTATGAGATTATGGGGTGGCACAGTGGTTAGCACGGTCGCCTCACAGCAAGAAGGTCCTGGGTTCGAGCCCCGGGGTAGTCCAACCTTGGGGTCGTCCCGGGTCGTCCTCTGTGTGGAGTTTGCATGTTCTCCCCGTGTCTGTGTGGGTTTCCTCCGGGGGCTCCGGTTTCCTCCCACAGTCCAAAGACATGTAGGTCAGGTGAATTGGCCGTACTAAATTGTCCCTAGGTATGAATGTGTGTGTGTGTGGGGGGGCAGGCCCTGTGTGATGGTCTGGCGGCCTGTCCAGGGTGTCTCTCCACCTGCAACCCAATGACTGCTGGGATAGGCTGCAGCATCCCCGCGACCCTGAGAGGAGGAGAACCGGTTCGGGAAAATGGATGGATATGAGATTATGGTGATTTGTGTGTGCAGAAAACACCTTTAAATTTACTATATCACAGGTGCCGACCAGAATCCCAAGTCCCAAATCTTGTGGTTCCTCGGATATGGTTTTTCTTTCTTGTACGGTTTGCCGTGAAGAGTTCACAAAGTAGACCACGCTGCGGATGCTACTTTACACTTAAAGGAGAGGAAAATCCAAACCAGACCTTGTGTGGTTTCCTTGCCTGGCTCAACCCTGACCGTATAAAAAGCTTTCTGAAACGTTTCTTTCGGCTGATAAACTGAGGTAAGAAAATCAGACGGGTGGCCAAATTCTGTTGATGAGTTACAGCACCAATAAGACACCGAGCTTAGTCTTGA
The DNA here is from genome assembly GCF_029633865.1 of Lampris incognitus. NCBI lineage: Eukaryota > Metazoa > Chordata > Actinopteri > Lampriformes > Lampridae > Lampris > Lampris incognitus. The sequence goes on along the minus strand of NC_079220.1, from coordinate 10,766,082 downwards.
CAAGGGTTTTCTGGGCCGGCATTATGTCCGTTCTGCTAGAAATCTGTTGTTTCTCTGCCCTCCCGTATGCACCAGGAACTCAGTCTTTGAATACCTTGCTAGCTCTGCAGCAGTGTTCTGTAAAATTTTTCAGCTATGCGTAATATTGCAGGGGTGGAGGTGGGGGTTGGGGGATGCCAGACGGGGACTCAGCTGGTCATATTAGTAATGTCCTGAAAAAGTGATCAATGAAATAGTTCGCGGGGGTTATTCTCGTGTATGCAAAGAAACACGGGGGTATCTTCTGCTTGCAAAGACACAGCACAAAGTACACGGACACACAAACACACCGAAGGGTGCACCACGCCGCCAGCCATGTTTTTCTGTCTCGAAAAGTAATTCGGGTGGTCTGCAATGCTATAACGGCAAGCGATGAGTCAATTGAAGCTGGTAAAAACATCTGCAAAACCCCTCTCAGTGGAGAACGCAGCTGTTCAGTGGCGCTCCAGTATTTCGTGCGTTTAATTTATCAAATAGAAATGGCCTCCGATGGACATGGCGGAGAAAGATGAACTCAAACCATTTTGCAGAAAAGGACAACAACCGCTGTTCGCCTCAGCCCCGTCCCTAATTCCAGAAATGTTCGGAAATGTTTTATTTTCTCTCACAGATTGATCAGTCTGCCTTTTTTTTGGGGGGGATAAACTGCAGGTACACAGCATTCTGTATGGATATATCGGACATTTACCCCATTACACACATGGATGAATGAAGCCTTGTGAGTTAAGTCCAGCCAGCTGGAAGGGACCTTTACATGCAAAATGAAATTTTCCTCATTTTAGCTGGAATGTGGTAGACTTATGCTTTATAAACTTTCATAAGATATGAAAACACTCGTCTTTTTTTTCTTGTTGCGATATAAGTGATCCCTGTGCAGCTTCTCCATAAACTACGCCTATGCAGGATGCGGTGCATAGGAAAACCCCTCCCAGTCGAGGTTTGACCCAAATAACACGTAAAAACATGATTATCAGTACTTGTAGTACATCGGGCCGGGTGACATGGACAAAATCAAATATCACCATATTTTTGGCCGAATACCTCAATATCGATATTGTGATGATATTGTACAGAGGACTATTGGTGCTCTCACAAAATATTTACAAGGCGGCATTTTTGATAAACACTTATTAGTAATGTGGATATGATGTCCAAGCAGGTAGCGACAAATAACATAACAACTAGAACGGTCTAATAAGTTCAGAAAATTGCATCTCTTTACTTTCATGCAGCATTTAAAACCAGGAAAAGACGACACTTATGTCATATCACCATATTACGACCCAAATCCCAGATGATATCTGCTCTTATATGCATCCATCTATCCATTCATCCATTCATTATCCAAACCGCTTATCCTGCTCTCAGGGTCACGGGGATGCTGGAGCCTATCCCAGCAGTCATTGGGTAGCAGGCAGGGAGACACCCTGGATATGCTGCCAAGCCACCACAGGGCCCCCCCACACACACACACACACACACCTAGGGATAATGCAGCACGGCCGATTCACCTGACCTACATGTCTTTGAACTGTGGGAGGAAGCCGGAGCCCCCGCAGGAAACCCACGCAGACACGGGGAGAACATGCAAACTCCACACAGAGGACGACCCCCAAGGCTAGACTACCCCGAGGCTTGAATCCAGCACCTTCTTGCTGTGAGGCGACCACGCTAACTCTTATATCATGATATCGATATAATATCGATATATTGCCCAGCCCTGCCTGTACATGCTCAAAAACGGATTCGCCAAGTCAACTTTTAAACAGCCAACATCAGCGTAGCGGTATCGCTTCTGCAAGTCATCTGTAACGGGAACACAAAATGAAAGTCCAGCATGCACGACCCATACCGTCTGTAACAACGAACGCTTGAATAATGAAGACATAATGACTAAAAACCAAGCGATAAGAGACTTTATCAGCACCGCCTAAACTCAAAACCTGAAATAGACTTTCCTCCGTGGTCCCCTGGTGCTTTTTGAGCAGAATTTGATGATGATCTCCTGTAAACCGTCGCCCCCTAATGCATCTGAAACTAATCTGGATCTGACGTCTTGAGGTTTTGCTGCAAAAGAAAGAGATGGGTGGAGGAAAGAGGGAAGGCCGTTGAACAAGCTGATACGTACGATGGCATAATGGACACAGAATACAGTGTTTTGGCTTTCTTCACCCCCGAAATACCAAGTTTCACAGATGACAGCCGTACCAAACATCGATTTAGGTTGGCTAACACAAAAGGGTGAGAAACTGGGGAATGATCCGTCACCATGCTATGAGGATTAATGCAGGACCAGTCAAGTCTGAGATTAGTCAACAAGAAACTACTTTCTTTCACTTTCTTTTCAGCTATCTAATCTGATTTAGGCCTACATGTTGGCTGTATTCAATTGAACTGAAGTGCATCTCTTTTTATCCCCGTCGCAGTTCGATTTTCTTTTTCTGCCGGGAGAAAACGGTTTGACCGAGGAAAACCAGCAAAGCCCATTCTGAGGAAAATTTGTTTTTCTAACTTCTTCCTCAGAAAAGCTGATGTTGTTGACGTGAGTATAATTTAAGGGACGTCCCCAGAGAGATAGGCTAACACAGAGAGGAGGAGAGAGCAGAAGAGGAGGGTCGAGAACCACATCCAGCCACTTGGTTGAAGCCCATCTCCCCCCCCCCCGCCCCCCCATTGTTTTCTTCCAAGCACTTTAACCTCTTCCTGCATTTCCGAGACATTTCATCCCCCCCCCCCCAACTGCCTGTCACGTTCATGAAAGTCCGGCCTTTCCCTCTCTCAACCCTCCCATCTTCCCTCCTCCTCCCCTAAACTTCCCTCCTCTCACTCCCAACCCTTCTTCCTGTTGCCTTCTAAGTTTCTCAACGTTTTCAGAGTCTTTTATTCCCGTGTCTGCCATCCCTCTCTCCAGTCTGTCACACCATCCCACGGCCCCTCCCATAACGCTTCTCAGCACTGCTTCTGTGGGGGGGAAGCTGCTTTTTTATTGCTGTGATCAAACCATTGCAAGTTTCTCTGTTGCTCTTACTCAGTCGAGATGTAAAAAAAAAGTTGAAATTTAGATAGATATCTTTTTTCTTTTTTCTTTTTTTTTTACGCACGAGTAATTTCTACAAACAGTGAAGGTGTGAGTGTTTGTTGTGACCTACGTAGTGTCAAGTCTGCAGCAACAGTCGGATCTGTAGCCCTGCTGACAGGTAAGTTTCATTTTGTTGTCTTACGTCTATACGTGGGCTACACATATAGAGACGAGGCTCTCTTCTCTTCTATCCTCTTCTCTTCTCTTCTATCCTCTTCTCTTCTCTTCTATCCTCTTCTCTTCTCTTCTCTTCTCTCCTCTTCTATCCTCTTCTCTTCTCTTCTCTCCTCTTCTCTTCTCTTCTCTTCTCTTCTCTTCTCTTCTCTTCTCTTCTCTTCTCTTCTCTCCTCTTCTATCCTCTTCTCTTCTATCCTCTTCTCTTCTCTTCTATCCTCTTCTCTTCTCTTCTCTTCTCTTCTATTGGTGGTAACGGCGCACGTGCTACCGCTCGTGGATCCGTCGCGCACCTGTGCATTAACCGTTGTAACAACATCTGCATGGAAGTTTTTCCCAGTGAAACCGGAAGTTGGAGGACGACGTCTCTCGGCTCTGCTGTCATATCGCGTTCCAATATTTATTTACATTCGGTGTTATGTATGTATGTATTTATTTGTTTGGTTATTGTTTATTTACGTTCAATATTATGTATTTAATTTGGTGTGATATATTTTTTTCGCGGACTTGTTTACTCACGCGTTAATCGCGCTCAGCCGTATCCAAACAAACACCACGGCGAACCCGTAACCCCGCGGCGCTTCTCCCGCAACGTGAACCGCAGAGGTCCAAAAAGGGCCAAAAAAAAATCGCAAAAAAACCCAAAACTTTTTAAATAGTAATTTCCTCCTCATCGCGTTAACCCTTTACTCTTAATAATAACGAGCATGTTTTCATTTCTTAGGATGCCGCACATGTGGCCCTTTCACTGAAATCCCAACAGTTGAACGGTAATGATGGCGTCGCCATCAACTTCCGGATGGGCGCTCTTCTGTCTCCTCCTGCTTTGGGACAGAGCGGCAGGTAGGGATCAAACCTCCACAGCACACTCAGCTCATGCAAACAATGGTTGAGCTTGCAGCTTGTTTATTAAAAATATTAATATGATGTAAAAAAAATCAAAATATGATGCGATTTTGAAGTAATGAATTGCGAGGAGGGCTTTTTTTGGTGGGGGGGGCGGGGTCACATTTCCTTTTAGGACTTTTGTCTCTTCTCTGTCCAAGAGTTGTAATCAGTGTGCAAATCTCAAGTCATGTTTGCGTCAACTACACACACGGTGGACAGGGAGAGGAGAGAAAAGAAAAGAAATATAAGGAATACAGACAGATTGGCAGATAGAAAAGCTGCATAAAGACGTAACGACACCGAAAAAAATGAGCAGTTCAGTGGTATGTGAAACCATTCTTTCCTCTTGTATTTGTGTTATTGCACCCCCTGTTAATCCATGGTGTTTGCTTGCCCATCTTAGTGTCTATCTGTTTCCTTGCCTGTTTTTTTATGAATGTGTTTAAAACTTATTTCATCTTGATTTGCACACCTTGACTCTTTTATTTGTATGTAAACTCCAACCACCAACAACTAGGGGTTCTTGATATCACATTTAGTCTGCCTCTAAGTTCCTACTTCCTGCCCTCCTCTCCGCCCGTCTCTGTTCGTGTGCGGGCTCCTTTCAGCTGGGAGTGAGATGGAGGAGTGCTCCACGTCTCCGACGGGGGAACTCCACCCTGTTCAGGGTCTTTTGGAGAAGTTTGAGGTCGGTCCAGGCTGTGCTGCAAGGGAGAGCGGGGATAAAGAGACACATGTTATTGCCATAAGGAGAGCAACACAAAGTCCAAACAACCAGGTAAAGAGGACTTTCAGGTGAAACTTGAGGACACTGACAAAAAATTGTTTTTCCAAAGGCCGAGACAAGGGCTGTGTCCAAAATGGCTCCCTACCCCCCGTCTGGAGAATGTCCACACAAGACACTGAACAGTGCAGTAGAAAAACAGAATTCAGACAGCAAATATTGACTTTTATCATCACACAGCATCAAACGTTAGACCTGTTCCTGTCTGTCACATAACATAACAAACATAGCTGGTTAACACCTGTAAAGTAATGTCAAGTAGCTCTGACCCGTGAAAGATTAATATTTAAATTTCTGACTGACCAAACAAGGTTCGAAATCTGTTTTTCTAAATTTATTTCTGATTTTTCCCTTTTTCTCCCAATTTAGTGGCCAATCGATCCCTATTTTAGTTCAAACATCCACCCTCATACTGCATGCGTTCGCCAACTGCATCTCTCCGGCCGGGTTCGAATCCAGCCTGTGCCCTTTGCTGTGTGTCATCCGCTTGCTCTCTCCTGCCTTTCCTGTCTCTCTCTCTACTATCACTATCTTATCTACTACTACTACTTTTGGCTGCTCCCATTAGGGGTCACTACAGCAGATCATCGGTTTCTATCTCTTCCTGTCCTCTGCATCTTCCTCTGTCACACCAGCCACCTGCATGTCCTCTCTCACCACATCCATAAACCTCCTCTTTGGCCTTCCTCTTTTCATCTTCCCTGGCAGCTCCGTATTCAGCATCATCCTCCCAATATACCCAGCATATCTCCTCCACACATGTCCGAGCCATCTCAATCTTGCCTCTCTTGCTTTGTCTCCAAACCGTCCAACCTGAGCTGTCCTAATATACCCGTTCCTAATCCTGCCCTTCTTCGTCACTCCCAATGAAAATCTTAGCATCTTTAACTCTGCCACCTCCAGCTCCGCCTCCTGTGTTTTCGTCAGTGCCACTGTCTCCAAACCATACAACATAGCTGGTCTCACTACCATCTTGTAAACCTTCCCTTTAACTCTTGCTGGTACCCTTCTGTCGCAAATCACTCCTGACACTCTTCTCCACCCACTCCACCCTGCCTGCACTCTCTTCTTCACCTCTCTTCTGCACTCCCCGTTACTTTATAGAACTCGTACGCCCTCGTCACCTTTACTCATGCATCCTCACCATTCCACTGTTCTCCCTGTCATTCATGCATATGTATTCCATCTTGCTCCTACTTTCATTCCTCTTCTCTCCAGTGCATACCGCCACCTCTCCAGGCTCTCCTCAACCTGCACCCTACTCTTGCTACAGATCACAATGTCATCTGCAAACATCATAGTCCACGGAGACTCCTGCCTGATCTTGTCCGTCAGCCTGTCCATTACCATTGCAAACAAGAAAGGGCTCAGAGCCGATCCTTGATGTAATCCCACCTCCACCTTGAACCCATCTGTCGTTCCAACTGCACACATCACCACTGTCACACTTCCCTCATACATATCCTGCACCACTCCTACATACTTCTCTGCAACTCCCGACTTCCTCATACAATACCACACCTCCTCTCAGCACCCTGTCATATTACTACTACTACTTTCGGCTGCTCCCGTTAGGGGTCGCCACAGCGGATCATCCATTTCCATTTCTTCCTGTCTTCTGCGTCTTCCTCTGTCACACCAGCCACCTGCATGTCTTCCCTCACCACATCCATAAACCTCCTCTTTGGCCTTCCTCTTCCCCTCTTCCCTGGCAGCTCCATATTCAGCATCCTTCTCCCAATATACTCAGCATCTCTCCTCCACACATGTCCAAGCCATCTCAATTTTGCCTCTCTTGCTTTGTCTCCAAACCGTCCAACCTGAGCAGTCCCTCTAATATAATCGTTCCTAATCCTGTCCTTCTTCGTTACGCCCAGTGAAAATCTTAGCATCTTCAACTCTGCCACCTCCAGCTCTGCCTCCTGTCTTTTCGTCAGTGCCACTGTCTCCAAACCATACAACATAGCTGGTCTCACAACCATCTTGTAAACTTTCCCTTTAACTCTTGCTGGTACCCTTCTGTCGCAAATCACTCCTGACACACTTCTCCATCCACTCCACCCTGCCTGCACTCTCTTCTTCACCTCTCTTCTGCACTTTCTGTTACTTTGGACAGTTGACCCCAAGTATTTAAACTCAAATGCCTTTGTCACCTCCACTCCTCGCATCCTGATCATTCCACTGTCCTCTTTCTCATTCATGCATAGGTATTCCGTCTTGCTCCTACTGACTTTCATTCCCCTTCTCTCCAGTGCATACCTCCACCTCTCCAGGCTCTCCTCAACCTGCACCCTACTCTCGCTACAGATCACAATGTCATCCGCGAACATCATCGTCCATGGAGACTCCTGCCTGATCTTGTCCGTCAACCTGTCCATCACCATTGCAAACAAGAAAGGGCTCAGAGCCGATCCTTGATGTAATCCGACCTCCACCTTGAACCCATCTGTCATTCCAACCGCACACCTCACCATTGTCACACTTCCCTCATACATATCCTGCACCACTCCTACATACTTCTCTGCAACTCCTGACTTCCTCATACAATACCACACCTCCTCTCTCGGCACTCTGTCATAAGCTTTCTCTAAATCTACAAAGACACAATGCAACTCTTTCTGGCCTTCTCTATACTTCTCAATCAACATTCTCAAAGCAAACATCACATCGGTGGTGCTCTTTCATGGCATGAAACCATACGGCTGCTCGCTGATCATCACCTCTCCTCTTAACATAGCTTCTATTACTCTTTCCCAAATCGTCATGCTGTGGCTGATCAACTTTATACCTCTGTAGTTGTTACAGTTCTGCCCATCGCCCTTGTTCTTGAAAATCGGTACCAGTATGCTTCTTCTCCACTCCTCAGGCATCCTCTCACTTTCCAGGATTGTGTTAAACAATCTAGTTAAAAAACCCACTGCCATCTCTCCTAAACACCTCCATGCCTCCACAGGTATGTCATCAGGACCAACTGCCTTTCCACTCTTCATCCTCTCCATAGCTGCTCTCACTTCCTCCTTGCTAATCCACCACACTTTCTGATTCACTATCCCCACATCATCCAACCTTCTCTCTCTCTCATTTTCTTCATTCATCAGCCCCTCAAAGTACTCCTTCCACCTTCTCAGCACACTCTCCTCGCTTGTCAGCACATTTCCATCTCTATCCTTGATCGCCCTAACTTGCTGCACATCCTTCCCAGCTTGGTCCCTCTGTCTAGCCAATCGGTACAAGTCCTTTTCTCCTTCCTTAGTGTCTAACCTGTCATACAACTCACCATACACCTTTTCCTTTGCCACCTCTCTCTTCACTTTACCCTGCATCTCCTTGTACTCCTGTCTAATTTCTTCATCTCTCTAACCCACTTCTTCTTTGCCAACCTCTTCCTCTGTATACTTTGCTGTACTTCCTCATTCTACCACCAAGTCTCCTTGTCTTCCTTTCTCTGTCCTGATGACACACCAAGTACCTTCCTAGCTGTCTCCCTCACTATTTCTGCAGTGGTTGGTTGCCCAGCCATCCGGCAACTCGTCACTACCGCCCGGTGCCTGTCTTAACTCTTCCCTGAACTCCACACAACAATCTTCCTTCTTCAACTTCCACCATTTGATCCTTGGCTCTGCCTTCACTCTCTTCCTCTTTTTGGTCTCCAGAGTCATCCTACAGACCACCATCCAATACTGCCTAGCTACATTCTCCCCTGTCACCACCTTGCAGTCTCCAGTCTCTTTCAGACTGCGCCTTCTACATAAGATATAGTCCACCTGTGCACTTTCCTCCGCTCTTGTACGTCACCCTGTGTTCCTCTCTCTTCTTGAAACATGTATTCACCACAACCATTTCCATCCTTCTCACAAAATCCACCATCATCTGTCTTTCCACATTTCTCTTCTTGACACCATACCTCCTCATCACCTATATGTTTCCTTCACCGACATGCCCATTGAAGTCGGCTCCAATTACCACTCTCTCCTCCTTGGGTACCCTTTCCACCACATCATCCAACTCACTCCAGAATTCTTCTTTCTCTTCCATCTCACACCCAACTTGCGGGGCATATGCGCTGATAACATTCAGCAATACACTTTCGATTTCCAGCTTCATACTCATTACTCTGTCTGACACCCTCTTCACCTCCAACTCACTCTTGACATACTCTTCTTTTAGAATTACCCCTACCCCATTTCTCCTCCCATTTGCACCATGGTAGAAGAGTTTGAACCTTCCTCCGATCTACTATACTATCACTATCTTATAAAGCAGAAAATGCTAAAAAACAAAACAAAACTTCCATCTCCATATATTTGTAGATAGGGTCAGGAGATGGAACATCAGAGCTGTTTGATGGGCTGCTGGATGCCGTCACGTGTCACTTGGGTGCTTTCTTTCACCAAAAAAACATCCAAGTGACACAAGATTCACAAAAAAGGGGAAAAAAGCTTTACAAAGCATAGATAGATAGATATGTTATTGTCCTATGAGAGTATACTTTTTTTCACCTTTTGTACAGAGCCTCACATACAGTAAATACATGTACACATACTATACATACCACAATACATTAACAAAAGAGTTTAGAGGTTTGGTGAGTTTAAAAATTCAGTGGCAGAGTCATCGTGGTTTATTTCAACATTCTAGTAGTAAGCACAGCTGTTTGCTAGATGTTACAGTGTTTTGTGGGATATTTTGTGGCCCTAGAACGTATGCCAAATTTGGCTTGAGACTCCAAACACTAGACCAAGATGGCTGACACCTGAAATAGTGCACTAAATGGTAAATAGAGAGCCATTTTGGAGATAGCCAGAGATTTATTTACAGTGCACAGGTGTGGATGAGTAAAGTAGCTGACTCTTCCCTGGCAAGCCAATGTTTACCTCTTGAGAAATTTGGGAATTTGGTTTCAACTGTGGTGACCTCACGCGGACGTGTGAAATAACAGACGCGTTCACTTTGAAAAAAGTACACATATCACGTATTACCACGACACGTACCAAAGATGTTGGAGCGCTGACTGTACCTCCTCACCCCCCCCCCCATCTCCTTTTCCCTGTCTGTCTGTAGGTGACGGTTGTCCTGAAGCCTTTGTCTCTGTCCTATCCTCCTAATAGAGCCCTTACACTGGTGCTCAGCTCCCAGCTGCCAATCAACTGGTGGCTGCAGGCAGAGGGGCTGCCCCCAGACCTCCCAGTGCTGATACAGGTCAGCCCATGTGTGCATGCATTTGCTTATGATCCTTCTAGAAAAGATATAGAAACTACCACGAACTAGTGGTGGTAGACCTTAAATAACAAACCATCCATTATCCAAACTGCTTATCCTGCTCTCAGAGTCGGGGTGATGCTGGAGCCTATCCCAGCAGCCATTGGGTGGCAGGTGGGGAGACACCCTGGACAGGCCGCCAGGCTATCACAGGGCCTTTTTTTTTCTTTTTTTATCTACCTATTCTGTTAAATCTCAGATCTTGGTAAGTAACCAATGAGATCTGAGGCCTAACAGTACAGATAAATGTGGGCTCACTATTTGGCAAGCAATAGGTCACTGGTGCCCTTTTTATCTAATGGGGCACCACCTTTTTATCTAATGGGGTCTAAATAACAAACGACACCTTGGAAAATAGGCATATGCTGCAGATGAGGGTTAGGATCCCATGTGAGACATAGTATTTTAGCTCTTAGATCAATGTTAAAATTTTGATTTTTATTCTCAGAACACTTTTTCATGTGTGTCTTCATCTGTAACAAGCAAACTTGTTTTGTTTTTTTTTCTAATAAAAGTAAAAAGCTGTGAGCTGAGGTGTATTCATAGCTCTTGGCTTCTTTGTATTGGATTTGAAATCTATAAATATGGCCTGGTCGTCTCAAAAAACGACAATTTAAACGTCAACCCTCCATCCATTTTATATCTCCCCTCACCCTTTTCTTTCACCTCATCCCATATCTCCTCTCTTCCAGGTGTCCTCTAACTCCACAGTCCAGTCCTGCACGCTGCCTCTTCAGGTACAGCCATTGCATCGCCTACCATTTCGTGCACGTGCATTACTGCGCTGGACTCAGAAACAACACGGCAGCTTGTCCTCTCTGACACACACGCGACACGGCAACCGAGTCAACATTCGACTGGGAGAGGGTGAGCGAGCGACACTGAAACCAAACTACACACTGGCGGTGATTTGCATTCAGGGGGCCTCAGGGAAATTCAGCAATCAGAATAGTAATAAGTATTGAAAGAACCATATTGAGCTGAAATTGAACATACTAGTCTTGCTGCGGCTATTTTTAGCCTTATTTTTAACTATCCTGTCGGACATTTTGGACTCTTTATTAGCCCTACGTAGCATACAAACTCTGTTTCAATTTCAAAATCCTCAACTACTTTAAAATTCTGTACTTGGGCGTCCGGGTGGCGTAGCGGTCTATTCCATTGCCTACCACACGGGGATCGCCAGTTCAAATCCCCGTGTTCCCTCTGGCTTCGTCGGGCATCCCTGCAGATACAATTGGCCGTGCCTGCCGGTGGGAAGCCAGATGTGAGTATGTGTCCTGGCCGCAGCACTAGCACCTCCTCTGGTTGATTGGGGTGCCTGTTCAGGGGGGAGGGGGAACTGGGGGGAATAGCGTGATCCTCCCACGCGCTACGCTCCCCTGGCAAAACTCTTCACCGTCAGGTGAAAAGAAGCAACTGGCGATGTCACATGTATCGGAGGAAGCATGTGGTAGTCTGCAGCCCTCCCCAGCTGGGCAGAGGGGGTGCAGCAGCGACCAGGACGGCTCAGAAGAGTGGGGTAATTGGCTGGGTACAATTGGGGAGAAAAAAGGGGGGGAACCCCCCCCCCCCAAAAAATGCACTCATTTAAGATATTGACTTTTTTGCTATGGAGATGAACGACAGAATGCTATATCTTGTGAGGATAAGGTTATTGTTGAAGCATAAGCAGGTTTCTATTGGTGGTATCCTAGTTATTATGGGATGTCCTATTACTGCTATGCACTTAAAACCATCTAGTTGTAGCCCAGTAACCACCTAGAAACCACCCGGCAACCACTAGTAAACACCTAGTAACCACATAGCAGGCTCTTAGAGACACCCAAGCACTAAGAAGCCCCTTAGCAACCCCTTAAGTATCCTCCTAGCAGCTGCTAGAAAACACTGAGCAACCATTTAGCATCACCTGAGTAACCAAGATATAGGCCTGATGCCCTATAAACCAGCTACTGTAGAAATCTCCTTGCACCTGCTAGTAACCACCTGCCACTTTCCGCCAGCCCATACGTCTCTGAAAGGCAGTTACTGTGTAGTTATAAATAGAACTGCACAGATAAGCAAGGCATTACAAGCCAGAAGGGTCTGCTCTCCCTTTTGTTCACTATTATTGATAGTGTTGATTCTGAACTGCTTAGTGGAATATCTCAAGCCAGTGGGTTCATTACACAATAACCTGTCGGGTTGACCATAATGAGATTAGACAGAACTAGGTCTAATCCTGTTATAACTGTCCTGACCAGGTACTGATGTCAGTGCAGGACTGTGTGGTTCTGTGATGCCAGAAATTCGTGTTGATCCTGCTGGAAGTGTCAGGGGCTTAATCAAACAAATAGTATGTAACGTTTCTCCATAACAAATTAGACTTTAAATGCATACTCCTTAATGGTATACATAGCCTCACAAACCTCTCTTTCCTCTAAAACCAAAGCCTGGTTTTTACAAAAGTGAATCATCTCCAGCAGTATGAATCTTTGCATCAGAACCCGGATATTGGTGAAAAGAGATAAGATGAAAATAGGTCGGACAAAACTGGATCAACTGTTTCTCCAAAGAGAACATGTGGTCTCAGTTATTGATGAGATCACTGTGAGAGATGTCTCTTTTTCATTGAGATGTTGACTCTCATCATAGGAAATACACATTCCTAAAAAAGACACCCATAATAATAATAATAACACAAGTTAAATCTTTTTGGCATACCCTTTTTACGTAAGTGCACCATTGCTTTATTCGGGGGAACATCTGTGCACATTTGGTGTACAGATGTTGAAACCTGAGGCGCTGTATCCTCAACACCATTTCAGGATACTTTGCAGAAAAACAAAGTTCAAACGATGGAAATATATTGGGATTTATAAAACCAACCACCTTTAAAAAAAAATATGAGACATTTACTTCTTCTCCCACTTCCACTCTTACAGATTCAGCCTTGCCCACTGTGTGCCAGCTGCAGTCCCTGTTTCTCTCTCGGAACTACTTGACCTCTGACCTACAGCCACAGGAAGTGAAGGGCTGTGCCCCCGCAATGACAGGAGCGGAAGACATGGAATTACATGTGATCAAGCTCCATTCGGCTGGATCAGGGCTCTGTGGGTGAGAGCACATAAACTCAGAGGCCGATTTTAAGGGTGGACGCAAGGAGATGTCATTGGCCCCCTAAAACTTCCACCCACCCCTCCCTTTCCATCCCCTTAGGTTAATGCCACAATGTACTATATTTAAATAAAGGACCATGTAAAGAAATGTATTATTGATATTTAATTATCCATATTAGAGACTGACACTCGATGTAAGAAAATCTTTCATTGTTAAGCGTATCTAGGCCTATGGATACAGTTTAATTCAATTCAATTTATTGTCATTAAAAAACAACGCAGGCACATGTGTAAAAATTAAACAAGGAAGTGATTTAAAAGGTGATTGTGGTGCTTTTGAAGTATTCGAACCATAAATTGACACGTGATCATGGAAATGAGGGTAGAAAAGGAGGGCTTACTCGCAATCTTTGTGTCTCTCGTTCTCTTTCTTCCCTCCCCTTCATCTCTCTGAAGCTCTTTCCAGGTAGAGGTGGTTGTCTCCCTGGTGAGTCCTGCGAACTCAGGGACACACAACGTGGTGCTGATCCTCAGCAGCGCAGTGTCCGTCAACTGGGCGCTCACTGCTCCCGGCCTCCGTGGTCACATCTCTGTTCATGTGCGGACTGCATCTCTATTTCCTTTTCCAGATGACCCATTTGGGAAACTGTCCTGTTTTTGTCACCTTAATTTGTCGCCGTATGTTGTGATCTCTCTCATTGTGTTACTCATTATATAGATTGTCGTGCAATCCTATTTAAAATCCAAGAGAATCGCCACAACCGAAGCTACTGTGAGGCAGCAGGCGGTACACTTGAAATAATCAGCAGAAGCTGTTTAAAGCTGTTTTTTGTTGACTTTGCGCACCCTTGTGGACAAAGGCGGTAGTGTTTCTGGGAAGAACGACCTCATTTTGCGTAAGCGCGTTGGTTGCCTCATTTGCTTGTGGTGGCCATAGAACCAGGCATCAAAATTAAGACTGATAAATCTGTGTAAAACTCCTTGTAGCAACTTTTAAGGACAAAGAATCAAATGGCATTGGTTTGAGTGCTGAAGCGCACCTCTCCAAACATCTTATCTGTCTGTCTGTCTATCTGTCTGTCTGTCTGTCTCTTCTCTCTGTATTTTTCTCACTCTCTATCCATCTCACTTTCTTTCTAGTCCTCTAACAGTGTATCCACACCATACCCACCAGAACCTTACCTGACCTTGTCCAGCCAGCTGAACTTTGACCTCTCTGCCAAGCCTGATCTTCTTGCCTGGGCCAGTAAGAGCGGCTTCCGCAAGGTGACCTCGTACACTGAGGCTAGCTTGGCCAATCACTTTGTGATCCGGCTGACAGGGAGCAGGACAGGTCAGGACCCCGTGTGTGTCTCTTGTTTCCATCGCTGAGTGAGTGAGCCAATTGTTTAGGTTTTATTTACAATTTCTTAAAGCTACAATCCTGAAGATTTTTGATGATGCCTGATAATGCTGGTAATTGCAGTAATTGCTGATGTTGTTGTATCTGGCGGTAAAGGTTTTCTGTAAGCTTGGTCTGCCATATTGGCTTGTTAGCCTCAATAACGTTATCTCTCCCACAAACTGGTCTTATTCTTCCACATTTGGCTACTATGGTAAAAACACAAAACACTTGTGTGCAGGATTATTTTTCATGAATGCTGAGCAACTCAGCATTTGTGACTTGGGTATTTGTGGATTAGCTTATTTTAGATATGCCAACAGTAGAAAGTATCAAAAAGGAGGTTTGTTTTGCAGTTAATCTTGAGGATTAACACGCAAGTGAATCTGTTTTAATTTCATGTATTACATTTTCAACATATATGTTTTAATCAGGTACAGACTCACACACCCCCTGTACAGCCACAGTCCATTTATTACAGAGGGGCACAAAGTTTGTGACCTTGCTGAAGGGATTTTGCAAGTGGAGGCTGAGGGTGCAGAGAGCTCCTCTTTCTAATGCCCTTTTACTTGTTTATCCACGGAAGAGTGTCGTCAATCACTTCCTAAACTGTTTCGAATGTCAGGAAGCAGAAGAAAACAATACTTTTACACGGTTTACTTTGAATGATTAGTCTGAGGAGAACTTTTAAATAGCTCATTATGATGACCTCCTCCCCTTCCACAGAGGTGGTTCCAACAATGCATCCTCTCATAATGCGTCCCCCTTGGGCTGAGGAGCAGCAGATCAGGGAGTGGCTGAGCGGGAGAGGCAAAGCTGAAGGAGGCCGATGGGCGTTCACGGTGCAATGTGATGATGGACGACTCAGTGTAATAGTGGACAGACACATCCTGCAGGTCGCTATATGATAGAAATATGAAATATATGAAATGTGGACCTCTTCTAACACAATTTAATGTTTAACTTAAGCTTTGCGTACATTCGTTTTCTCATTCTCTTGCAAATGGAAATTACGGTTATAGCGGCTGTTTTCTCCTCCACTCAGACTTTGTCGGTCCCATTGGCTGCCGTGACTCTGCGGGATCCTAAATGTCAGGCTCAGTCCAACGGCAGCCATTTCCTGTTGGTGTTCCCCGTCATTCTCTGCGGGACTGAGGGCCTGTTGCTGAGAGAGCCCAGAAGGGTGCAGTATAAAAACATGGTGAGGAGAGGGCTTTGGGGAGAAGATAGGTTATAATATAGTGTGTTTTTCACTCATCTGGTCTCTTCCAGGAAAATTTCTTGAACCCATCACCAGTTGTGTTCCAGGAGGTATTATTTTTGAATGCTTCATTTCCTGTCTGACGCAGGTGCTGTTATGGAGAGACAAGCCTCAGACAATTCTGGCACACAATGAGATGGAGAAGACATGGCCACTTCACATACATGTAAGATATCTGTCTAGATCTATTATTTGGTAAAAAGATACAAACATAAGAAATGGGACATTTCTCTCATCCATCTCTGAGCTCAGCTGACACGCCACAGTTTTCAGGCAAGCCCAAAATCGCATTCTCCGTCATTTACAATATGAGAGGGTTACACAGGTGTCGGCTATTCAGGTCCAGAGAAACCTACAGGCCTATAACAAAAAGATTCAGCATGAGACACTGTCTTTGGGATTGAAGGTTTATAACCTATAAAAACATATGTAGGATACAACTGTGAATTTAGGCAACATCGATTTCTTTACCCCCCCCCTCCTTTTCCTCTCCAATTGTGCTTGGCCGGTTACCCCACTCTTCCGAGCCATCCCAGTTGCTACACCACCCCCTCTGCCGATCCGGGGAGGGCTGCAGACGTAGTCTGGCCTCCTCTAAAACCAAACCCTAGATTTTACAACAGTGAATCATCTCCAGCAGTATGAATCTTTGCATCAGAACCTGGATATTGGCAAAAAGAGATAAGATGAAAATAGGTCGGACAAAACTGGATCAACTGTTTGTCCAAAGAGAACATGTGGTCTAAGTTATCGATGAGATCACTGTGAGAGATGTCTCTTTTTTACTAAAATGTTGACTCTCCTCATAGGAAATGAGCATTCCCTAAAAAAGACACAAATAATAATAATGATAACACAACACACAACACATTTCTCTCCTTGACACCATACCTGCCCATCGCCTCCTCATCACCTCTGTTCCCTTCACCAACATGTCCATTCAAGTCCGCTCCACTGTGTTGGTAGGCAACGGAATAGACCGCTACGCTACCCAGAGGGATTTCTTTATTTTCTTTATTCTTAAACTCTATGAAAAAGAGAGGACAGGTCATTCCTTTAGTCTGCTTTCATTACACCACCTAATCTAGATAGTCTAGTCTGTTAATGAAGGTATCATGTTCACGTTACAAAAATAAAGCACCAGTGTTTGGTTCAGTGAATTTGAATTGACCACTAAAAATGACTTGGAAAAGAAGTGGGTGACTTTTGGCAACATCCCTATGTTTTAGGGCCCTCCAATCTTATGGGGGGGGGGGCAACTCAGCGGTATGCCAATGGGTACAGTACAACTTCGTGTTAAATCTTCCCTCATCTCCATAAAGCATTCTCATCTATTATTTGTCCTCCTAGTTCAGCTGTTTGGTGGAGGTCCCCAGACCTCCCGCTGAAGTGCCTACCCCTCCTCAGTCAGGTCTGGTGCCAGGGGACCCTCAGCATCCAGAGCCAGCCTTCATCCCTGTGCCCAGGCCGAGATCTGGACCGCTTCTCCTCTTGAAGCTGTTTGTCACTGAGGGCTACGAGCAGAGGAATACCATCCCATGTGTCATTATCGCAGACCATCGTGTGTATGTGGAGGTCAGTGTGCGTTTGCATACAGATTTTATATGTGTATCTATTATCACAGCCCTATCATGGTGTGTCTTCCCTGTGTCTGAGTATCAGTGCCTGTGCTTTTTGTAACTTTGATTCTTTGCTTTTTTTTCGGAGACTTTGATTTTTATTGTTATGATGCTGTTTTTTGGGGGGGGGGGTTACCCTTTTTTCTACTCAGTTGTATCTGGCCAATTACCCCACCCTTCCAAGCCATCCCGGTCACTGCTCCACCCCCTCTGTCAATCTGGGGGAGGGCTGCAGACTACCACATGCCTCCTCCGATACACGTGGAGTCGCCAGCCGCTTCTTTTCACCTGACAGTGAGGAGTTTCACCAGGGGGACGTAGCATGTGGGAGGATCACTCTATCCCCCCCCAGTTCCCCCACCCCCCGAACAGGTGCCTCAACTGACCAGAGGAGGCGCTAGTGCAGTGACCAGGACACATACCCACACCTGGCTTCCCACCCGCAGACTCGGCCAGTTGTGTCTGTAGGGACGCCCAACCAAGCCAGAGGTAACACGGGGATTCGAACCAGCAGTCCCCATGTTGGTAGGCAACGGAATAGACTGCCAGACCACCCGATCGCCTGCGGTGCTGTTTTTAGTCAGTTATACCGTGTTGTTAAATATCCCAGATTTAACTCTTATCATTCTTCATCCCTAAAAGCAGTGGTGTGTAGCAGTCTTCCATTTCAGCCTACACAGCACTCCTCTAACCCCATAGTAATTACCACTTTTAAAATCTGGCAACAAATTAGGCAACAGTTCAGCCGGCCTTCTCTCCCCCTAGCTACACCTATCTGCAGCAATCCACTCTTTCAACCAGCCAAGATTGATTCCAGATTTGCCGTCTGGCGCACACAAGGCCTATCCTGCCTGGGTGATCTTTATGTTGGTGGCCCGTTTGTTAGCTTTGCACAATTACGTTCCACATTCAAACTTGAACATTCTCATCTGTTATTTCCAAATTTGCAACTTTGCCAAATCCAGCACCCCCAGCATTCCGCAGGCTCTGCCAGCCTTGGGCGTTGACCAGTTACTGACTTGCCAAAAGGCCATATTTCTTTTATATACAGTCTTTTATCAGCAGTGACTCCCCCTGCTCTGCATAAGATCAAGACAGGCTGGGAGACTGAACTGGGTATCACTCTGTCCAATGATTGGTGGGACACTACAATACTCATCCTCCTCTTGTGTGAGGCTTAGTCTCATTCAATTCAGAGTCCCTCATAGGATTAATTTTAGTAAAGCAAGATTATCCAAGATTTACCGAAACCTCTCTGATATTTGTGACAGATGCTCTCAGGCGCCAGCAGACTTGACTCATATGTTCTGGTCATGGCTCGAGTTTGACGGAATACTGGAGGTCTGTCTTTGACCTGATATCGGGGATTTTGGAACTGAATCACCTCAAATTGCTATCTTTGGTGTCTCTGAGGAGGGAGTTAAGATGACTGCTAAACAAATTAATGTGATCTCCTTTGCCTCTTCAATTGCCCGTCGTCGTATTCTCCTCCAATGGAAAAATCGCTCATCCCCCTCAAACACGTCCTGGTTACGGGATTTTATGTCATTTCTGAAAGGGGAAAAGATCCAATTTGCTGTCCAGGGCTCAGCTGAAAGTTTTTACAAACACTGGCAGCCTCTTATCTCTCACTTCGAAACGATGCGCTCTGTCCCACTGGACTAGAGCAGTGGCTGTATGATTTGGTCTAGATAACTGTGTACTGTTCTGGCATATGCGTGTGCAGCATATACATATAGTGTATACAGGTGCATTGGGCATGTGTTTATGTTGGTAGGCATACATGCAGGTATAACAGTGTGCAAGTACGTACATCTCGGACTCTGGCCTCGTGGGGTGCAGGCGATGTTTGAGGGCAGATTGACATGTTGATTTGGTGTGTTACCAATTGTCCATACTTTTTCTTTTTTTCTCCTTTTTTATGTTATACAAGTATTTTGTTATCTTTGCTTATTCAATTCACTCATTTATTATTATTATTGCTGTTGTTGTGGTGGATTTTGATGTTAGCCATTAGGAGGGAGACAATGTTTATCGGTGGTTTCCCCTTTTTATATATATTTATATATATATACATATAATATTAAAAAACAATTTTTTATTGTGTGTTTTTGTTGACGTGCAGGGGTTGGGTGGGGTGGAAGGGTGGATGGGGAAAAGAAAATATGAAAAATGGTGACCTGTAAACCCAGTATTGTGTTTATTGTTTGCTCATTTTTCCCCAATAAAAAAATCTATATTGAAAAAAAATCCCAGATTTTATGGTGTTGCATTCCCCAAGATTTGCCCTCTTTATCGCAACAAAATGTGGCATTATGGGGCACATTATGGGGCGCATTATGGGTCGTCGTCTACCATAATGCAGTGAAAACTAAGACAAAACTCGCTTCACTGACTGTTTATAGCAGACATCGTGTCAAACGCACCTTCAACACGTCTATTTCATTACTTTTCCTCACATCTGCTTCGTTGTCCTTCCTTTTTGCCGCTTGCAGGTGTCAGCCGAAGGGCCAGTTAGAGGTGTGGTGGAGGTCAAGTCGTGCGTGGTGTCTCCTCTGTCTGACCCGCAAAAATCGCCTTTCTGGAATGTGATAACAGACGGCTGCTCCACGGAGCCCTCTCTGACCATAGCCAAAACCAGGGGAGACGGAGAGGAGGACAAGCAGGTGGAGGTGGACGAGAACAGCGAGAAAGAGGAGGAGAAAGAGGGGTGGGAAGAAGTCGGCGGTAACGAGGAAGACGGCGAGGATGTGAGCAGAGGTGTGCCTTTTAGGCATGGAGGACGACCTCGGGGACGCGGCACGGCAGATAGCGGTGAGGAGAGAGGGAGAAACACTCGGGTCGAGAGGGCGGAGAGGAGCATCGGGGAGGGAGCAGAGGGGGAGGTCCATTCCCTGAGGTTCAGTTTCATCCTGCGACCCATTTATAACAACTCCATGCAGTTCCTCCACTGCAGCCTTCTTGTGTGCGTCTCTGACTCGGCGGGGGAGTCGGGAGAGGGATTTGGAGCAAAGGAAACGATGGGGAAAGACTGTCAGAGCGGGCTACGCATCCGTCCCCTTGTATCTGAGACACCGGGCAGACAGGTACTGGGCAAGAAACCTGGGGCTCATTTTGGTAACACAAAGCATGAAGCTAGAAAGTTGATAGCCTCCATAAAATATGGATTAAGATGTTTTTTAAATTTAGAAAAAATTAAAATACAAACATTTGAATAGTTTAGACATGATAAAGAGTCCAGCTTTAAATATAACCTAGCTTTTTTTAACAAGATATTTTTGTTTTCTCTTACAGCTACTTATATTGTTATTATTGTAAAGGAAAATGGCTCTAGTTCAGTTAAAGGAACAGTCTGGAATTTTTCAGGTCTTTCCTTATTTTATACTCACCTCTCATGTAGTACATGGATAAGTTTCATTTTCACGATCATCCATCCATCCATCCATCCACCCATCCATTAGCCAAGCTGCTTATCCCAATTGGGGCTGCGGGATGCTGGAGCCTATCCCAGCAGCCAATGGGCGACAGGCGGGGAGACACCCTGGACATGCCGCCAGTCCATCACAGGGCCGACACATTCACACCCAGTGACAATTTAGTACGGCCGATTCACCTCACCTACATGTCTTTTGGGCTGTGGGAATCATCTATCCATTTATTCATATCGGACGCACAGCTCCAGCTTTCCATCTAGAAATCAATGCAAAAAAAAAATAATTCCACAGTTCAACCAAAGCTATTATGATGCTGCCGCAGTCTGTCATAGTGGATTCCAGTGGTAATTTTGAAAATGTAGTTATTTTTATTGCTTAATTCCCTCTTTGTGTTTGTTTTGAGTGACTCCTCCTGGTAATTGCTTGTTGACTGTGCTGCAGAAAGTAGAGCGGTTGGAAGCCGACCGCAAAAACCTGTAGTTTTTTAAATGACCATTTGAAATTCACCATAATAGACTGCTATAGCATCACGTTAGCTTTGGCTAAGCCATGGAATGCTTTTTTTAAAAATATATTCATAATTTTTTTATTATACAACACAGAACAAAGCAGCTCAGACACAATATAATAAATATATAATCAAATAGCAAGGTAAGCAAAGCAAGTAGAAGAGGTACAGAGACAGGCCAAGCCGGTTTAGGAAACTGTTGTAACATGGAAGATGACAGTGTAGGTCCAATATATTCAAAGTAAGGGTCCCAGACTTTATAGAACGTGCCCACTGAAGAGTGAAGCATATATGAGATGTATTCAGTGGGAATACACTCCATTATAAGATTGTGCCACAACTTTTGTTGGAGCAGCATCCTTGAACTAAAAGAGCAAAATAGGTGTCTGGGTAGTGCAGCGGTCTATTCCGTTGCCTACCAACATGGGGATCCCCACTTCAAATCCCTGTGCTACCTCCGGCTTGGTCGGGCGTTCCTACAGACACAATTGGCCGTGTCTGCGAGTGGGAAGCCGGATGTGGGTATGTGTCCTGGTTGCTGCACTAGTGCCTCCTCTGGTCGGTCGGGGTGCCTGTTCAGGGGGGAGGGGGAACCTGGGGGAATAGCGTGATTCTCCCACGCGCTACATCCCCTTGGCGAAACTCCTCACTGTCAGGTGAAAAGAAGTGTCTGGCGACTCCACATGTATCGGAGGAGGCATGTGGTAGTCTGCAGCCCTCCACGGATTGGCAGAGGGGGTGGAGCAACAGCTGGGACGGCTCGGAAGAGTGGGGTAATTGGACGGGTACAACTGAGGAGAAAAAGCCCCCCCAAAAAATATAAATAAACAAACAAAAGAGCAAAATATTCTTCCTAGTGGCAAAAGTCAATGAACTGGATAACCTCTTGTGTTTGATATTTATAATATGACCATCTGGAAGACCAAGTGTGAGGCACATAGTGTCTAACTCATTTGGAACACCAAAAATAACACACAGTTCATCCACAATACCAGACCAATAGTTTTGTAGCTTCACACATGACTAGAAACAGTGAATGTAATTATCAGTCTTAGAGGTAAGTTATAGCAGAGCGGAGATGCCTTTGCATCCATTTTGTTTTTGAGAGCAGGTGTTATAGGTGTACGATGTATAATTCAAAACTGAGTATATTTGGTTCAGTTACAGGTAGATATTTACATAGCATGTATCTACACTTCCTGCCAGATTGTCAATAGAGATGCCCATGTCTGTCTCCCGGGCTTGCTTAGTAGCTTGGGAAGTTAGAGATGAATTTGAATTGGAATTGGATGAATTGGAATTTAGGCTCTATAAAATACAATGTGTTTCAGCCTGAAACACATTATCTTATCTTATCTCATCTTTTTACAAGTATCCTGAAATTCAGGATACTTGTAAAAAGATAAGGCCCTTTCTACATGTGAGTTGGATCTTTTGTGATGAAGTATCTGATTTGTAAATATCTAAAAAACTCAAATTTCTGTAAGCCATATCACTACTGTAGCTGCTGAAAGGATAGTAAAGTCTGGCCATCAAATAGGTCTCCTAGCGTTGTTATCCTCTGGCTGTACCATGCTTTAAAGTCCCAGTCTTGACAGCCAGGCAGAAAGTCTGGGCCATCCAGAATAGCAGCAAGAGGGGATGTTAACTGAAGATGGCCCTCTATAGTACGGATGGACCTCCAGGCTTTGACTGTGCTTAAAGTGATAGGGTTAGTACAGAGGTCCTTCACAGAGTTAAAGTTATTCACAAACAACAAATTCCACAAAGGGTATTTGGACTGAGAGGATTCAATGTCAAGCCAAATTGAGGTTGGGTCATATTTGACCCTATCCGCTATCACACGAAGGTATACTGCCAGGTAATAGTCTCACATTTGGTACATCAATGCCCCCATCAGAGCCAGCCATTTGGGGTTTTGCCATCTCCACTCAGATAAAGGAACTCAGCCAGCCTTAATAACCTTGTTTGATAATAAAATACGGATCATTTGCAGGGGGTAGAGTAGTCTGGGTAGGATGTTCATTTTAATAAGAGCAATCCTATCCAGCCAGGAAAGAGGTAGGGGGGCCCGACGATCTAAATCTGCCTTTATAACATCCAGAAGAGGAGGGAAATTGGCCTTAAACATCTGACCATATGTAGGTATTATATACACTCCCAAGTACACAAACCCAGAGGGTGACCAACAGAAAGGATAGGGCTCTGATAGGCTTGGGGCATATGTTAAGAGACCCCAGCAGCATGGCCTTGGAGTTTGCTAAATTAATTTTGTACCCTGAAAATGTGCCAAATGTTGTAATGATTTGGATCAGGCAGGAAATAAGAGTTTTTTTGGTCTTGGTAAAAATATCAACACGTCATCCGTGTATAAATTAATTTTATGCTCCCTCTCTCCAACAAGAATACCAGATTTTAGAGCATTGTACCTAATTGCTGGAGTCAGTGCTTGACAGCAACATTAAAGAGCAATGGGCTAAGAGGGTCACCCTGCCTATTTCCGCATGAAAGAGAATGTTGCCAGAACTCAGCCCATTAGTCAGAACTGCTGCCATTGGATTATTGTAAAGAACCCTTACCCAATTGACAAAGTTATCACCCAGATCAAATTCCTCCAGAGTATAAAACAAAAGAGACCACTCAACCTGGTCGAAAGCCATCTTGGCATCAAGAGAAAGCACAAGGGCAGGGTCCTTGTAGCCCTGGGATAGCTGAAAGATGTTAAGAAGCCCTCTCATATTATCACAGGAGTTCTGACCCTTAATAAAACGGGTCTGGTCCTCCTTAATAATGTAAGGTAGCGCTTTTTTCAAACGCATGGCTAGTATTTTGGAAAGCAATTTTTGATCAGAGTTTAGTAGGGCTATTGGCAACTGTCAGGGCACTTTCCTTTTTTAAGGATAAGAGAGACATTGGCCTCCCTAGTGATTGAGGTAGGCTCCCACTTTCAAAAATTAATGGTTAATATAACCAGCAAGGGGTCTAACAGAATATTGTCAAACTCCTTATAAAACTCACACCCAAGTCCATCTGGCCCTGGAGCCTTCCCCGATGGCATAGATTTCAAAGCAAGCATTGCTTCCTCTCTTGTGATTGGGGCATTTAACTGTAGTTTTTGAGCTTCTGTAGCTTTTGGTAGTCTAAGGTCTGAGAAAAATAAGTGCATAAGGGCTAGGGTATTGTCAGGCTGTGCCGACTTGTATGAATTGGAATAAATAATGCAAACTCTTTTATTAATGGTTTTGGCATTGAATGATCTGACACCTCTGGAGTCTGTAATTGAGACTATAATTTGAGAGTCTGCCCTCTTTTTAACAAGATTGGCAAGATATCTACCAGGTTTGTCCCCGAACTCATACAGCATCTGTCTGACAATTTTGAGGGAGTGCCCAGAATCCTGACTCAGCAGAGTATTCAGTGCAGCACGTGTGGCCATTAGTTCCTTGAGTGAGCTTGGGCTTGATATATAGTTTTTCTCCAAGTCAACTAATCTAGATTCAAGGAGTTTATGCTGATCATTCTTTCAACGTCTCTTGGGAGTGCTTTTTTTGTACTGAACGAGGACTGTGTATTTGTCCCCCATTAATTGCATTGAAATCTAGATGGTAATCCGGAGCTGTGTGGATGACTGTGGTAATCAAACCTACCTGTGCACTTAATGAGCGGTGAGTATAACATTGAGACAGACTTCAAAGGTTTAGAACCGCTCCTTCAACTTAAAAGCATGCTGCAATATTCCTGTTAGTGTGAGATCAGAAACCTCTCTAGGCCAATGGTGGTCACCCAGCCCATCAGTCCAGTCACAGCCAAACCAGTGGGGCCCCTTCCTGGCCAGAGGACGAGGAGACTCGGTGTATCTCGGCTGGACAAACCAAGCCAAGAGCACGGCAGTGAGTATCTTTCATTCCTGTTTTTTTCAGCTCTCAATGATTACAAATAGTAAAGACTATTTATTTATACAGCACCTTTTATACATGAATTGCAGCTCAAAGTATTACATGTTAGCTTTAAAGTATTACATGTTAATCACAAAGTGTGTTGCCCACACTCATAACTGCTTAAAATTACTCAATGTATGGCATACCCTCATTCTTACTCCATTTTTTCCCGTTTTCTTTTTTGTTTGTTTGTTTGTTTGTTTGTTGGTTGGTTGGTTTATATTCCAGACTCTGGAACAGTGGTGGGAATTGTCTTTGCAGTATTTGTTGTCGGTGTAAGCCTGATGGGGGCGCTGTGTTGTATTTACACTCATACAGGTAATGGACTCAGTCCAGTTTGTAGTAGTAGTAATAATAATAATAATAATAATAATGATAATAATGGATTACATTTATATAGTGCTTTATCTAGACACCCAAAGCGCTTCACAGGGAAGGGGGTAACTCATGTCAACCACCACCAATGTGTAGCACCCACCTGGGTTATGAAATCAAATGCACAGTCCACATTCATTTCATTAAAAGTGCTCTTAGCACATTTGGCACACTTGGCACACAGAAAATCACAAAATGAAGCATGTTTTATGTTGCGGTATAATGCTGTTCATGCACAAGTGGTTTCCAGAGGGAACATTAAGTTTGTGTGGTTGCATAAAGGCATACAGCCTCCATCCATTAGATGTGAAAGGCAGAGGGACCACAGTAACTGGAGTCCCCCAACACAGATGGATCAGTCCCACAGCTCTGTGTAGAGGTAAGACCTCAACCTCACAATCATTAAGAACTGTTAATAATGGCTATTAATAATAATAATTAATTGTTAATAATGTTAATATTGACTGTTAATAATGTTAATAATAACTGAACATAGGCTGTTTTATAAAATAACCTATAATGATAATAATAATAATCATGATGCAATCGGGGATTTACTCTTACTCATCAAAAATAAATTTCAGATAACCTTACGTCATGGAAACTTAGGTCTTAGGCATTAGAAATAAAGCTGTATTATTATCCATTTTAAATGGGAAAAAGCATGACCAGTTCGAAAGGAAATAGCGTAAATAGATTTTAAAAGAATACATTGTCTTTTTGGCATAAAGGTTACTTCCTCATTATCTTGTTTTCATACCACTAAAAAGTGGCAGCAGTTTCACTTTTGGAGCACAGTGGATAAGCTATCAGTGTAAAAAATCACAACAAAAGCATGCACCATAGCAATTCAGATATTTGAGAAACAAAAATGAAACCGCTATCAATCAGGCAATCTGAGTTCGTGAGACCCTACGCTATGGCTGTCTGTAGACTTGATGCAGATCTGGTAGAGTAGCGCTGCACATGGCACACAGCAGCAAGAGGACCGCAGCGTAAACAGGATGTCAAAGTAATGCAGTTATAGATATTACTGCCGTGGTTTAAAGCATCAGTGTCTTTCAAAAATGCATCTGATTTAGCAAAGCGCCTGCAAATCATAATTTAGTTATGTCGCACTTGTGACTGAACATCCTTCATCTTTTATCCCTCTCTCAGGATTTCCTCCTGCAAACCTGAGACCGAAGGCAACGTGGGACGGCGCTTACAACTAGTTGGTGTGTGCACATGAGCATATACGGTTATGCGAATGTCCACAGCGGTCATTCTAAGGTGTACATCAGAAATATGAGCGGTCTGAGAGACCTGGCGATGACGTGAATGTGTATAAAAGCAGTTAACCAAGCCCTCGCCGTGTTGCTGTAAAGAACCAAATGCTTTTTTTTCCCCCCACAGTGAAATATCACCCCTTCGATTCCCCAGGGGACCTTACGTTATCCGTAGCCGTTTCAAAAGTGGCGGCTGGCAGTCTAAGGGGAAGTCTGGATTCATACAGGATCCAGACCTGGTCTAGTTTGACTTAAGCTGTAACCACATCCTGGCCGTCTACGGATGAGGTTCATGAGGTCAGACGCTACATGAGCGGTTATCTGTCGGAGGTCCACATTTGTTCCTAGCTTCGTAATTCTGTACAAAGTGTCTGTGTAACTGTGAACTTGGGTCTGATTGTAAGATGTTATCACAAATAGGTCTGTATTGAATATGGTCGGTGTCCATGTGCTGCATAGTCGTAGCTGTAGTAGAGTCTAGCGTCCCTCGTATAACTTTACACTCTACAAATGTCACTTTTGTGTAAAAAGGTGTGCACATATATTAAAATCTATACCGTCCACGGGTTATGGGAGCGTCTCCGCATTCTGCAGGACGTTTCGTTGTCTTTTTTTTTTTTTTTTTTTTTTAGAGATTAATTTCAGCAAAATTGTCCTAGGAGACGTAGGAGCACAGTAATCTTGACCACGATTTGGCCGAGTGCACTTCGAGAGTGGCTCGTCGCCGGTCATCTCCCCCGGGGAGTCCGGCGCCGGTCCATTAAAAGTGGATTTTTCTTTAACCGGTGACAACGGGGGGCCGCAATCCCCTGCACACCTCCAGGGAAATGGCTTCTGGGAACGAGGGAACGTCATTGTGTAATAAGACGGTTATAACGCTGCTGCTGATGTCTTGATTTTCTTTTCTTTTTTTTCTTTTTAATAAGGTGCTAGCGATGTCAACAGGGACCCAGGATTTGATCACTGAAAGGAAGATATGTGAAAGCAAACCTAACGTGTTAATGATTGCTCCCGTTAACAACACATATTATTACCACATTTATTTTCAAAACTACAAAGTGCAGAGTATTTCTTTTTCCTATTGTGTGTTTTTTTTTAAATTAATTTTGTTTTTACACAAAGCACACCAGTATTAATTGTAAGGGCCGCGGTTAAAATGTCCTTTCGATGAAGTAACTTTCATAACACAGACCTGGGCCAGACTTCCTGTGTGGACTTTAAACACACATCAGACATCAAACATGGATCTGCCAGAGTAAAATGTACAGAGATTACCAGAACGTTATAACTTATCACCTGTATGTATCTGCAACTATTTCAGTACATCATTTTAAAACGTCCCATCTGTATGGCACGCCAAGACTTTTCAAACAAAGCGTTGATTTTTTTGTTTTGTTTTTTGGAATTACTTAAATTCATTTATCGTTGAACTCAGATCTGTAATCCCCCCCCCCCCGATTCAGCGGTGAGTACAAGCACCGGGGGGGTAGCTGCTCTGACTCTCTGTGTGGCGCTGCAGGTCGACCCGGCGCTGGAAGCTGCGCTGGCAGTAAGGGAGGGCAGGTGAAGGGCTGGGAGCTGCTGTGTTTGCGGCTGTGGGTGATGAGGTTGGAGCTCTGGCTGAAGGCTTTACCGCACACCTGGCACACATGTGGCTTCTCACCTGAGGGGAAGCCATAAGAAGGGAGGGGTGGAGGACATGGCGTTGGCAGAGAAGAAATTTTTATTTTTTTGGTAGGGGGGGGTCAGTTTTTCTGAAATTTGGCAGTTTGCCTGTGGGGTACTGAATATGATTCACGTGCATGCAGTGAATGGTTGCTGAATGTATTATTTGTACATGTTTAACATGCTATTTATTGCATCCTCTTGCATCGCACTTTCCTTTTGCTCTCGTTTCTGTGTCTCTGTATCGTGTGTTGAGTTTGTTGTGTGTTACAAAGCCAGTTGTGGATAGGACTCAGGCACCAAGGCCACTGAGACGGTCTCCTTTACACTCGCAGTATGGCACTCGGTCAATAAAGTGGCTTTGATTCTGACCTTACTGTGTGAGCATACTTACTGTGTATTTTCAACTTCCAAGTTTTAATGGTAGACAAGTAAGTTTTGCACGTTCTAGGAATCTGACCTAATGGGGCGTTCAACATCAAGATCACAAACATGATGTAAAAAAAACTAAAATAATATTAAAAAAAAACGTAAAAATCTTAAGACTATCTGACGATACTATTATCCCTAAGAAATGTGAGAAAAGTTTCATTTCTTACAGAGTACAAAAATTATTAACTGGCAAACACAAATCAGTACAAATGGCATATAACAGCCTATATTAAGCATTGCATTGGTGTGTGTGTGTATATATATTTTACTACTTTATTAATCCCTATGGGGAAATTCTTTCTCTGCATTTAAACCATCCTAGCTGTGTAGTTAGGAGCAGTGGGCAGCTGCAGCGCCCGCGGACCAACTCCAGTTCGTCTTGCCATTGCCTCGGTCAGGGGGCACCGACAGGAGTATAAACCCTAACATGCATGTCTTTTTGATGGTGGGGGAAACCGGAGCACCCGGAGAAAACCCACACAGACACGGGGAGAACATGCAAACTCCACACAGAGGACGACCTGGGATGACCCCCCCCCCCCCAAAATTGGACAACCCCGGGGTTCGAACCCAGGACCTTCTTGCTGTGAGGCGACAGCGCTAACTACTGGGCCACCGTGCCTCCCAATATTGCACTAATAACAAAATATATTGACAATGTATACAGCGGGGATGCGAGTATATATTCATGTTGTGTTGATGCAGCATGCTTGCGTTTCGTGGCCTTACCTGTGTGTGTGTAAGTGTGTTTCTTCATGTCTGACTTCTGGTGAAACCTCTTGCCACAGTACTGGCAGGGGTAAGGCCTTATGTCTGAGTGGATGAGGAGGTGAGTGGACAGTGTTGATGAACGTTTGAACACCTTCCCGCAAATCTTGCAGCCAAAGCTGCGCTCCTAAATACAAAACGCACATTATTAACACAAATCGAATAGGAAGAAGTTCATTTTTCCTTCATCGTTGAAAAGTCATCCCTCTGCAATAACAACGCAAGTACAGAGAGTCTGTAAATCCTAATGGCAAAATGTACTCCCAACGTATACCATACCTTCGTTTTACCGTAGCTCCCGACTGGCATGTGTTCATTAGGGGTATGGGGTACCTCTCTGGCTGTGGGGGAGTTTGTCCATGGGACTGAGGGTGTGTTGACAAACGTAGCCTCCAATCCATGGTCTGCTGAGAGGATGATAGGCGAAAGATACTGAGAGAGAGAGGGCGACATTCTAGACAGCACCTGTAAAAAAAGAAAGGAAGAAAACAGCAGAGTTGTCAGTCTCTGCAAATGTGTGCTTTTGTATTCATTAGATGACAAATGAGTGAGGGGGTGAGGAAGGTGGGAAGTTGCAAAAAAAAAAGGTGTCATCGCTGAGTCAGCCACCAGGCCACATTACATGATTGTAATATAAGCCAACAAACGGGCTCCATCGAATGACAAAGGTTTTCACAACTGCCCCACATCTACTTGTCATGCACTGTAAAAACACGCCGCCAGTGTGTCTTCTGACACGTCTAACAATATATCGCTACATCCTGCCAATCACGCAGGTAGATGAAATTATTACTATCATGACACAAGACAAACCAAAGACATCCTCAGGGCTTGTACTGTCTCATAAAGAATTTACTTGACTAACTGGATTATTTTGCTCCTTATTTGTTGAGCATTTTCCCTACCGTTGAGTGTTTCTTTTAAAAAAAGTTTTATATATATATATAGTTTGACATATTTGATATAGTTTGACAGCTGATGATTGCTTATGGCATGAAACAGGCTTCTACTGTCTATTAAAGAATTTACTTGAATCACTGGATTATATATATATATATATTTAAAATTATTTTTAAAATTAATTTATTTCTATTTTTCCCCTTATCCCACCCGATTATCCCAATGGCATATGGCCGGAACTCTTGTCGAATAACTCCCCTGGCTCACGTTTCCACAGGAAGGAGATAGTCGTAACACCAGCTTCCTTCAAACTCGTGTCGGCCGCTCTCGCTGTTTTACGCGCTGAAGCCTCGCATGGTTTGCATTACCTTAAGGCCGCGAAGGAGACGTAGGGAGAACGCTTTCGGTTGCTTGGCTCCAGGCGCCCGGATGGGTCGCTGGAGAACGACGAGTCCCCGAACACTACACCGATCTACACCCACTATCCCTCGGGTAAGGGTGGCCTAATGAATGCCTCTTTTTTATATACATATATATATATATATATATATATATATATATATATATATATATATATATATATATATATATATATATATATATATATATATCCATGCAACGTTACTATATATATATATATATATATATATATATATATATATATATATATATAGTAACGTTGCATGGATAAGTAGACACGTTGGTCCTTGAGTAACGGGTCGGACCCTTTAGTCGACTGGTTAACGTTGTCGCCCGCGGTGCAGGAGATACGGGTTCGCATCCCGGCGGTGGCGACGATTCCTGGGCTGCCCCCCTAATCCGCTGCATCTGCCATCCAATGCCTGGCCCTGGACCTCTTCCTACGGGCTGTACAGCTACTTCACCTCAGGCAACAGGTGCGGCTTGCCAAGCCGCTCACCACTGAAGAGTCGCTGCATAGGGCAGAGGAGGTGGAGGTCATCATGGCGGAAAAAGGAACGGCCCCAACACTGCGCCATCATGTGCGGGCACTACAGGAAAGCGAGGAGGAGCCACGCACATCCGTCCTGGCAGCACGAAGGAAGTGGGATGGTGAGACCGGGTGGCCATCGGAAGCGCGTGCGCCCAGAGGCTCGAGGGAGCTGATATGCTGAAGCGCGGGGGTAGTGTAACGTGCATGGATAAGTAGATACGTTAGCCCCTGGTTAACGAATCGGATCGTTTAGTCGACTGGTTAACGTTGTCGCCCGCGGTGCGGTGTACACGAGTTCGCGTCCCGGCTGTGGTGGTTCTCGACTGCCCCCCTATATTCGCTGCTTAGCACGAAAAGTAAGGAAATGTGTGTTAGGTAGATTGTTTCTTTGTTGTAACAATGCTTCTTGGCAATAAATCTTATACCGTTGGAAAACCTGTTTATTTCCCTTTTAAATGGCGCCACATTTGTAAGGAACATGCATTTGTGGGATGAGCAGCAAAGCTGAGAATGTGGGTTGCACCCATGAAAAATTTGCCAAATCTTCTCTGCCAATGCCAAACAGCTTATTTTGCTGTTGCTATTGACTCTTTTGAGCTTCTGGTGCCCCAGGTGCTGACAATCAGGTGCCTGATATAAGATTTATTGCCAAGAAGCACCGTTACAACAAAGAAATAATCTACCAGACACAATTTTCCTTACTGTTCGTGCTAAGTTTATATATTATATATATATATATAAACTTTGTTAAAAGAAACACCCAATGGTAGGGGAAATGCTCAACAAATAAGAAGCAAAAAAAGTATATACACAAATATATGAATAATGCTGGACAAGAAAAAGCAAAGGGAAAATGTGACATTTAAAACATCTACTGTCTCTTACCTTCTCACAGAGAGGGCATTCGCTGACATGCGATTTGAGGTCAGTGTGCAATACGTGGTTGAGTAACACCAAAACCAGTCTCTCCAGCTCCTTCTCTCTCTCAGAGCCACCAGGGTTATGTGACGACCAGGTCAAAGCAGGCTGTGGTGGCTCCTCGCCATTTGGCACATCGGCTCCTGTCGTAATATGGATGAATGACGGTGTGCCACAATCAGCTTCACGTTTACCATATCCTCTAGAGATCTCAATCCTTCACAAACAATCCGACAACTTGTCTCTAATGTTGATTTGTGGAGGATGTTAGTTTTTGCGCTGTCTCTAATAACATTGTAACCTTTCTTTAAACTCTATATCTCCTTCAGACGTGAAATCTGAGTATAACATAGACATTTCATATATTATAACAAAGTCCATCTGAAAACATTGGCTTGTCATTCTGTTCACAACTTTCCAAAAGGTTGCTGAGCAGTTTAATGGAAGACTTCTTCCTGTGGAATAGAAAAGCTGGTCTTGGTACCTGAGGACCACTTGGCCACGGGGTCTTTTGAAAACAGAGTCTGTAGAGCATCTTGGGACTGCCGTCTGTCCTTCAGTGGACCACACTGCAGACTCTTGGAAGCTTTTACGTGGGACAGGACATAGGCCTGGGATTGGCCTGAAAGACGATGCTGAGGCCGAGGTTGATGGTCCAAATCCGTGGCTCGGGCGTCCATAGAGGAATGATGTAGGTAAGACCTACTCCTGTTACGCTTGACAAGGAACGAACGAGGCATGGTCCACTCCCGACTGAGGGGACAAGAGGAGATCAAGTGTGTTTAGATGAAGGTAAAGACTAAATGAACGAGACGGCAGAAAGCTGTCATTTTAATGTCGCTTTGAAAGCAGGGCTTCGCTAAAACAGTGCACATACACACCTGCTGGTAGATGTTCAGTTGAAATGCCAGCGCCTGAGGTTTGCGAATCAAATACAGCACGGCCACCTGTTGTGGTGTTGCTGGAGAATTTTCAAACTGACATTGTCTTCTGTCTGTTGCATTTTTACATGGATGTCACAGACCTATTTTCCAACAGTGCACATCTACAAGCTCATTTACATTTACAGCTTAGGGATTTACGTTGATGCTTTAAAGTGACTTACAATGAGTGCAACTGAAGAACAAGCTTCATTTCCTAGATAATCAGAGTTCAAATACACTACAAGAGTCATAAGTGACCAACTTTAAACACTGCATTTATTAAGAAAGTCATTTTTAAGTGGGTTGACGGTGAATGGGTTCATATTTTCAGAAATGAGATAGTAGCATAAAGTTGCTTCTCTGTGTAACTGTACTATAGCAATACAGTGTTATTTGATCAAGTGAAGCCCGATAAGACACAACAGGAAAAAGCATAAAGCAAAAGAAGTATTTTGTCTTTTTTTCCATATTATTTTCAAATGTATTGCAGGTTGGTTTCAATTATGCTCCCTGAAGATTTGGGTTGCATGGTTCAATAAATGTCCAACAGTTTCACTGTGGTGACAATAATTAAAACAAAATAATACCTATGCCTATTCACCCACAGCTAGTTTTAATTATTAGCATAATGTCCACATGCACTTACATTTTAAATTCATGTTTTATTCCAATATGCGATCCAATAAGACTAGAAATCAAGTTACACCCTGGTACATTATCACCCATATTTGTCAAATGTCGGACAGCAATTGAATTGTTAAACTTACCCAAGCGAGGAGGAGGTGGGGGGGGGGTTCATATGCCGAGGCTGCTGGCAACGTCCTCTATTCTCTCTCTCACACCCATTGACTGCTGACATGACACAAGAAGATTTGATATGATTTTGAAGTGGGTTAGTTCTTGCTGAGAAATGTGGGGCATAAAGCTTGGCAGATAAAAAAAAAGCGGTCAAGAATTTCAAGTGAGAGTTTGAACCTGAAACTCTCACTTTCTGAAAGTGTCTTTTTATGGCTCACCAAATAATGATGTGGGACCCAAATTAGTCCTTCCACGAGAGTTCCCAAAGGCATGAATAATTCCCACAGCGACGTTGTAAAGCGTATTACTGTCTACAAAGGTTTCTAGTAAAAAAAAAAAAAAAACCCAAGAATTATTAATAAATTGTCCATATATTGTGGTCAAGGCAGACCACAATGGAAACAGTTACTAACATAATTCCAATCTGTTCTCAATTAGTAGTTAATTTTTTGTTAATTAGTCAACCTCATCTGATCACCCTCACTTGTATAAAAGACAACACCTCTGGCTTTTTCCAAAGCTATGTCACCTTTGCTTCTTTAGTATGGAGCTAAACTAAAGTGTTCCATGTCAGACCTATGCTGACACACGTAGTAATAGCACAGGTTACTGTGGGTGGACAGCTGAAAATATTGAGCATGCTTGGGAAAGTTTCAGTGCACCCACATTTACATGTGAACACCGGGACCTTTTATATTTGTGTGTGTGTGTGTGTGAGAGAGAGAGAGAGGTGTGTGTGTGTGTCTGAGCGAGAGGTGTGTGTCTGTGTGTGTGTGTGTGTGTGCTTAATTATACTGTACGAGGTTCCGTCTGTTTCAGTTAAATCATTTTCGCTTCGATTCATGCCATTCTATTTCATCTTCTGTGTCGTTGCCATTCTATTCTATTACGGTTTAAATTATTTTTACTGATTTGTTCTGTCTGATTTCTTATTTTACCATCACCGTTTACTCCTCTTTCACTTAAGCGCATTGCGTTGCATTTCAGAGTACAAACCGTGAAATATGAATAAAGTTTTTAAGTTTGACTCCGGGTTTTTACTATGGTAGAGGCTAGTTCCCGTCGATGCAGAGAACGGTCAACTGAGCATGCGCAAGTACTCGTTGCCTCCGTTGTTTGGGTAGGTTAGGGTTAGGGGCGGGGTTAGGGTTAAAGTTAGCTAATCAGACGCAGAGTAGGGGTGGGTCTTCCTAGAACCCTAGCGCCTGGATGCTACGCGGGGCGCGTGGAGGCATTTTGCGCATGCTCATTTGACCGTTCTCTACTCCCTTTCCGTCCTCTGCATCGATGGGAACTAGCCTCTACCTTTTTGCTATAGGTCTCCGACTTACACGAAGTAGGCAAACTCGTGGATACCTTTATAACGTCTGCGCATGTGCAGTTTGAACGTACACTGAACGGGGAGTTTAGCTTAGCTCACAAAGGGAAATACGCCTTCTCCGAAGCCAGCCATCAATACTTACATCGGCTGATTAGCTGTAGTTTCGAATATTTTTCAGCAATACGCATATCCTACGCATAAGTCACTTTTCGTAGAAGAAGACAGATATGCGTCGTTTTGTCCGTAGAAGAAGACGACTTTTCCGGAAATCAAATGATCCCCGTAAGCCTGATGTGCAAAAAGAGCGGGAGGAAGAAGATGGCGGCGGGGGAAAAGCATGACGCCTGAGAGGCCAGTATCATTGCGGACCGGAGTATTTTACATCTAAAAAGGTGTTGGTTTCGGATATTATAGCAGAATTAACTTCCTAAAGCTCAGAACAATCATCGTGATAATGATGATCATAATCATGTGACTTTTATGGATATACGGAATTCATTTTTACTTGTACTCTTGAAACCCAAGTAATTGTAATACCGTAAATTTACCCCTAATACTTAATTACATTTAATAACAGATAATCTAAGACTTTTACTCACGTGGTATTCATATGGGGGAAGGTTCACGTTTACAAAAGTTATTTTTGGGTGAAGTATCATTACTTACGCGCGGGTAAAGATTTTGAGTACTCTTTCGAACTCTATCTGTGTATGTGCTCTCATGTGGTACACAAACATCCCACGCAGCTCCATTTGTGACCAGAAGGTGATTTTTTTTTGGTACTTCATTTTGAAGGTACAAGCACTGAACTAACCAAACAAACAGGAAGGTGAGAAGACTCAGCAAGAAGAGCAAACCTGGGCATTGAGCGAAAATCAAAAAGGTGAGCTGCAATTGCTCGAGTGCATGTTTGAGGAGCTCAATTAGCAACTGTCAAAAGAGCTGCACCTTCATGTGTTGAAGGTTGAAGTTGAGTTTTATAGGCCACAGTGACAGGCCCCTTAAACATGTTAAAATTTAGTTTCATTATTACCGATGTCAACGATGTACTTTTTTTTTTTGCAAGTAAATGTCCTCCATTCCATTCCTCACCTTGAGTAGTCGCAAAGACCCCGAGACCCTCAGATTGAAATCAGATCAAAATGAGTCAGATATAAACTTAAAACAAAGGGCTTCTGAATGTGGTTGTTATTGCACAGACAGCTGGTGTGAATCCTAGTGTGAGCAGCATTGCAGCGGCGTTGAGCGTGCCTCAATGTGCTCAGAGAGGAGTCTACCAGGGTGCTGTGGTTTGTGTGGCGGTGGGCTTGCAGGGAGAGGAGGCGAGAGGGGAGCAGGGAGCTGAGACGGGTAGTCGGGTTTGGTGGGTTTGCATCTCATCTCTGTGGAAGGGGCTCGGGGGCTTCTCATTCCCCTGATGTTGGTAGCAACCCGCCTTTCTAGGAACCCAAAAGTCAGGGGTCTGGGGTGGTGGTGTGTGAGGATGAGAGGAGAGGAAGGAGGAGAGGGGAAGGGAGGAGGGGGGCGAGATATTGTTGTTTCAAAGTTGCTTCATTTTTCCAACTGTTTTGTTTCAGATGTTCACTTGCTATATATACCGTGTGTCTTTACGTCTCACACTGGCAAATTAGTAGTGTAGTTTGAATGTCATGAAGCTCTTGATGTGTGGACATTTGTTTGACATGGACATTGAAGCTGGACCCCAATTATGAGCACTTGTATCCCTTTGAACACTTAATAACAACAAAATGGCTTTTCTGAAGAGGCCAACGAGTCTACCCTTTAAAAAAAAAAAAAAACCTCCCAAGTTTTCCAGACAGTTGACTGACGTTAGATTAGAAACTTTGGCGCAACAAAGGCATTTTTCCGCTTCCGGTGTGGGAAGATGACGGTGCAAATTCACGTTTGCAGTCGCCTCACCCAATACTGGTGTGGGAAGATCGCAGCGTGAATTCACTCACCCAGTACCGCCCATGCAGTGTCTTTGTCCATGTCTGCGTCTAAGTTTGTTGTCTTCGTTTGATGGCTGGGAGAGCTGGCGCTGGATCTGCTGGGAGAGCTTGGTCTGCTGCGTCCTGTGGGCCCAGGGACTACGGCCCTGCCCGGAGCTGCACCCGACGAGGTAACACCAAGGGCGATCTTACATGACGCGGAAGCGGGGCAGGCTAAGCTAACTGCTAGCCCATGCAGACCGGCAGTTCCAATAACACGGAGGGCAGTCTGGCGGCGGCCTCACCTGGCGTAGACTGTGTTTTTGATGTCGTCGTGTGGCGTGCGGGGAGGTCTGTCGATGGTGTCTGGCTGGGAGAGCTGACGTTGGATCAGCTGAGGGAGCCTGGTCTGCGTCCGGTGGGCCCAAGGACCACGGCCCTGCCTGGAGCTGCACCCGAGGAGGTAACACAAAGGGCAATCTGACAAGACGCGGAAGCGGGGCAGGCTAAGCTAACTGCTAGCCCATGCAGACCGGCAGTTCCGGCAGTCATCCTGGCTGGCGTTCATTCCCTTGGACAGTGATTTTTTTGTTTAGATTGAATATGTGTTAGTTTGGATATATGTGTTCTTGTAGTTCATGTAGTTTTTGAATATGTGTTTTTGATACGTTTTTTTCTTTGTGTGGGCTGGGGGAAATTATATTTCGTTCCATTTGACAGTGTTCCTGATGGCAGAACGGCAGGAGCCAGGAATCAAACTCCAGCACAGTCTAATTAAAATGAAATTTAAAGTACATAAGAAAATATGATGGGTTAAATAATGTTATACAAATATATATGAAAAAAGTTTTAAAAAAAAAGTTAAATGTAGAACGGGTGGGATTTGTCGGTTGCAGTTTGTAAACAACGTTCAAAGTTGGCCCCTCCCCCCCGGGTCAATGCCACCAGAAGGACACGTCCCCTGACCGCAGTTGCCGGAACCCATCCCAGCGAACTCTGCGTCGCTCTTCATTCCCATCTTCTCCTTCAGTACTCGCCAGCGGTTGAAAGCCAACCCCAGATTCACTCTCGTTTTGGAATAAGCTTTGTCCGCTTCACGTTTCGCCTCACTATATTTGCATCTTTTCGGCGCTGTGTGTCCACCGTTGTCGTAGTTTCCTCTTGGAGGCGTGCTTACGATCTTGATCCACTGCCCAACGGTTAATGCCCAGAAACGTCCCACACACAGCAAAATAAGAACAATAAGAAAATACAGGCAAAGGACAGGGTCTCTCCAGATACAGACAATGCCACACATCTAGTCGGTGACGGTAAGTGGTGACGTCATCAATATGGTTCCGTGGACAGTAGCCTGGGTTCTGTGCTCTCTTGTACTTTTTCTGTTTTTGTTTATTTGTTTAGTTTCCAACGCCCACACACTGATCACATACAGCAGGGAAGAACTTCTTAGTCTCCAACTGTCGACTGGACAAACTGGACAGACTTTTTTACCGACTTTAATTAAACATTTTAACGAAAGTCTTGCCGAGGTCTTGATCGGTACAGCCCCGTGCAGACTATGACGAAGACGCCAAAGGGGTACGCAAGCTGGAGCGCTTGTTAAAATGCAACAGCGGGGATTTAGAACCGCGCTCCCATCAATCCACCTGTTGAATGTCCGCTTTCTGGTCAACAAGAGGCCCAGGGCCTCTCTGATCACTGTTTGATTCATCTTATCCCAACCTACAGGCAGAAAGGAAAATCTCCAAAGCCTGTGTTTAAAACTGTGAGGAAATGGACCAATGAGTCAAAACTGGAGCTCCGGGCCCATCCATGACTGTACTGACTGGAGTGTTTTTGAGGCTACATCTACAGACCTGGATGAACTTACTGACACTGACATCTTACGTCAGCTTTTGTGAGGACACATGTGTGCCCACTAAAACCTTCTGTACCTTTAATAACATTAAACCCTGGTTCACAGAAAAACTCAGGCAGCTTCATCAGGCCAAAGAGGAAGCCTATAGGAGTGGAGATAGGATCCGGTATAACAAAACCAGAAATACACTCACAAAGCAGATCAGAGTGGCAAAAAGGTGCTACTCTGAAAAGTTGAAAAACAGGTTTTCTGCCAACATCCCATCATTAATCTTGAGTAGTTTGAAAGACATTACCAACTACAGGAGACCCCCCCCCACATACACACACGCTGCAGGGAACCATTAGGCTGACGACCTAAATGGGTTTTACTGCAGGTTAGAAAAGCAAACTTTCACACCCCTAACCCTCTCCAGCTACAATACACAACCAACTGCACTCCCGGCCAGCCACTCCCCCCCCCCCCACCTGCACTCAGGATCTGTGTTGAGGATGTGCAGCAGCTCTTCCAGAGACAGAAGACCAGGAAGGTACCGGGCCTGGATGGTTTGTCACCCTCCTGTCTTAAAGTCTGTGCTGACCAGCTGGCCTCCATTTTCACACTGATCTTCAACACATCACTGGAGCTTTGTGAAGTCCCCTCCTGCTTCAACAGCTCCACTATCATCATGGTCCCCAAGAAACCCCGTATTAGAGGATTAAATTACT
Organism: Lampris incognitus; assembly: GCF_029633865.1. Lineage (NCBI taxonomy): Eukaryota > Metazoa > Chordata > Actinopteri > Lampriformes > Lampridae > Lampris > Lampris incognitus. The sequence continues at coordinate 10,725,804 of NC_079220.1, read as the reverse complement.
ACAGGCCCATTGCCCTAATGTTTGTGGTCATGAAATCCTTTGAGAGACTGGTGTTGGCCCACCTGAAAGAAATCACAGGCCCCCTGCTCGACCCCCTGCAGTTTGCCTACCGAGCAAACAGGTCAGTGGATGATGCAGTCAACATGAGATTGCACTAGATCTTGCAACACCTCGACTCCCCAGGGACATATGCAAGGATCCTGTTTGTGGACTTCAGCTCAGCATTCAATACCATCATCCCAGATATCCTCCACTCCAAACTCATCCAGCTCATTGTACCAGCCCCCATTGACCAGTGGATTAAAAACTTCCTGACAGACAGGAGGCAGCTGGTGAGGCTGGGAAAAATCACATCCAGCACCCGGATAGTCAGCACTGGCAGCCTCCAGGGATGTGTGCTCTCCCCTCTACTCTTCTCCCTCTACACAAATGACTTCACCTCAGGTAACCCATCTGTTGACTCCTGGAGTTTGTGGGCAACAGTCATCATTGGCCTTATCCAGGATGGTGATGAGTCTGCATATAGACAGGAGGTTGATCACCTGGCCCCCTACTGCGACCATAACAACCTGGAGCTGAACACACTCAAAACAGTGGAGATGACAGTGGACTTCAGGAAGAGTCCCCCAACACTTACCCCCCCCCCCATCATGCTCAACAGCATGCTGTCTACAGTCAAAATCTGCAGATTTCTGGGTTCCACAATCTCCCAGGGCCTAAGGTGGGCATGCAACATAGACACAATCAAAAAGGCTCAGTAGAGGATGTACTTCCTCTGCCAGCTCAAGAAATTAAGCCTGCCTCAGGAACTGTTGATTCAGTTCTACAGTGCAATAATCAAGTCTGTCCTCTGCACATCTATTGCTGTCTGGTTTGGTTTGGCCACCAAACAGGACAGGGCCAGACTACAATGGACAGTTAGGTCTGCAGAGAAAATCATTGGTGCCAACTTGCCCTCCATTCAGGACATATACAGCTCTAGACTCAGAAAACGGGCAGGCAACATCACTGCAGACCCATCACACCCTGGTCACAACCTGTTCCAACTCCTCTCCTCTGGCAGGTGCTACAGAGCACTGTACCCCAAAACTACCAGATATCAAAAGTTTCTTTCCGCAGGCGGTCATCCAAATGAATGGTTAATACTGTCAATAAATCCAACCATTTTGTATATACTGTACTGTACAATGTACGTATACTGGTATGCTGTCATGTCCATCTACCTCAGGCATGTACAGTGGTGCTTGAACGTTTGTGAACCCTTTAAGAGTTTTCTATATTTCTGCATAAATATGACCTAAAACATCATCAGATTTTAACACAATGCCTTCTGACTCTTTTTACAGAGTTCTTAAGCTGTTGATTGTAAATCGTATATTGCAAATTGGAATGTGTGTGTACCTGTTGTACTTTGTTGTTTGCACATTTCATTTCGGAGCTCGTACCTTTTTTTCTTTTTTCTTTTTTTTTCATTTCACTGCACTCAGGACTTGTACTTGTGTGTATGTGACAAATAAAACTCTTGAATCACAAGTCCTAAAAGTAGATAAAGAGAACCCAATTAAACAAATGAGATAAAAATATTATACTTGGTCATTTATTTATTGAGGAAAATGATCCAATATTACATATCTGTGAGTAGCAAAAGTATGTGAACCTTTGCTTTCAGTATCTGCTGGGACACCCCCCCCCCCGTCCGTGTGCAGCAATAACTGCAACTAAACATTCCTGGTAACTGTTGATCAGTCCTGCACATCATCTTGGAGGAATTTTAGCTCATTCCTGTACAGAGCAGCTTCAACTCTGGAATGTTGGTGGGTTTCCTCACATGAACTGCTCGCTTCAGGTCTTTCAAAAACATTTTGATTGGATTAAGGTCAGTACTTTGGCTTGGCCATTCCAAAACATTAACTTTATTCTTCTTTAACCATTCTTTGGTAGAACGACTTGTGTGCTTAGGATCATCGTCTTGCTGCATGACCTATGTTCTCTTGCGATTCAGTTCGCGGACAGATGTCCTGACATTTTCCTTAAGAATTCACTGGTATAATTCAGAATGCATTGTTCCATCAATGATGGCAAGCCGTCCTGGCCCAGATACAGCAAAAAAAGCCCAAATCATGATACTACCACCACCATGTTTCACAGATGGGATAAGGTTCTTATGCTGGAATACAGTGTTTTCCTTTCTCCAAATATAATGCTTCTCATTTAAACCAGAAAGTTCTATTTTGGTCTCATCCGTCCACAAAACATTTTTCCAATAGCCTTCTGGCTTGTCCATGTGATCTTTAGCAAACTGCAGATGGGCAGCAGTGTTCTTTTTGGAGAGCGGTGGCTTTCTCCTTGCAACCCTGCCATACAAATCATTGTTGTTCAGTGTTCTCCTGATGGTGGACTCATGAACATTCACATTAGCCAATGTGAGAGAGGCCTTTATTTACTTAGAAGTTACCCTGGGTTCCTATGTGACCTGGGTGACTATGACACGCCTTGCTCTTGGAGTGATCTATGATGGTCGACCACTCCTGGGAAGGGTAACAATGGTCTTGAATTTCCTCCATTTGTACACAATCTGTCTAACTATGGATTGGTGGAGTCCAAACTCTTTACAGATGGTTTTGTAACCTTGTCCAGCCTGATGAGCATCAACAACGCTTTTTCTGAGGTCCTCAGAAATCTCCTTTGTTCTTGCCACGATACACTTCCACAAACGTGTTGTGAAGATCAGACTTTGATAGAGCCCTGCTCTTTAAATAAAACAGGGCGCCCACTGACACCTGATTGTCATCCCATTGATTGAAAACACCCCGACTCTAATTTCACCTTCAAATTAACTGCTAATCCAAGAGGTTCACATACTTTTGCCACTCGCAGACGTGTAATATTGGATAATTTTCTTCAATAAATAAATGACTTCAGTATAATATTTTTGTCTCATTTGTTTAACTGGGTTCTCTTTATCTACTTTTAGGACTTGTGCGAAAATCTGATGGTGTTTTAGGTCATATTTATGCAGAAATATAGACATTTCTAAAGGGTTCACAAACTTTCAAGGACCACTGTATGTAAGTAATCTGCTAACATCTATTCCAGCATCTCTGATATATTCTCTGCACCATTGCATTTTATTACCTCTTATTTCGCTTGTATAAGTCAATCCTTGTGTATATATCTGAAGATTGTTGTTGCAGAATTATGGTGTGGTCACTTTAAATTACAGGCGAGTACTTATGACGTACCCAAGTGGCGACCTCAGTGGTAACGTAGCACGGAGGGGTGATAGAGGCAGTCGACGTGTGTACAACTTAACCGGTCTACTGGAGTTTATAGGCACGTTAAATGGTGTCAGAAGTGGGATAATGGCTAAAGTGCTTCGTCGCATCGACCCCTTAATTTTCGATGACAATATTGCCGATAACTGGCGAAAGTTTGACAAGGAATGGAGAATTTATTGCAACGCGGCGCTGTTGGATAAATCAAAGAAAGTGCAAGCCTACACGCTCCTAAACCTCGCCGGTCCTGAGGCTGCTGAAAAATCGGAATCATTCATTTACGAAGACGGAGAAAGTCACAAAGATCCAGAGGTTCTACTGGAAAAGTTTGCTGAATTGTACTTGCCTGCAGAACACATCATTATGGACAGGCATGCTTTCAACACTGATAGTCAAAAGCCTGGCGAGTTAGTTCAAGCTTACATCTCCACTTTGAAAACACTGGCTAGGAAATGTGATTTTGGCGCGCTCCGCAACGAATTGATAAGGGATCGCATTGTGTGTGGCATAGAAAGTGACTTTGTCTGCAAGCAGCTACTCCGTGAAAATAATCTCACCCAGGAATTAGCGATAAGTACCTGTATGCTCCATGAACAGTCAGAAAGGAGCTCCAAGGAGTTAAAGAAAGAAGCGGATGTGTGCGCTATTCAGAAAACTCGCTGTGGCAACTAGAAAGGGAAAACACGCTCCTGACCGTAATAAATGTTATGCATTCAGTAAACAATGCAATAATTGTGGCAAACTCAATTTTGCTAAATGCTGCAGATCCATACCAGCATGGCCCATAGTTGGCGCCAAAGCTCCCAGTCAATACAGAAAAAGCCAGATAGAGTGAACGAACTGACCACACAACCAGACAGTACTTTGGATGATACTTTTTATTGTGACCCAGTTGATTCCCCCACTCAGAAAGGAGAAATTTTCACAACGCTGAAACTGAAAAGTGGAAAAGGGGCAACTGAAGGTAAAAGTGGACACTGGTGCCAAATGCAATGGGATGTCCAAGCGCATGTTGCATACAGTTGACTGCACAATCCATGTGAATGCAGATGAAAGAGTCAATCTTGTGGCTTATGGGGGTGAAACAACACAGAGGGCACAGCAATACTACACTGTCTGCAGGGGCAGTTCAAATTTCACGTGGTCAATAGGGATGTGAGACCATTGCTAGGACTATAAGACGGTGTTGCCATGGGACTCATACACCTTGGACCTGACATCCACACCCTACAACAAGAAGCACCAGAGGTATGGGAATACAAAGACCTGTTTGATAGCAACACTCTAGGTAAATTGCCAGTCATATCGCATGAGGCTAGATGACACTATTGCTTCTACAGTGTGTGCGCCTCACAAGGTTCCAATAGCCATGAAAGAAAAGGTCAAAGCAGAGCTTGATCGAATGACTGCACTTGGTGTCATAGTGCCAGAAAATGAAGCCACAGATTGGGTGTCCGCCATGGTTGCAGTCAAGAAAAAAGATGGAACTGTGAGAATTTGCATCCACCCAGTGCACCTGAACAAGGCCCTTCTCAGACCACGTAACCCCTTGAAATCTATCGAACAAATCATTGCAGACATGCCTGATGCTTAAGTTTTCAGTATTCTGGATGCCAAATGCAGTTTTTGACAGATCCCTCTTGATGAAGCTTCCTCAAAGCTTATAGCTTTCATGTCACCCTATGGCCGCTATAGGTTCCTGAGAATGCCATATGGCATCTGCACAGGCAGTGAGGTGTTCCAAAATATGATGGAGCAACTGTTCACTGGACAACCCTGTGAGATTGTAGTAGAAGATATTTTAGTCTGGGGACATACAATGCAAGAACATGATGATCGTCTGAGACGGGTATTGAACAGAATTCGGGCCATCAACTTGAAGCTCAACCCCGACAAATGCAAATTCAGAGTCCGCTGTGTCCACTCTGTTGGCCACCTGCTAACCGCTGATGGTGTCAAGCCAGACCCTGAAAAAATTAAAGCAGTTTGCGACATGGCAAAACCGCAGGACAAAAAACCCCTGCAGCAGTTCTTAGGTATGACAAACTATCTGTCAGAGTTTATCCCTCAATACAGTGAGGTTACTGGTCTCCTGAGACAACTGATACGCCAAGATGTGGAGTGGACTTGGTATGAAGCCCATGATGCAGCATTCAACAAACTGAAACAAGCAATGACAAACCCACCAGTTCTACAGTTCTTTGACATATCGAAGCCAGTGGTCATATCAGTTGATGCATCACAACATGGTCTGGGTGAGGTGTGTCTCCAGCAAGGGAGGCCTGTGGCATTTGCATCACGTGCCCTCACACCCACTGAGTCAAGATATGCACAGATTGAAAAAGAAATGTTGGCTCTCATCTTTGCAACCAAGAAGTTCCATGATTTCATCTATGGACGTCCTGTCACAGTTGAAACCGACCACCAGCCTTTAATTACAATTCTGAGGAAACCGCTTCACACCACATCACCTCGCCTGCAGGGCATGATGTTGAAATTACATCGCTACAACCTGGATGTGATTAATAAATGCGGTAAGGAACTTTTTGTTGCTGATGCTTTATCACGTGCACACCTACCAATGACTGAGCCTGCACTTACTGATTACCTGTTGGATGTCATGACCAAGGCTGGGTGTTTGTCACGGAAGTCGCGGGTGTCACGGATTCCGTGATTCTCGCCATTTTTTTGCCATGTCCGCGATTTACCCAGTTTTTAGTGCTTCCCGTGATTTTTCTACAGTTTTGAATGGTAGCCTAACTGTCAATCTTATCGTAGCCTAAAGTGTGATCTGTATAGGCACTAAGCATTTTAACCATCACTTCTGAACCGCATATAGCCTAGCATTGTACATGTTGACCTACACTCCGACCCATAGATTGTCCCAATTAGCGGAAGTTTACAGTTTAAAGTTACGTTCCCATGGTTACGTTAGAAGTGCGAATGAATGAACAGCTAACGTTAGTCACGGTCCGATCAAAAACTTCAAAATGAGTAAAACTGCAAAGACCTCCGCTAAAGCACGATCCCTACAATAACCAGAAAAAACTTTTCATGTCAGTGGTGGTTTGTTATTTTGCTCAGTGTGTAACATCCCGGTGGACTACACTCGAAAAGCAAGTTGCGACAAGCATTTGCAGACAAACGTCCATAAAAAGAAAACCACAGATTGGGCCTTTGAAACCGAGAAGAGCCGAAAACTGCAGAAAACTGTGTCAGAGCTGTTTCAAGCTAAAACAACCGCACAATTGCATAGACAGAGTGAGGTAATTAAACTTACAGAAGCTTTCACTTCAGCCAACATCCCCTTACACACACTGAACAATGTTGGCCTGAAGTCCTATCTGGAACGCAATCTCTGCGACATCGGAGTAATTCCAAGTGCCTGTCAACTGCGACGCACCTACCTGCCTAGCATATTCGTGAAACACGTGAACGAGATCAAAGACAAACTCAAGGTTTGTGACGGAATAAGCATTGTTGCTGACGAGGCAAACAGCGGGCAACTGTCCCGTTTTTAAAAAAAAACAAATTATTCAAGCACTTGTTACTGTTGCTACAGTTGCGCATGTTATTTCAATAATTTACCACTACTGTGCATGAGATCTCTTGGTTAATTGAATACATTCAAGCTATTTAAAACACTCCGTGATTTCTGCCTCTTTCTTTTCAGTTTTCCGTGATTGTCTACAACTTTGCCATGATTGCTCCGTGACTTTAGTCAATATTTTCCGTGACAAACACCCAGCCTTAGTCATGACAGTCCAGGTGCTCTCCTCATGTCACACAGATGAACTGAGAAATGCTGTGGAGAGGGGTGTAATGTGTCAACAGCTCTCTGACATTATCCTGCACAGCTGGCCTAACACCTCAAGAGAATTACCCCACGCTCTGCATCCCTTCTTTTCAATGAAGGAAGAGTTGACTGTCGAATATGGACTTCTGCCCCATGGACAAAGACTAATAATACCCCCTGCACTGCAAAAGTTTTATGTTGGACAGCTGCACCAAGGCCATCCTGGTATTGACGCCACCAAATGCAGAGCTCGGGAGACCATGTACTGGCCCTCAATGTACACAGACATTGAGAGGGAGATGTCTCACTGTGCGGCCTGCAATGCTCTCACACCTCACCACACAAAGGAACCACTACACCTTCATGAAATCCCAGACCTTCCATGGTCATTCACTGCAGCAGATATATTCAAATGGCATGCCAAAATGCATTTAGTGGTTGTGGACTCTTACTCGGAGTGGTTGGAGCTGGACTACCTCCCTGATATGAAAAGTACCACAGTCATCGCAAAGCTGAAGCGACACTTCGCAACACATGGTGTTCCTCATACCCTCATGACTGACAACGGGACCCAATTCACTGGTAAGGACTTCTCAGACTTTGCACAGACGTGGGACTTCAGGCACATGCAGAGTAGTCCTCATTTCCCGCAATCAAATGACCTTGCTGAGCGTGCTGTACGATCCGCTAAGCACCTCCTGGAAAAGTGCTACCGTGATGGCATGGACATCCAAGCTGCTCTCCACCATGCTCGCAACATTCCCCGTGATGGACTCCCCTCTCCCGCTCAGCGCCTTCTGTCCAGGCGAACCAGAACATTCATACCAGTGACCAAAGCCATGCTGCAGCCGGCTAGCCACACTAATGTGAAAGCTGCTATCACAAAAAAGAGGATGAGGGGGAAAGCATATCATGACCGCAATGCCTGGCGCCTCCCTGCATTAAGTCCAGGTCAAACCGTCAGGGTGCAGACTGCACGTGGTTTTGACAGGTTATCAAGAGTAGAGGGCCCAACCCCTCAGCCTAACAGCTACATAATGACATCCCAAGGAACCAACTACATCAGGAATTGGCGACACCTTCTCCGAGTTGATGAACCCCCACTGGCCATCTCTGAGGACGACCTGCCACAAATTCCCGCTTCAGCAGCACCTGATAGAGAGGCTGTCCACCACTCACACCGTCCATTGCCACACCAGAATCGCCTCAAGTGATTTAGGTGGTAGACAACCTGTGATGACTTGCTCAGGAGGAGTCAGCCACCCCAACCAGCGTTATCGGGATTACACCACCACTTAGCCCCAGTGACTGATAAAACTATTGTGTGCACTCTGAGAAATATTGTTCCTCCAGTGATTGATTACTGAGTTTCCTTCTTAGTTATTCTGTACCTTATTAGTTACACATGCCATCTCATTTTTTTCTAGCGGGTGAGTTTGTCAGGTTCCTGTTATGTGCTGTACCCCACTCATGCTGTTGTGTTCAGGGATCTGTGCCACTCAAGTTATGCAACATAGCGGTTGTTTGTGTTGCTGTAATGTATCTTGTGTTACATCTAGAAGAGGGGGAATGTAGAGTTATGGTGTGGTCACTTTAAATTACAGACGAGTACTTATGACGTACACAAGTGGCAACCTCAGTGGTAACGTAGCACGGAGGGGTGATTGAGGCAGTTGAAGTGTGTACAACTTAACCGGTCTACTGTGGAGTTTATAGGCACGTTACAGTTGTGTTGTCGTGTTGTTATTCTATGTTAAGTACACTGAGAGAGCCACGAAACCAGAGTCAAATTCAATGCATGTGCAAACCTACATGGCCGATAAACATGATAGTGATTATTTTTGTACGAGTCTATACATTGATTTTTAGGAAAAGCCTACTCGTTCGACCTTAAAGTCCTTTAAAAGGCTTTTCAAATGTATGGATTTTATGGATTTATTAGGAAATCATTTTGCACAAGGTTAACACCAACAAACTAGAGCCAGGCAATACAACTGGTAGCCTTTCCCCGTGCCAGCCAGCTGCAGAAAAACACAGAGAAGCCCACTGATACTGTGCCTTACCATGACGGTGAGCAAGAAAGGCCTAATGGTCTTAGACACTCAGCATGCATTGACACAAACACAAGTGGATCAGGACACAGTCAAACATAAAGGCAAAAACGCCAAAATGTACACATATTTGAGCATACACAAACACAAATATTAAACACTTTTTCCGCTGACATTTGGCTGGCTATTCATCACAAGAGCAGTTTATGAATAAATTAGCACTGCATTTAGCATGGATGTAAAATTCATTCATTCATTCATCTTCAGCCGCTTGTCCGGGCTCAGGTCGCGGTGGGAGCAAGCTGAGTAGTGCACTCCAGACATCCCTCTCCCCAGCAACGCCCTCTAGCTCCTCCTGGGGGATCCCAAAGCATTCCCAGGCCAGATTGGACATGTAGTCCCTCCAGCAAGTTCTGGGTCTACCCCAGGGTCTCCTACCAGTTGGCCATGCCCGGAAAACCTCCAAAGGAAGGCACCCAGGAAGCATGATGTAAAATGGATGTAAAATTAATAAGTAAATGAATAGGTCAATAAGATGCCTCAGTAATCGCCCAAAATAAACTTAATGTTGCTGTTATGTTGCTGATTTTGCCTTGTTGCCATTTCTTTTATCGGCGGATTAGTAGAAAATTATCTGATCGTAATAATCATAGCGGCGGCACGGTGGCGCAGTGGTTAGGACAGTTGCCTCACAGCAAAAGGTCCTGGGTTCGAGCCCCGGGGTAGTCCAACCTTGGTGGGTTGTCCCGGGTCGTCCTCTGTGTGTAGTTTGCATGTTGTCTGCGTGGGTTTCCTCTGGGGGCTCCAGTTTCCTCCCACAGTCCAAAGACATGTAGGTCTTTGGCCTGTCCAGGGTGTCTCCCCGCCTGCCGCCCAATGACTGCTGGGATAGGCTCCAGCTTCCCTGCGACCCTGAGAGCAGGATAAGTGGTTCAGATAATGGATGGATGGTATAATCATAACATCCGTATTCACCTGACTCCTTTTTAGACCTCTTCCAAAATCAAAGACCCATGTGGATATCGAACGAGCATAATATAAGTTCAGTAACACAAAATCTGTATCACATTGATGCTCAGCCATCCTCAGAGGTTTTCAGTGTGCATTTGTTTAGTGTTTGTGGCTGATGGCTTGCAGCGGTTTTGGTCAAAGGTCTCACGGCATGGCAGGCTCTGTGCCACTTTCTCACAGTTGACTCAGTTTCTCTTCCACTCTGTCACCAGCAATTACCCCACCCACCATGTTACAGTCATTTCCTCACACCAACTCTTTCTCTCAATGCTGTTAGTTGGTAGAAAGGCCGAGGTTCATTCACAGTGCAGGACTTTTCTTTGTTTCGCTTGACGGTGGCCTTCCATAGAGTCGAAAGAAGCACGGTGACTTGGTTAGACTTCACCATAAACATTGTATGAGATCCTCGACATGTTGCTAGTCATTATATATGCTGTGCAGTGACCGTTCAGTTTTTGCACACATTTCCACGTGAAATTTCACATGTTAAGTAAATATAGCACAAGAAAAACGAGTGACAGGGGGCGGGGGTGCGAAGCCTTGGTGATGATGTTTTAAAGACGGGGGCTTTCCTGGCAAATTACCCTATCAAAACTCGCAAGGGGCTTGGTGTGAAGGTTACTGTGTACAAACAATAGCGCATCGACTGTCGAGCTTCTGTCACACTTGAAACAGTGGACCCGTACCTGCTTTCCATATCGCGAAACACGTAAGATATGAGAAAACCCACAACACCGATAACCGGGCATAACACTCCTACTGAAGGAAATAGGAAATTATCATTTTGGTGAGGCATTTTTCTTTCTATGTTACAGTCACCCCCTCCTACTGTTCCAGGATAAGAATATCAGATGAAACAATGACATGAGAGAGTGTGGTCTGTCCATGAATACAATACTGTTTAAGTACAAATACACACTGATCAAATGTAGTTTGTCACTGAATAAGATAATATAATATATAATAATATAGATTATGTATACTTTGTGAATAAGTCACAAACTATATGTAATGATATGCATTGCTCTGTAATTCTTTTTCTTTCAGCTTGTTCCCTGTTTCTCAGGGGGTCGCCACAGCGGATTTGATCGTTTCCATCGGTACCCTGTGAGGGCACAGCACCGATGGCGGTCATTGTTAACTCGGGCCTTGACCGATCCGGTATGGTCTTGTCAGTCCATGTAATGATTTGGCAGACTTTTACATCGGACGCCCTTCTTGACACAACCACTAACCCTATGGATGGGGGGCACAGGTAAAGCGCTGGATGCCATCCCAGTATTCACTGACTAGCACTCATGCCTGTCACCATAGCACCCACGTCTGTCGCCATACATACAATATACATTACACTGTAATATTTGTGACAAATACTGAGCTGTGGCTATCTTATCACATAAAAAAGATTATGGCTGAACTCCCCCCCACACACACACACACACATCCAGCCATCCACCACACACACACACAGCCATCCACCACACACGCAGAGCAATCTGTCTGGGATTTGACTCTTCCACAATGAAGGGGCATTGGGCGGTAAACGGAGGTATGAAAATTTAAACAGCAGGCAAGACAGACACGACATACTAGGCTATGTCCCAAAGATGATCATGTATGCTTTATAATCTAATCATTCGGGGAAGTCATTTTGAGAGTATGTATTTGAGACAGGATGGAGCAATGTTGGAGCAACTGCATGGCAATTTTGAGGTCTAGAGTGACCAGCTTGTTGGGACACCTTCCAGCAGAGTAGGAGGAAGGACGGTGATGAGAAAGGCAATCTGATGACTTGCATGACTTAGTGGCAACAGATATTTCGCAAAACATGTTTGACAGAAGGGTGGTGCGGTGGTTAGCGCAGTCGCCTCAAAGCAAGAAGGTCCCAGGATCGAGCCCCGGGGTAGTCCAACCTTGGTGGGTCATCTCAGGTCGTCCTCTTTGTGGAGCTTGCATGTTCTCCCCGTGTCTACGTGGGTTTCCTCCGGGGGCGCCGGTTTCCTCCCACAGTCCAAAGACATGTAAGTCAGGTGAATTGGCCATGCTAAATTATACTAAAGAAGCACCAGCAAGTGTGTGTGTGTGTGTGTGTGTGTGTGTGTGTGTGTGTGTGTGTGTGTGTGTGTGTGTGTGTGTGTGTGTGTGTGTGTGTGTGTGTGTGACGGCCCTGTGATGGCCTGGTGGCCTGTCCAGGGTGTCTCCCCGCCTGCCACCCAATGACTGCTGGAGTAGGCTCCAACATCCCCGCAACCCTGAGGGTAGGATAAGCGGTCCAGAGAATGTGGCAATGAGCAAGAATGCCTAAACCTTGGGGTCATGAGGAGTTTGCATGTTCTGTCTGTGTCTGCAATGTTTTTTCTCCGGGTGCTCCGGTTTCCCCCACCATCAAAAAGACATACATGTTAGGGTTAATACTCTTGTCTGTGCCCCTGACCGAGGCAGGGCAAGACAAACTGGAGTTGGTCCCTGGGTGCTGCACGGCGTCTGCCCACTGCTCCTAGCTACACAGCTAGGATGGGTTAAATGCAGAGCATGAATTTCCTCACGGAGAGTAATATAGTATATCCATCCATCCATCCTCCATTATCCACACTGCTTATCCTGCTCTCAAGGTCGCGGGAATGCTGGAGCCTATCCCAGCAGTCATTGGGCAGTAGGTGGGGAGACACCCTGGACAGGCCACCAGGCCATCACAGGGCTGAGGCACACACATTCACACCTAGGGACAATTTAGTATGGCCGATTCACCTGACCTACATGTCTTTGGGAGGAAACCGGAGCAGCCGGAGGAAACCCTCGCAGACACGGGAGAACATGCAAATTCCACACAGAGGACGACCCAAGATGATCCCCAAGGTTGGACTACCTCGGGGCTCGAACCCAGAACCTTCTTGCTGTGACACAACCGTGCTAACCACTGCGCCACCGTGCTGCCAAATATAGTATATCAAATATCAAAATACACCTCTCTCAACCATAAATATCAGATCAGTTAAAGCCACCTTTAACAGACGTAGTCTAAAAAACAGTGAAAACATGCTGTTACTGACACAAATGACTGAGAAATTCAACTCTTTGGTGAGAAATGAAAAATTAATTACAACAGCTTCACATGGAGGCTCTGGCTTAGGGGCCACCTGACCCCTTGGGTCCCAGTGGGCCCATTCAGGAATCCATACAGTAGAGAAATGTCGCTCCCTAGGGTCTCAAAGCAACTGTCCCATACATGGCTTTCTCAGGCTTCCACACACAAAATTGTGTATCTCTGTATCATCTATGTGCCAAAGACTTCTCCCCCTCTACCGACTGAAGCAAACTGGACGGAAAAAAGGTTAACTGGGTGCTGCTGTCACTGACAAGCTCAACCACTCCTGGTTTTCTTTGCCTCCCAACCACCTCTACCTCCTGAGCCATGCAAACCCACATGGCTCAGGAGGTAGAGTGGGTTGTCTTGTAATCAGAAGGTTCCAGGTTCGATCCCCGGCTCCTCTGGAGAGCCTGTCGAAGTACCCTTGAGCAAGACACTGAGCCCCTAACTGCTCCCAATGAGCAGGTTGGCGCCTTGCATGGTAGCCGCCTCCATCAGTGTATGAATGTGTGTGTGAATGGGTGAATGTGAGGCGTACACTGTAAAGCACTTTAAGTGGTCGGTAGACTAGAAAAGCGCTATATAAATGCAATCCCAACCAATGTTCAATCCCCTGTTCGCCCAGGTATTGACCTTTTTTTTTTTTTTAAAGACGGTACATGTGATTTTCTAAAATACACACATAGCATGAATACACATCCTGTTGAAGTGTTTTCATTTCGCCAACAATGGACTTAAAGTTAACCTGCTATCCTATAAAAAGTATATTGAGTTTTGATTTTGTGCCGTTTAGAATTAAGTGTCACTTTTTACAAATAGTGAACCGTTGGTTTTGGAACAAAACCCCTCAAATACCTTTTCACATCTTGCAAACATATTAAACTGTCGACAATGTCAGGATACCCCTCATAATACTTCTATCATCTAACTGGAAAACAAACACAGTTGAATGTAACAGTGGCTGTATCTTTGCTTTCAAAAACAGTTACGTTGGGACACAACTAAATTATCTCATCTTCCCACAACATACAAAAAGGAACTATCTGAAAGAAACCATTCTGTTGTGTCACCCACCAAACGTCCACCCGATAGCGCTTTCTTTTGTTTATTTTTTTCATTAAGCGATGGGATGATAACCAATTTTTTTTAGCAGTTTTAAGAAATCAATGCTTTCGTTGTGGATGAATATTCTCAGTGACTTGAGTTATTTACCAAATGTCAACGTCTTACTCACGTCAAACAACTATCAGTCACTCAGTGCGCTGGGGTCCCAAGTGAGCTTGTGGATTTATGGGTTGGACGTGTGAATCCTCTCTCACACATTGCACTGCCACACCCAGAGCGCCACGCTTGCCACTCGAGTTGATGATTATACTCGTATATCGAAAAGAGAGGTGTGAAGCCACGGGCCGCTTCAGAACAGAGCTCTGAAACCAAAAGTTGTTAGGTTTTCTCAGCCATTTGACTTACTGGTAAGGTTAAGCCTGCTACCAGTGTTTCTAGCTACCCCTGACAGAGGTGGTCTATACGGAGCTGATGTGAGGCTGCAAGGACTTGTTGACATCATTTTAGGACAGTTATATGTCGTAAATATGCTTATAGGTGGTCTTGAACTGTATTATGTGAAGTTGAACTTTGTATCAACAACTAACCAAAATACTATGTAAGAAACCCTTTGAATAGGTCCCAACCCATTCCTGAAATGAAGGTATGTATTTTTGTTGTTTCACACACATGGTGCTTGTATGTTCACACACACATGAAGAGTGCATGTGCACTCACATTCACACACGTGTATAGTACTGTATACATTGTATTGAAAAAACAAGTTGCTGCAAAACCCTGACCTACAGTAATTTTCTATCCAGATCATGACACATTGTGTGAACCATGGATTTTAAACATTTGATCAGATCAGATCAGATTACTTTATTTTCCTATGAGAAATTTCTTTTGTCCAGCTGTGCAGTCTTAGTCACTTAACACACACTCAAATACAGATGGAAAAGTAAATATGCAAACATTACCCACACAATCTCAATACAGTACATTTTTCTTACCTAATCAAAATCAATAAACAACCTGAGATTTCTTTTTGAAACCATAAACGTGCTCAAAAGCAACCCACCACTAGATGCTCCTCTTTTATGGCCCATGACCGTTTAGATTTCTTTGGCAGAAAGATCGAGGATATTTGAAACAAAATAAGTAATTTACCTTCAATTAAAACTACAGACCCTGTAATGTTAAGTTCATATAAGGACTCTCGGATTGTCCCTGTATTTTCCCCTGTACTTTCACATTTTGAAACCATCTTACTTGAAACAGTGTCCAAGCTGGTGTTGACAGCCAAACCTACTACTTGCCTCCTTGACCCTCTCGCCGCTAAAGTTTTTTGGCTGCTCCTGGGACCCTCAATGCTCAATATCGTCAATTCATCTCTTAATACTGGCATTGTTCTTACTATTTTCAAAATTGCCATAGTTAAATCTCTCTTAAAGAAACCAAACCTTGACCCAGGCATTTTCAATAACTATCGCCCAGTCTCCAACCTACCTTTTTTTTTCATAAATATTGGAAATAGTTCTCTGTGAATGTTCTCATTCATCCAGGTCATGGTTATCCAAAGGAGTTGAATCAAGTGCAACTGGACTTGTTATACAGTGCTGCTTGAAAGTTTGTGAACCCTCCAGACATGGTCACTGTTTTTGTAAAAAACATTAAAATAAGCTTATTACACATTCATCCAAATCCCAATTTGTAAAGCACACCTTCCAAATAATGGACACACACACAAAAAGAGATATATTTTCATTATTTAATTCAACAAAGGTGGTTTATTTCACAAAAACTGAAAATTTAACATGTGCAAAAGTATGTGAACCCTTGTATTAGTAGCTTGTGGCTCCTCCTTTTGCAGCCATTACGTCAACCAAACGTCTTCTGTAACCACTAACCAGTCTGTCGCATCTGCTTATGGGGATTTTTGCCCACTCCTCCTTGCAGAACTCAGCCAGTTAAGAGAGGTTGGAGGGACATCTGGTATGTACCAACTTCTTCAGGTCTCGCCACAACATTTCAATTGGATTAAGATCTGGACTTTGACTGGGCCTATCCAGAGTACGAATCCTCTTTCTCTGAAGCCATTCCTTTGTAGTTTTGCTGGAATGCTTTGGGTAATTGTCTTGTTGCATAATCCATTTTCATCCCAGCTTCAACTCCCTGACTGATGGCAGGAGATTCTGGTCAAGAATTTGTTGATATGCCAGAGAATTCATGGTTCCTTGGATAATATGGAGTTGTCCAGGTCCAGAAGCAGAAAAGCAGCCCCAGACCTTCACATTTCCACCATCATGCTTCACTGTTGGGAGGAGGTTCTTTTCTTCATATGCAGTGTTGGCTTTTCTCCAAACATGTTGGTTTTGATTGTGACCAAATAATTCTATTTTGGACTCGTCTGTCCAGAGAATGGACTTCCAGAAGGTCTCTGGTTTGTCCAAGTGCTCTCTGGCAAAGTTGAAATGGGCAGCTTTGTTCTTTTTTGAGAGCAGAGGCTTCCTTCTAACAACCCTCCCGTGAATGTCATGGCTATTCAATTTTCGTCTGATTGTAGACACATGCACATTTGTCCCAGATGCTACCAGAGAGGTCTGCAACTCTCTAGAGGTGATGTGTGGGTTGGCCTTTACCTGATTTATTATTTTTCTGGTGCTTCTGGGTGATAGTTTTGATGGGCGTCCACTTCTAGGCAGAGTTGCTGTCATGTTGAAGGCCCTCCATTTGTAAATTATTTGTCTTACAGTGGATGGATGGAGCTGGAATCTTTTGGAGATGGTCTTATATCCCTCCCCAGACTGATGGGCTATCACTACCCTCTTCTTCATGTCCTCGGATATCTCCTTTGCTCTCGGCATTGTTGATTTGTATGGGACCACAGTGGTTTGGTTGGTTTCCTCTCTCTTTTAATTAGTGCAGGCCAAACCCTTTCCCAAGGATGTCTCATTTCATTGGTCTGCTTAAATGATTAATTAAGCATCCAAATGTGTTTCACCCGAGTCTGTTACCTGCTTGACTTAACCAATGCAGCTGGGGGTTCACTTACTTTTGCACATACAGTATTCCATGTTTCATGTAGTTTTTGGGCTACTTAAACAAGTCCCACTAAACAAGTACATGGAACTGATAAACATATATCTGACATTTCATACATAAAAACTGGTGATGATAGAATAAGAAAATCATGGTAAAACAACAGAAAAATCTAAACTGCTCAAGGGGTTCACATACTTTCAAGCAGCACTGTATATCCGTGAAGACGTTTCGCCTCTCATCCAAGAGGCTTCCTCAGTTCGTGCCTTCCTGACTAGACCAAGCTAGTCTGACTGGCTGGTGATGAGACTCAGAATTTATCCTCTCTGGAGTCGTTGTCAGAGCTATAGATGTCCATGGCTCTTTGTGTCCCGATGTTTACCAACGCCCGTCGCTAACAGAGCCATAGATATGCGTGGCTCTTTTGTGTACCGATGTTTGGCCGCGCCCGTCGTTATCGGAGCTATTGATATGCGTGGCTCTCCTGTGCTCCGATGTTCAGCCGCGCCCCTCGCCATCGTGGCTATTGATTTGCATTTGTTTAGCAGCGACGGTCGTTGGGGGTGTTAGTTTCGACTTCATTATTCAGTGGTCATGAGAGTCGTTGGAGCCGTTAGTGACCGACTGTTGTTCTTGGAGGCTAGGCTTCTTGAGTCTCCTGGGTAGAGATGAAAGGACGGCATTGTAAGTGGGAGATAGGTGGTGTCGCAGACCTCCTCCTCTGTCGAGGGATGGTTTTTCCAGTTTTGCATAGATGGCTTCCTTCACCCCTCTTTCAAACCATCTATCTTCCCTGTCCAAAATGTGTACGTTGCTGTCCTCGAAGGAGTGTGTCTTCTCCTTTAGGTGTAGATAGACTGCTGAGTCTTGACCTGAGGAGTTTGGCCTTCTGTGTTGAGACATCCGTTTGTGTAGTGGTTGTTTGGTTTCTCCTATGTATAGGTCAGTGCAATCCTCATTGCATACAGCAGATTGCTTTTTTGGGTGTGTGGTACACGGTCTTTGGGATGAACCAGTTTTTGTCGGAGTGTGTTGCTGGGTTTGAAGTATACCGGGATGCGGTGTTT
This sequence comes from Lampris incognitus, assembly GCF_029633865.1. NCBI lineage: Eukaryota > Metazoa > Chordata > Actinopteri > Lampriformes > Lampridae > Lampris > Lampris incognitus. The sequence continues at coordinate 10,707,427 of NC_079220.1, read as the reverse complement.
GTTGAAAATTCTCCTGAGTTTCTCGGAGACCCCAGAAACATACGGGATGACTGTGCTATTCCTTCTGTTCCTTTTCTCCTCGCCGCTCACCTGGTTGGTCTTTTTGGAACATGTTGCAGTTTCACAAAGGTCCAACTGGGGTAGCCACAGGTTTTTAAAGCTCCCCTCAGGTGTTTGTGTTCTTCTCATTGGGCCTGAGTGCTGCTGGGCACATTGTCACCTCTGTGTTGCAAAGTTCTGATGACGCTCAGTTTGTGTTCCAGAGGGTGGTGAGAGTCGACTCACACCACCCTCTGGAACACAAACACACTACCCTCTGGAACACAAACTCACACCACAGTCGACTCACAAAGACTGGTTCATCCCAAAGACCGTGTACCACACACCCAAAAAAGCAATCTGCTGTATAATGCAATGAGGATTGCACTGACCTATACATAGGAGAAACTAAACAACCATTACACAAATTGATGGCCCAACACAGAAGGCCAAACTCCTCAGGACAAGACTCAGCAGTCTATCTACAGTTAAAGGAGAAGACACACTCCTTCGAGGACAGCAACGTACACATTTTGGACAGAGAAGATAGATGGTTTGAAAGAGGGGTGAAGGAAGCCATCTATGCGAAACTGGAAAAACCATCCCTCAACAGAGGAGGAGGTCTGCGACACCACCTATTTCCCACTTACAATGCCGTCCTTTCATCTCTACCCAGGAGACTCAAGAAGCCTAGCCTCCAAGAACATCGGCTCCAATGACTCTCATTACCACTGAATAATGAAGTCGAAACTAACACCCCCAATGACCGTCGCTGCTAAACAAATGCAAATCAACAGCTCCGATGGCGAGCGCCGCGGCTGGACATCGGAGCACAGGAGAGCCACGCATATCAATAGCTCCGATAACGACGGGCACGGCCAAACATCGGTACACAAAAGAGCCACTCATATCTATGGCTCTGTTAGCGACGGGCGTTGGTAAACATCGGGACACAAAGAGCCATGGACATCTATAGCTCTGACAACGACTCCAAAGAGGATAAATTCTGAGTCTCATCACCAGCCAGTCAGACTAGCTTGGTCTAGTCAGGACGGCATGAACTGAGGAAGCCTCTTGGATGAGAGGTGAAACGTTTTCATGGATACATACCAAGTCCAGTTGCACTTGATTCAACTCCTTTGGATTGGAAATAGTTGTAACTAAACAACTTTCAGCCTCTTTCCAACAATGACCCCTTTGAACCATTTCAGTCTGTATTCAGAGCATGTCACTTCACTGATACCATGCTCACAAAAGTGGTGAGTGACCTTTTGCCTGAAATGGATTCTGATTCCACCTCAGTGCTATCGCTACTTGATCTCAGCGCACCTTTTGACACCATTGATCATAGTATACTCTTAAACTGCCTTGAGAATTATGTTGTTGTCTCAGATCTGGCCCTGTCTTGGCTGAAGTCTTACTTATCTGACAGAACACATCTTCCATGGCAATGTTACATCTAAATTCTCTGCAGTGAAATATGGTGTACCCCAGGGCTCAGTTCTTGGTACTTCGCTCTTCACTCTTTACATCTCACCTCTTGGCCAAATTATGCGCAACTATGGAATAAATTTCCACTTATATGCTGATGATACTCAGTTGCATGTACCTGTTAAGTCAAACAGTCGCTCCCATTTTAGAAATTTAGAGGCATGTCCATCTGGAGTGAAAAACTAGATGTCATCTAACTTCCTACCACTTAATTCTGAGATGCTGGTTATTGGCCCTGGTAGACAGTATCTTTTGTCCACTGTGTTGTCTCCTAAAATTCCACAGCCATAAATCTTAGTGGTACTTTTGATCATACCTCATGTTTTGAATTTTGCATTAGAGAAATCACCAAGACTGCTTTTTTTTTTTTTATCTGCAAGATATTACTAAAATTCAGCTTATTCTGTCCATGGCTGATGCTGAGACTCTGAGCAGCACTTTTGTTTCATCCAGATTAGATTCCGCAATGTGCTTTTTTTTCTGGCCGGCCACGCGCTAGTCCTAAAAACGTTCAGTTGGTTCAAAATGCTGCTGCAAGAATATTAACTAAATCTACAAAATTTTACTTTTTCACGTTTATTCTAGCTTCCCTTCACTGGCTCCCTATTCATGCAAGATCTGACTTCAAAGTGCTTCTCTTAACCTATAGAATACTTCATGGGCTTGCCCCTTCTTATTTGTCAGATCTTGCAGCCTGGTGTACCATCTTGTACCCTCCATTCCCAAGGTGCAGGCCTCCTCTCTGTCCCCAGAGTTAAAAAGAAGTCTGCAGGCTGCAGGGGCTTTTATTACTTAAAACACATCTTTTCTCATTACCTTTCATCTAGCAGTTTACTTATGTGTTAATCTCTTTTTCGAAAGCATTGCACCATTTTTAACTTCTGTTTGTGTCTCTGACAACCATGAGCACAGCCGCCCATGTTGTGTGCCTGTCTCTCTCTGTCGCGCTCTCCTTCTCTCTCACTCCTTCTCTCTTGTTCAAAAATATCAAAATATTATCACTGGCACAGGCAAGATCCCAGACTTGAGCAAACTACACGACCCCTAGGTTTTCAGGAGCTGTCAAAGTCATGTGGTTTGTAGAGCAGTTGGGTGATCAGGTAGTAAGGTAGCGAGTTAGTTAGAAAGTACTGGAATAAATCTTTGTTATAATTTGCTGACAGCTTCCTTGAGATTTGTCATTAGGAGTGATAAAGAATCATTTTGTAAACTCTACAGTGTCAGCAAAAGTACATCCATGCAGGAGCAAAAATGGAGGTAAACACAACCAGGCAGCCATTAGCATGCAATTGGTAAATTCCTTCTCATTAAATGCTTATGCTGGCAATAATTAGATGCCAGTGCTGACTCTGCCATATTGTTAAAGTCCACAGGCCTTTGCTTTCATTGTGCAATAGTGGGAAGCTACACGAGGATACTGATGCTATGGAGGGAGGGTTTTGAAAAGAGATGTTGGCTTTGATAATAAACTGGCTGGTTTACTCTCGGGGGCCTTTACAGAAACTTTACACTCAACCTTGAGATTCTTCTGTCTTCTCTCATTCATGCTGCTGCTGCCACTGCAAAGCTGCAACCCTACCCCTCGCTGTAACCCATTACACGCACGCACACTCACACACACACACAAATTCTCTCTCCCTCTGTCTCTCTGTCTCTCGCTCGCTCGCTCTCTCTCTCTCACACACACACACCAAATGCACACACATAGACATCTGAACGCATACTGAATACACAAAGCAGCTGTGTAGCTGTGTATAAAACATTGTGGTTTACCATCAATTTGAGTTTTTGCTTCAGATTCCTCCTGGCCTGAATAGAAGGAGGGCAGCACACACACCTGTAACATATTCATGACCAGAGTCATGCTGACATATGCAGAAGAGACATAGAGTCACACACACGCACACCACGCTCACACACACACACACACACATGCAGGCACGCACACACGGCCAATTTCACACTTCTGAGTGTCAGTCATGTAAAGTCACTTTTTTCAAACAAAGCTGTAAGACTTGCGCAGCAACACATTTTACACATGAAAAATTGAGACGAAAGACGAGAGAGCCATCCTCTCTTAACAAAACATGATGAAGACGATATGTTTTTGTTTTTTTGACACTTTAGCAGTTTACTAACTCAAGTATGTGTGTCAACCTGGGATTTAACCACTTGGTCTTATCTGGTTACCATAGCAAGGGTGAATTTTGGGAGGGGTCCGCTTTCTGCATTGTTTGAATTACAAGCTTTTTAAGTACTGCAATTTGCTTAAACATTGTGTTGAAACAGTATTTTCACTGTACGGACAGGAAGGCATCAACCAGTCAAATTAACAACACAGTCAGACAGTCAGTCCACCATCCAGTTGGTTCAGACACTGAAAGTAGCCATTTTGATTCAGACTGACTGGCTGGTGGACTAAACAATAACTAGTCAACCAATCAGCCGCTATTCAGTCAATCAGCAACAGCCTTCCTTCATTGTTTGCTGCCATCTTGGCTTTGAGGCGGCAGATTTTGATTGGCAGCAAGCCGACCATTTCTTGGCTCAGCTCCAGCTCCATTTCCATCTCCACGGCACCTGCTGCCTCAGGGTGGGCCTCGCAGTACTGGACCACATACTTGTAGTTGTCTAGAGATTTGTTGAGGTTGTCCAGCTGAGCAATGGGCACAGTACAGATCAGTCTGCTGTAGAGTTGGGTTACTCTTAACTTGGCCACCAAAGCTGGCCTCAGTAAGTCCTCCAGATGCTCTGGAAACTTCCCCTCTGGTGAGCAAAGAGAGTCCAGAGACATTTGGAAGTACTTGGCAGAAGAGCAAAGGTGGTTGTATTTCTTAATTGTGTGGCTATCCAGTGCCTGTGTGTTGGGCTGTCCGATGGCCAAGGTCAGTTTCAGATCCATCATCTCATTGTAAGTCCCAGCTAACTCAAACATCAGCTGCTTGTAGATCAACAGGTAGTACTGGGCATTTAGGTCATTGCAGATTGGTTCCAACATGTTGACTCGCCATTTATGCATCTTGCAACGGCACTCCAGGTACTCTTCACAAAAGGCCAGGGCACTGAATAGAGAGCTATGGTCCTATAGGATCTCAATGTGATCTGTCTCATAGCCATCCATCTTAAAGTACTCCTTGGCCTGTGTGATGCAAGTTTGTCCCACCAGAAATACAACTGGCCTCAGTGAAGTCCAATGGGAGCAAGCAGCGCACCTTCTCTTCCAGACTGGCAATCGAATCAAATGTTTCTTCAGAGCCAAACAGCAGAGCACTCTTCCTGTCCTTCTCTTCCTCCCCCGCCACTCTTCTCATTCTCTTTAACTCCTCCTGATGCTCCACTTCCAGCTCCCCAGTGTTGTCCTCCAAAAGTTTCCTGGCATCCTGCAGCAGGTTGAGATGGTATTTGATCCAACAACTGGCTATCTCTGCCCTCTCCTGTCTCAACTGGTCCCTACACTCACTCTGCCATGCTGCCCTCTGCTGCAGCCTCAGAAGGGACCTCACCTGCCAGGCCCTCTATGACAGTGGCTGCTGAGAGGCTATGTCTGCCCTCCATGTATAAGCCCTTAGTAATGTAGTATTGTGAAAGTGTAGCAGATATGATGATGTGAGGTTTACTCTGATGGGCACAGCTGCATCATTGTTATACTGGAACCGATTACCGTTTAGTTGCCAAAAAGTTAACTACAGTGACCTCTGCTGGATAAGAAGTGTCACCACCGCAACAACTGCGCTCCCACTCTCCTACCACACACACACACACTATGCAGGAGAAGAAAATTGGCTTTTGGGGAAAAAAATGGTTTATTATTTTTAGCCCCCCCCCCCCGCGCCCAAAAAAAAATCACAGCTTTGTGACGATAGACCTATGTGGTGGAAATCACCATTTTGGCGATTTTGCATGTTTTCACCCATTTACTACAAATTTCACATACTATGCATTGTCCCATTTCTTTATTTATTTCCAATTTATTTTAGGACTGTACTAAAATCAACCAGCAGAGACTCGAGTCTTGCATGAGACCGGTGATGCATCACAGTGCACATTTGATTTTTTTTTTTTTCCCTTTGTCAAAGTCTCATTTTCGTTGCGATAACGGAACTTTGACTAAACTAATGGATCGCCCGACTCGAGCAAGTTTCAAGTCTCGAGTTTCGCGTCTGTTTTCGCTCTACTGAAATGAACGCGCAAACCAACCGCACAGTCCGGAAGAGGGGGTGGGGGTGGGGGGGGCATCCAAAATGACGCCTGGAACGCCGCAGTACGCTCCGGGAACTGGTTCGGGACTAATGGGAAGTTGACGCGACGCGTAGTCTCGCGCTCGGTTAAAACATGCGAAAATTGACCGAGAGGGGTCAGTCGCGCGTGCTTCTCCCACGGACCACCAAGCCGCGACCCCGCAACGAGGATCACGAGCCAAAAATAAATAAATAAATAAAAATAAATCTATCCATAAATAAATCTAAACACTCAATTTGAATGGGAACATTTTCCCTTACGATTACGTCACATCTAGTACTTTTTGTGTTTCAGTTATAATTTACACGTTACGAGTGCTGTCGGGTGGGGGTGGGCGGCGGGGGGGGGGTGTTGTGCAGGTTTTTGAAATGGGGGGGGGGGTCCTGCTGAATTGGATTTCTTCGCCGTCGTGCTCCTTCGCCATGGCTACGGGTCAGGCAGGCGCCCCCTCCGCCGGCGGAAGTTTCACACCATTCACTGCAGAACCGGACCGCGCCGGAACGAGGTCGCCGCAGCTCGCGGAGCCACCGTAGTCCGCTCGCCGCTTACGACCGGGGGGGGGAGGGGAGGAGGAGGGGGGGCGCGCCGCGCGCCGCTGAGTGGACCTGAGGGGTTTCTGCATCGCAGCAGCAGCACGGTCAGCAGGTAGGTCCCCCTCTCGCGCGAAAATTTGCCAAATTCTGTTATCCGACAAGATTAGTGAAACTCAAATGTAAATAACTCGCCGCACCTAGAAAGTTACTCGCCCACTGTGTTGAGTTGGGGTTTTTTTTTTTTGAACACTGCCTTGGTTATTTCATAGATTTATTGGAATTGGGGGTTTTTCATGTTATTTTGGAGGTAGTGATTTTTATTTTGTAAAACTGCATGTTCTGGATTTGGCAGAAGGTTTCGCGGGATTTGCGTTGATCCATTTGTTAGTTTGACGTGACACAGTAGAGCTACGGGGATGCACCGCAGAGATCTTTACTCCATCTTAAATTCATACTATTTGCCAAATTGTATTATCTATGATTTGGCAAATTATAGATGATATAATACTATACCGTACTACTATAGTATAGTATAGTATTCTGAATAAAGTATTCTGATTCATCTCCGCTAAGAAATCCCTTAAGACCTTGTCAAAATGAGACGTGGGCGAATATCGCTCGCCAGAAACGGTTTTCTTACTCACGGAGACCCCACAGCACTCCCTCATTCGATGCAAGTGACTCAGGCCTTCATTGTCCACGTGTTATTGTCATCCCCGTCTTCGCAGGACAGGAGCCAGACGCCAGCATGTTTTCCCTGTCAGAGCTGGCCTCTCTGAATGAACGCCACAGCAGATCCAAACTGCTGAAGCCCTGGTGGGAGGTCTTCATGGACTACCTGGTGGTTTTGATGCTGATGGTGTCTGTTCTGGCTGGCACCGTTCTCCTGTCCCGGGACAATGTGGTGTGTCTCCCTCTGGACCCCCCCGCTGCCCCCGCGCGCACTAACCAAAGTTCCGCAACCAATGGCAACTTGGCACCACTAACTCACAACTCGGGGCCTACAAAGGCCCCCCCATCCGTGGTCTCACCCAGCGGCAGCCCAAACCCAGGCTCCCCACCCCGGGGTAGACGCACCCATCTGGCCTATCAGCAGTACCTTTACATCAGCCAGGTACTGTCTTGTTTATTTTATAATGTGTGACACCACAAACAGTGTTGTCTTTTCTCGGAGGAGGACACCGGTGAGAATATTTCCTCACTTTTGACAAATGCATTTCCCACGCTCGCAAGTCTTTTCCATCTAACCAGTGCTACACTTATAGCCCCCATCTAGAAAGCCATTGGACTAAGAAAAACCAAACAAACAAAAAACGTTCAGAACAAACAAAGTTGTGCTGTTGCCTTGATGCGTTTTTTTTTCTTCTCTTTCTTGAAACAACTTTTTACAAAGCGACCATTTCTTTTGCATTCCAAAGAAAGACGTTTGCTTACTGGCAGACTTGAGTGTAAAGAAACCGTTGCGCATATTTGGGAGGTAGTCCCCATTTCCTCGTCCCGACTTGCAACGTGAAGTCAGGTCACGGGTCAGTTTTATTTATACAGCACGTTTGAAAACAACACACGTTGACCAAAGAAAGTGCGTTGCAGAGAGATTAAAATGATTACAATCAAACAAAAACACAGGAGTGATCAAATAAAAACAGACGTATAAGATGAAATAAGTGAAGTGAAACAAAGCATCTTGGTAAAATTGTAGCTCAAGCAGCATTGCACAAACAAATAAAAGCCAGGGATTGGTCAGGCATGTCGTCATGACGACAGTTGAGAGGCTAAGGAAAAGAGACGGGTCTTTTATAACTATCAGCGGAGGGGGGGGGGTATCTAATTATAAGCGGCAAACTATTCCACAACTGGGGGGGCAACAAGTGAAAATAATCGACCACCTTTGGTTTTAACTGGGTGCGTGGAATGAAGAGCAGGGATTGGTCAGCAGATCTAACGGGGGTGGAGGTGGGATGGGGGATGAGCAGTTCAGAGATATAGCCTGGTGCTTTAAGGTCCATGCGGTGCTTTAAGAACGACCAAGACGCTCATTATGACCGTTTTGGATTTTCAAAGTTTAATAACTTTGACCTGCCACTCCCTGAATTCCCCTAAAATTGCACATATTTGCATTTAAAATGAGTTTTAGATCAATTGCACACAAAAAGTTATGATAAGGTCTACCCAAAACCACCGTGAGCGGCCAAAATGTCCGTCTCGTAATTTGCACGTGATCGTGTACGTCATGTCACTATTTATGACGTGTTGTTGCGTCATTTCCTTCGTGAAGTTAATTGTTCTGTCCTAGAAAAAAGCTAACAGTCTCCAGTGCAGAGAAATAGTCTAAATGGGATTTTTTTTTATTATTGCAAACATGTCTGGTTAGAGACGCCATTCCAGACGCGTCATGACTACCACGGACGCGTTGCAGTACAGGCGTTGGACATTTTAAATTGTTTGAAAAATAGTATTAAAAGTTGTTAAAATGTTAATTTTGGTGTCAGTTTCTTAACAGACATACTAACATATGTAAGGCATTAATATCTCTATTGGGTATTTATCTTGACAGAATATAGAGTTTTAAAACCGTTGCTGTCAAAACGACTGCCCACGGTCGTTCTAGTAGTTTTTAAGTTCCGGTCTTGGTTTGGGACTGTTTCAATGTTTCTTTTCAGTTCTTTTTTTTTTTTTTTTTTTACACGTCACCTTTTATAGACCTCGTTACGTTTGTTGGATTAGCAATCTGTGTTGTCCGTTTTGTTTTTCAGGTAATATTTTCACTTTTTCAATTTTGCTATTCAAGTTCGACCATGTCTCTCTGAAGTTTAAATTGTTTAAAGATAGTATAATAGTTGTTAAAATGTTAATTTTGGTGTCAGTCGTTTCCTAACAGACATACTAACATATGCAATGCATTAATATCTCAATTGTATATTTATCTTGACAGAATATAGAGTTTAAAAACTGCCAGTCATTTTGACTGCCCATGGTTGTTTTAGGTATGAGAATCTTAAAATCAAGTCTGAAGTTCACTGGTAACCAGTGAAGGGAGCCCAGTACAGGGGAGATGTGGTCTCTCTTCTTGGTACCAGTGAGGAGTCTCGCTGCTGCATCGTGAGCCAGCTGTAGGAGAGACGGGGCTGAGACTGACCGATTCCTACAGACAGGGAATTGCAGCAGTCGAGGCCGGAAGAAAGAAAAGCATGAATTGTAGTCTCGAATGAGCTTTGCAATTGATCTAAGGTGAAAGAAGCTGACAACAGTGCTGATTTGTTTATCAAAACTTTAAACCCGCCTTGTTGTCTTGTAAGTGCGGGGATCCGTCTGCTTACGAAGTAAATACAAATGAGTAGAACTGAAATAATGAAAATAGTCCCTATTAAACAGAACGATTTGACACCTTTTGAAATGCCCTTTGGAAAACGTGGAGGACGCAGGTGTTTCACGATAAAGAATTACAATGTTGAAGGCCGAAGCTACATCTCTGTAAACTGTATTTAATTACTTTTAAAACCAGTGGGATCCTACGGCTTCCTGGATGGGAGCTTTAAGTACGACACTGGCTAGATGGAAAAGACTTGTGAGTATGAGGGATGCATGGGGGGATTAGTCTTTCATGGCGTTTGACAACAGTGACTCTTGAATTCTTTAACTGTTAGTATTGTTTTACTCTTTTTAGCCTTGTTTGACAGCCAAATAATTCCTCAGGTGTGTCTAATGCATCAGTCTATCTGTCCAGGTGTGCTACCATCAGGCTTTGCCCTGGTACTCCCGTTTCTTCCCCTACCTGGCCCTCGTGCAGTCGCTGGTCCTGCTCGCCTCAGGCTCCTTCTGGTTCTACTTCCCTCTCACTTCTGCCCGCATTGAACACTTCTTGGCCATCTTGGGCAAATGCTGTGAGTCTCCCTGGACATCTCGTGCCTTGTCCCACGCCTTCCTGCAGGAAAACATCCATGTCCTGAAAGAGGAGGAGGTGGAGAAATGGCCGACCCGGCCTCCTTGTACTCCAGCCTCATCTTCGCCAGCAGTGCCTCGGACAAGGCAGTCGAGTTTGGACTCGGGCACTGACAGCCCCCCTCTGAAGAGGTTGGAGAATACAACAACCGTTGCTCCTCCCTCACCGTGTTCCTCCACATACTCCCAGAGCTCCTCGCTGTGCTCCGTATCCCTCTCCTCCCCGCTCTGTTCTCCCACCCTCAACCCCGCAGTGATGCCCGGAAGATCCAGGCAGGTTATCAGCCTGGATAGAAGTGATGGGGAACAAGCCAGGGCGCTCTTTGAGAGAGTCAGGAGGTTTCGCTCCCACTGTGAGAGCTCAGATGTCATCTACAAGGTGAAAGGTCCTCCATAAGACATGCATCTAATGTATGATATGTTATTGTACAATAAAAGTTGTGATTCTAGTAAAATTATGGTTTTTTGCTGTATGATAAAGAATATTGCAGTTGCAGGATGCTGTTTAGTAGGGCTTATTTGCAAAATAGCGCTGTCACATATTAAATTTGTTATAGAAAATTGTTGCTTTTTTTAAAGGATAGTTCCGTTTTTTTACAACCTAGCTCTATTTTTTGTAGTTTTTGCCATTGTGCATATTGATTGTCTCCTTTAACTCACCAGCTTCATTTTGGAGATTCTGGATACAAGCCCACCATTGGATACAGCTTTACAACTGTGTCTTATGAGGCATTGGAACACAAGCGTCAGGCGTGATTCATCAAGTCCATTTCAACCCAATTACCAAGTATCCAGAAGTGAAAAGGAAAGTTCAAGTTAAAAGTTAGTTCCCGAAATATCCAACATCGTCAACAATGGTCCATCACATCACTGCTATGCTGCTTCCTTGTTCAACTTACCTACCGTAGGAGGAAGTAACTGTCGATAAACTACCTAGCCAGTGCATTTGAGAAGTCAATAGACAATGGGGAAAATCATCTACAGAGTCTAACTGAAGCCCTGGGGTTATTTTTGTTGTTGCTGAAAAGACGGCTTTAAGGCTCATGTGTTGTTGCCCTGTAGGACTCCGTTGTAAAGCTGTGTCCAGCAAGGTCCCGTATTAAAATAAAATCTCCAAAATGAAGCTGGTGAATAAAATGATACAATAACCAATATGCACAATGGCAAAAACTAGCAAAATAAGATCCAGGTTGTAAAAAAACAAAACAAAAAGAAAAAAACCGGAATTGTCCTTTAAAGTAAACCAAGCCAATGCTACTACTGCATTTCTTTTGAGGGACTTGACTGAACAAGGTCTAGACAGAAACTTGCTGCCCTCTTCTCGCTCTCTCTCTCCCTTCAGGTGTACTTGGCCCAGACTATGTTTAAATTGCTTATGGTGACGCTGATAATGAGCTACACCACCCCTCTTCTCGACTCCATTTCCTTCACACACACCTGTTACTCTGAGGAGCATGCCCTGCTGGGTTACAGTGTCTTTGAGTGTACGCACACCCTGGCATCCCTACTGCACAAACTGCTGGTGGCCTACCTGACCCTGGTGGGGTTGTACGGCCTGCTGAACTTTTACACCCTCAGCTGGATCTTACACAGGTCAGAGCCCATCATACCTGAACACAGATACCCTGACACTTTTTCGGATTCTCAAATATTTTGTTCAAAGATCCCATGAAATGAAAAATCTATTTTCATTCTCGTCACCTCTTTTCTTGGAAAGTGAGAGGATGCCTGAGGAGTGAAGAAGCATACTGGTACCGATTTTCAAGAATAAGGGTGATGTGCAGAACTGTAGCAACTACAGGGGTATCCAGTTGATCACCCACAGCATGAGACACATACGGGAAAGAGTAACAGCAGCTAGGTTAAGAGGAGAAGTGATGATTAGTGAGCAGCAGTATGGTTTCATGCCACGAAAGAGTTTGCTTTGAGAATGTTGATGGAGAAGTATAGAGAAGGTCAAAAGGCATTACATTGTGTCTTTGTGGATTTAGAGAAAGCATATGACAGGGTGCCAAGAGAGAAGGTGTGGTATATTATGAGGAAGTCGGGAGTGGTAGAGAAGTATGTAGGAGTGGTGCAGGATATGTATAAGGGCAGTGTGACAGGGGTGAGGTGTGCGGTTGGAATGACAGATGGGTTCAAGGTGGAGGTGGTATTACATGAGGTGGTATTTCTTGTTTGCAATGGTGCTGGACAGGTTGACGGACAAGATCAGGCAGGAGTCTCCGTGGACGATGATGTTCGCGGATGACATTGTGATCTGTAGAGAGAGGAGGGTGCAGGTTGATGAGAGCCTGGAGAGGTGGAGGTATGCACTGGAGAGAAGAGGAATAAAAGTCAGTAGGAGCAAGACGGAATACATATGAGTGAATGAGAGAGAGGACAGTGGAATGGTGAAGATACAAGGCGTAGAGGTGATGAAGGGGTATGAGTTTAAATACTTGTGGTCAACTGTTCCATGTAACGGGGAGTGCAGAAGAGAAGGGAAGAAGAGAGTACAGGCAGGATGGAGTGGGTGGAGAAGAGTGTCAGGAGTGATTTGTGACAGAAGGGTACCAGCAAGAGTTCAATGGAAGGTTTACAAGATGGTTGTGAGACCAGCTATGTTATATGGTTTGGAGACAGTGGCACTGATGAAAAGACAGGAGGTGGAGCTGGAGGTGGCAGAGTTGAAGATGCTAACATTTTCACTGGGAGTGATGAAGAAGGACAGGATTAGGAAAGAATATATTAGAGGGACCACTCAGGTTGGACAGTTTGGAGACAAAGCAAGAGAGGCAAGATTGAGATGGTTTGAACATGTGCGGAGGAGAGATGCTGGGTATATTGGGAGAAGATGCTGAAGACGGAGCTGCCAGGCAAGAGGAGAAGAGGAAGGCCAAAGAGGAGGATTGTGAATGTGGTGAGGGAAGACATGCAGGTGGTTGGCTTGACAGGAAGATGTAGCAGACAGGAAGAGATGGAAACGGATGATCCGCTGTGGAGACCCCTAACAGGAGCAGCAGAAAGTAGAAGATGATTAAGGCAACACACCCACTTTGTTTATTTGCCCGAGCGACATGGGCATAAGTATAGTCAGGTGGGGAAGCTTCATGGGCGGCATGGTGGCCCATGGTTGCTATGAGGCACTGTTGCCTCATGGCAAGAAGGTCCTGGGTTCGAGCACCTGGCCATCCCAGGTCCTTTCTGTGTGGAGTTTGCATGTTCTACCCGTGTCTGTGGGTTTCGTCCGGGTGCTCCGGTTTCCTCCCACCATCAAAAAGACACGCATGTTAGGATTAATACCCCTGTCTGTGCCCCTGACCAAGGCAATAGGAAAAAGACCTGGAGTTGGTCCCCGGGTGCTGCAGCTGCCCACTGCTCCTATACAATAGGGTGGGTTGAAAGCAGAAAACAAATTTAATTGTAACCAAACAACTGCACAATGACAAAATAAAGGGGCTTTCTTTCTTTCTGTCTTTCTTTTAATGGAAGGAAACGATTTGGTTTCAGCCATGTTTCACATAACCCAATCATCAAAACTATGTTCAAGAATCAGATCATTTATTAGTAAGGCTTTGGCAGACAGTGATCTGATATTTATGAAACCAAATTTAAGTGTCTTGTTGAAGTGATCAGTAGTAGGCAGAACTTTAGAGCTACCAATAGATGAAATATTAATTGGAATTAGACACCTTGCAATATTAATTGACCATTTTGAAGACCTACGCGTTAAAACGATGTGTGGTCACACTTTTGATAGCATTAGATGTTTGGTTCTGTAAATTATTAGGTGCTGCATTGCACATTTCACTGCCATCAGTGGTAGGATTGATTATTAGATTATAATGATCCACACATTTGGAAGTGAGCTTGGGAGCAATACAGCAGGGAGGGGAGACGGTCTCAATGTTATAGACCAAGCTATCAATCTGACAATATTTACTAAGCTCTGGGTTCTGGGTATGTGGTTATTTCTTTTTTGGATATACCGTAATCTATTAATATGGGCCTGTAGTGTCTATTTTTAGAGCTGTTTGTACAATAAAAAGGCGGCCCAGGTCCTTTATTTCACGCAGAGCTTTTGTTGCACCTGACAGCTAAAACCAAACATATACTGTGGTCTCATGATCACACTTATGTCGCTCTACTAATTTTGAATACCTTACTCTTAAAGGGAAATATTGCCGGTTTTCAACCTTATTTTCAAGTAGTAATCGTAGTAGTGGCATCTCCATGACATGCACAATGCTCACCACTGTTGCCTGTGTCACCGTAGCCCTCGATAGCAAACGGTTACTTCCGCCATCCATTGACGTCAGTGGATGGCAGAAGAACGGCTAACATGATTAGCTGAGATGTTAATTTTCTAATCTCAAATGCTGGAAAACATGCACAGTGCATAGTGGCACATGTAGACAATGCAGTACAGCTGTCTTGGCTAGAGAACAGAAATTTCTCTGTCAAAATGAAATCCACTGACGCGGTTATAGTAGTTTTAAAGGATTGGATAGCACCCAGCACTTACTGTACATGCAGATTATTAGCAGCAAAACTTCCCTTTAACCAAGTACTAATACCTCTTCACTGGTCTGCACCCTGCTCAGCTCCCTGCGCCAGTACTCCTTCAACACGCTGAAGGAGTTGTGCTCCCTGAAAGATGTGCCTGACGTAAGCAACGACCTGGCTTTTCTTTTACACATGGCGGACCAGTACGACCCTTTGTTGGCCCAACGTTTCTCAGTCTTCCTGTCCCCCGTGAGCGAGACCAGGCTTTTGGAGGAGGATGTGACCAGGCACTGGGGAGTAGAAAAGCTGCACTCGATGACCACTGTGGACTCAGAGGGCCGGTCCACGCTGCAGCTGGTAGCCCTGCCTCGTCTGCCCCAGGCCCTCTTCACCCTCAACCAACTTAAAGTTCTCAAACTGGAGCTCATCACGGATGCCAAGTTCACTGTGCAGCTAGCCAATATGACCTCACTCAGGTGAGATGTGTTGTATTGTATTTGTGCTTCAAACACTTCTTCTGATTTATGACCCTGCACATATTGAGTCTGTAAAAGCTGGTGCTAGATTGGATCTGCTGGAGGGAAGCAGCAACTGATTGGTTGTTTCGCTATCGGACAACTGATGATGCTCTGGGCATTTGAAATGGTTAAGGTTAGGGTGGGGTTAGGGTTAGCCAGTCAGAGGCATCAGAGCCTTGTGAACACTTTGGTCACACGGAGCAGAGCGTCCCTCCTGCTGATCCAATCTAGCGCCAAAGCTGCCACAAGGAGTTTTGGATTTTTGTTGACTTTGCATGCCCCTGTCGACAAAAGTGGTAGTGTTAACGCAGGGGAATGATGTATTTCACGAAAGTGATGGCTCTTTTCACAATGATATACATTCACTCTCTGGTGGCTAATGCATTTTTTTTGAAGAGGTGTAGTGATGTTTTGGGAAAACAAGTGTTTTCAAGATATGTGACGATGCGAAGAATTGTGGCTATGAATCCCGTCTGTGTGCCGTAAATAGTCTCGTCAGATTTCACAGGGAATCCAGCCCGGTGACAAGCATTAGGAATTATATAGCAATATCTAATCTTCTTACTAGAGGCCTAGTGAGATTTTTTTTTTTAACAGTGATGGTCTGATTTACTTATGTCGTGATATAGGCATCAAAATTGAAGTGAGACTGATAAATCAGTGAAAATCCTGTTGTAGCAGCTTTAATAACTATTAAGGATGCAATATTTGGGATGTGCTATTATCATACACAATGGCGAAAATATGCACTACTGATTTACTTAAACACTTCTTTTTTTATATATGTACTTTATTGATCCCATGGTTACTTATTGTTCCAACAGGGAGCTCCACCTTTACCACTGCACTGCAACTGTGGATTCAGTTGCCCTTGGAGTATTCCAGAAACGTCTGGAGGCCCTCCACCTCACCTTCACACTAGCAACAGAAATCCCCAGTTGGGTCTACTCCCTTCGCAGCCTGCATGAGCTCCACCTCACCGGGATTCTGGGTTATGAAGGTGGGATAGGCCACGGCTGGGCATTGGGGAACCTCCGTCAGATGCGTCACCTCCGCACACTTGTGCTTCGGAGCATGTTACAGCGGGTCCCGGTGGAGCTGTGTGAGGTGGCAGGCAGCCTGGCGAGGTTGGAGATCTACAATGATGGCACCAGGCTGCTTGTATTGACAGGGCTTAGGCGGATGGCTGGCTTGACTGAACTTCTGTTACAAAGCTGCCAGCTAGAGCGCTTGCCCTCTGCCCTGTTGGCTCTGTCCCATCTGCGCACACTGGACCTGCAGCACAATAACTTAAGAACTCTGGAGGAACTACTTAGTTTTTCTCATCTCCGACATCTTTCCTGCCTCAGACTTGCCCATAACCGTGTGCTGGCTCTGCCAGCCAGTGTTGGTGTGTTGCGAGGCCTAGAGCATTTAGATCTGGCCAACAACCAGCTACAAAGCCTTCCCTTGGCCCTGTTCAGTCTTCACCGCCTTCGTAGGCTCCTACTGTCTGGAAATCTGCTAGAAGAGCTGCCTGCAGAGGTGAAAGCATTGCATCTGCTTACAGAGCTTGACCTCAGTCAGAACAGGCTAGAGAGGCTCCCCCCAGAGCTCTTCCGTGGTTGTTTAGAGCTGCGCATCATTAATGTAGCTCACAACTGCTTGAGTTCCTTACCTCCGGGGCTTGGAGCCTTGAAACAGCTATTCAGACTGGACCTGCGCAGTAACAACCTGGAGAATCTGCCTGCGGAGTTGGGCTACTGCTCAGGGTTGCGTGGTGGTGGTCTACAGGCAGAGGAATGGCTGCTTTATTCTTTGCCTCGCCAGGTGAGGGACTTCCTTACCCAACCAGGCTCCTCGTCTGGTAAATCCTCAGAGACACACCCGCGACCAGAGTCCGACAGTTTCCCGTATTTCTCTACTACACAGTGGAGCTTCAGCACTGCACTGGAATCACAGATATAAAGCTATCTAATATGAGCTTAATTAAACGACCTAACATTTCACTAACACCAATATGGTTCTTCAAAGAACTTAGGAACTTACTTGTTTTGATGAGCTTTTTTGTTTGTTTTGCTTTATGAGTTTGTTTTTTTTAATATCGTTTTCATTTTCTTTTAGAGATGTAGGTCACATTGCAATTTGTTTACGTAGGACCGAATAACAAGGAGTGTTTTACTTCAATGTGAGGTTCATTGACTTGTGGTTTTAATTTGAAAATTAATCTGGCTTCAATTAAGTATTTGAAGCTTGCAACATATTGAAGAAACATGCTTGTGTTAGTCTATGAAAGACAGACTTCAGTAAGCACAAGCAGACTAAACTAAATCTGCTGCCAGACTGAGGAGCTTTTTCTTTCATCCCCAAAAAAGACGTCTATTCATTCAAAAAAGAGCTGAGTCAGATACAAAAACAGGCTTTGGAACGTGGCTGTGAATGTCCTGCTGTATTGGATTGGTCATTAGGAAGTTGTTTGTCCTCTTATTCTGAAGTCTCGGAGATTCTTGAGACAAGCTTTGAAAGCAGCCGAGCTTGTCCAAATGAAGTCAAGTTCAAGACTCTAGCTGGATGTGACTGTCTCGCCATTTGTCAACGATGCAGGAATTCAAACTCCATTGAAAGGCCTTCACTGGTACACTGTTTGGTCTCTAGAATACTGTGGAATTATGAAAAAGAAATGAATTTTTTTTTCCATGCCTTTGAGGTATGCTATGCCAGTGATGCTCAAGTCATGTGCTATGGATGTGTATGCAGGTTTTTAATGCAACCCAAAACTACACCAGTTGACTTAATCAGTTAACACAGTGGTTCTCAACCTATTCGAGTTGCAACCCCCCCCCCAGATTAATCAGGTTGATGTTCACGAACCCCCCCCCCCCCAATAGCACTAGGACATTTAATTCACAACACCCCAATGCAAAACTGTCTGCCCGAGACTGTTCAGGGATTACTGTAATATAACATGAAAGCTACCAAACTCACACAGCAAGACCGTTGCTTTGCCCATAAACAGAACAACAACTCATTCGATTTTGGCTTTAATTTATGTTTTTAGATTTGTTGAAGTGGGCGGCACGGTGGCACAGAGGTTAGCGCGGTCGCCTCACAGCAAGAAGGTCCTGGGTTCGAGCCCCGGGGTAGTCCAACCTTGGGGGTCATCCCGGGTCGTCCTCTGTGTGGTGTCTGCATGTTCTCCCTGTGTCCAAAGACATGTAGGTCAGGTGAATCGGCTGTACTAAATTGTCCCTAGGTATGTGTGTGTGTATGTCAGCCCTGTGTGATGTGATGGCCTGGCGGCCTGTCCAGGGTGTCTCCCCGCCTGCCGCCCAATGACTGCTGGGAGAGGCTCCAGCATCCCCGCGACCCTGAGAGCAGGATAAGTTGTGCAGATAATGGACTGGAATGGATTTATTGAAGTAATGGCATCTCATGTGCACACACACTTTGACTCTCACAAACACTGAATAAAAATCTATTCTAAGGCAAACTGGTACAGGCAATGTAATGTAAAGACCATTCTCCAGTCTAAAATATTTTATTTTATTTTTTTTCTCCACAACCATCTGGTGACACCCAGAAAAAATTGGGCGGCACGGTGACCCAGTGGTTAGCATTGTTGCCTTGCAGCAAGAAGGTCCTGGGTTTGAACCCCGGGCCGTCCCAGGTCCTTTCTGTGTGGCGCTTGCATGTTCTCCCCGTGTCTGCGTGGGTTTCCTCCGGGTGCTCCGGTTTCCTTCCACCATCAAAAAGACATGCATGTTGGGGTGTCCGAGTAGCGTAGTGATCTATTCCATTGCCTATCAACACAGAGATCGCCCGTTCAAATCCCCATGTTACTTACCTCCGGCTTGGTCGGGGGTCCCTACAGATACAATTGGCCGTGTCTGCGGGTGGGAAGCCAGATGTGGGTATGTGTCCTGGTCGCTGCACTAGTGCCTCCTCTGGTCAGTTGAGGCGCCTGTTCGTGAGGGAGGGCGCCTGTTCCCACCCGCTACGTCCCCCTGGCGAACCTCCTCACTGTGAGGTGAAAAGAAGTGGGTGGCGACTCCACATATCGGAGGAGGCCCGTGGTAGTCTGCAGCCCTGCCCAGATCAGCACAAACGGGGTGGAGCAGTGAACGGGACGGTTAGGAAAGAGTGGAGTGATTGGCCAGATATGATTGGGGAGCAAAAAGGGGTGAAACCCCCCCCCCCAAAAAAAAGCATGTTAGGGTTAATACTCCTGTCTGTGCTCCTGACCAAGGCAATGGATATAAGAACTGGCGTTGGTCCTCGGGCGCTGCAGCAGCCCATTGCTCCTATACAATAAGATGGGTTAAATGCAGAGAACAAATTCGTTGTTCAAGATTCAAGATCCGTTATTCGTTACATCTCATTATACAAGATCAAGAGAATAACATTCTTGTGTTTCGGCTCCTCAACACTGCAGCAACAATAGCAATAAAATATCCATCCATCCATTATCCAACCACTTATCCTGCTCTTAGGGTCGCGGGGATGCTGGCGCCTTATCCCAGCAGTCATTGGACAGCAGGCAGGGAGACATCCTGGACAGGCCGCCAGTCCATCACAAGCAATAAAATAACAAACAAACAAACAAAACAGCGAAGAAGCAGTAATAATAATAAAAAGTGTGTGGTGTATGTCAGGTGCTGTGTGTGTGTGTGTGTGTAGGCCCTGCCTTAATGAATGTGCATATGTGTGTGTAGTTGTTTGCATATTTGTGTGTGTATTTGTGTATGCCAAGCTACATCTGTGTGTGTGTGTGTGTGTGTGTGTATGTGACCTAACATACACACACCTGTATTAGTAGAATTGATAGTTCATATGACATGGGGTGGGGGGGGGGGACATAATTCCTACAAGATCTTTGATATTTCTTGCGCCGTGGGGGCAGGGAAATATGGTTACCGTGAGGACATTGACACAACATAAGTGAGGAGCAAACATATAAAAACTTGCACTGCGGCCTTCTAATCTATTCCTCTTGGTGCTCTGTGTGCTCTGTATGCTCTCTCTCAACTGAGAATGACCTCTAAGCCAGTGTTTCTCAACCCAGGCCTCAAGGAACCCCTATCCTGCAGATTTTCTTTGCAATCCTGAATAGGTACCTGTTTGTAGTTATTCAACCAATCAGCAATGAATGTCTGAGTTTGCACACCTTGCATAATTAAGTGCTATGAGATGACTGGTTGAGTAAGTACAAGCAGGGCTACCTATGCAGGGTTACAATTAAAATCCGCAGGATAGGGGTTCCTTGAGGACTGGGTTGAGAAACACTGCTCTAAGCAAAGGTTTACTGCCAGTGAGGTTTTGGCACAGCTCTTTGACACTGAAAGTGACATAGAGCAGAACGTCTGAGACAGAGGATAATGTTAGGGAGGACCCTGGTTATTAGGGATCCTCCTCAGATGAGAATGAGAGTGTTAAGAGTGAGAGTGTTCCCCGGGCGCTGCACGGCGGCTGCCCACTGCTCCTAGCTGCACAGCTAGGATGGGTTAAATGCAGAGAGTAAATTTCATTTGTATGTATGTACAAAATGACTAATAAAGAATATTCTACTCTATTCTAAGGCGGTAGGAAATATTTTTATTTTGTTCTATGACTTGCCTACTCACCAGTCTTTTCACCAACATATTTCTCCCTGTATTGTTCTTTACTGGTCAGATGGTTCCAGAGATTCTTGCCACCTTGTTGCCAGTGCTGTTGCGCCAAAATGTGCTCCTTCTAGCCAGCCTCCTCCTAAGAGCAACACGTCCCCCTTGTTCTATTTTACATCTATTTTAGTATAAGTTATTGTTTTAGATATTGTTCAGCACTCTTGTTTACACAAAGTGTGGCGTGGTTTGTGTGTATGTGTGTGTGTGGGGGGGTGTATCGCTGGGTGGGCCGGTCTGAATCAAAACGTCCAGGGCCATTTTTCATTCCCGGTCCGCCCCTGGCTATAAGGCCTGGCATGCACATACTGACATACAAAACCTTTTTATGACAGGAAAAACACTTTTTAGCCACGTGTCTATCCGCTGCCAATCTCGCATACTGCTGGGCCTGTGCACAGTTATGACTACATGATCAAGGACCTCTCGTGGTTGCGGTGATTCAAACCCATTGAAAAGGCTGTAATATACCGCAATTGAGTGCTAACCGGGAAAGGGGAGAAAGGGGACCTGCAGTCTACTGGGCACACTCTTCTAGTTGAACAGTGCATTTAACTTACGTTAATGGCATATTCGACTAAAGAATTGAAAGCATCATGCGTTTCAATCTCTTCCATGCAATCCCTTGTCAGCGGGTATCGGTGTAGCCCGCGTCTTTCGCCTACGTCAACCCGGCGAACGATTGGCACGCTATTGTGTCCAATCGCGCTTTTTCTACGGGTCGTCTGAAGTGACGGACGTCCAAAGCCACCAATCGGCTTCGCGTGTCTATCGGAGGCGGTAGTTCCGTTAAGGCCTCCCCATGCGGTGTTGATTCCTGCAGAGCTGTAGTCGTAGCGCAAGCGAGGGTAAGGCTGCAATATTCGTTTGTTTACGCCAGCTATTCGCGACCAACGAAATTGCGATTTTCTAGATCATGGCCTAAGAATGGCTTGTCTTTTTCCTAAAGCCGTCGGAGTTTGACAACAAATTGATTGTTTTCGTCGGGAGACAGCTAAACTGGCTTGCTCTCATTTGCTAAGCTATATTTGCTACCTTGGTTAGCTAACCGACTCAGCGACCGGTCCCGTGTATGTGTTTTGTTGTTTTGATTTTATTTGTCCCGAAGATGGGTCCATCGTCTTGTTTTCTTATGAATTGTTATCAATTATCAAGAGAAATCGTCGGTTTATGTTTCCCCCCCCGGATCAATACGTTTGGTAGTTTACAGAACAATCTTCGGTTGGGACATGGCAAGCTAGCTAGCCGCGTTAGTTCATCGTTATGCAACGTAGCTAACCTCGGCAGCGAAGGGCCATCGAGCCGAACCGGCTGTAGACTCCGGTTGGACCGGATGTGTCGCTTGGATATTGTTAGCATAGCGTCCCGAAGTAAAAATTATCCGTATAAGTTATAATTGGAAAGTCGATCTGGCTATCTTTCGGATAACCCGCTTGCTTTCTAACGACTCGTGAATCCGACTTGCATTAATCAGGACATTGTACTCAAGTCGATATTGTACAACAGCCTGAATAATCGCCCATGATTTTTATCACACCCCTCAGTTTTTGTGGACTTTTGAATGCGCATTACTCGCTCAGAAGAGCCCAGTCTAGTGTGGTTCGGTGAGGTGTAGTGCAGCTACGCCTCCTCAAACTACATTGAACCCCAAAGTAACACCAAGCTACACCAAACTATCCTTGAACCCCGTTTAATTCTATTCAAGGAGAAATGCTTCCTTGGTAGATTATCAGTTGCACAAGAACACGTGTTAGAATGTTCTTGCCTCATTTTTTTCTTATTCCAGACAAACACAATGGCTGAGAATGATGTTGACAATGAGCTGCTCGATTATGAGGAAGACGAGGAACCTCAGGGAGCCCCCGAGAGTGCAGCCCCCACAGGCAAGAAGGAGGTGAAGGGTTCTTATGTTTCCATTCACAGTTCTGGTTTTAGGGATTTCTTGCTCAAACCAGAGCTGCTCCGTGCCATTGTCGACTGCGGTTTTGAGCATCCATCCGAAGGTAAGCTATAATGGGTGGTAGGCTGAGATTGTCTTATCTTAATTGTGTATGCTTATGCCAAATACAGTGGTTAAACAGAGGTATGTTTAGGTGAATATAGTACTTGTGATGTAGATCTCAGTGTTCTTATTTGATTGTAGCCTTGTTTTGTCCTTGTCTGGTTTTATTTTTTTGTGAAGCACTTTGTGGCATTGTTTTAGAAAAGTTCTATATAAATATGCTTATTATTATTATTATTATTATTACAATGATCACATCTTAAAAAAGAAGCCAGGGTAATGTCCTTTATGGTATTAGAGTGTCAGTATTTCATAATATAAAAGCCCTAAGTAATTTACCGGTAAAGTGACCAGTCCCCGGCCTAAGTTTTTGTTCTTCCTGTTTGTCCTACAGTGCAGCATGAATGCATCCCTCAAGCCATCCTGGGCATGGATATTCTGTGTCAGGCAAAATCTGGTATGGGCAAGACTGCTGTGTTTGTGCTGGCCACACTGCAGCAGATTGAACCAGTGGATGGACAGGTTTGTAGATATACTCACGAAAAAAGTCAATGCTTTGAAATGGGTGAAAACGAGTTTAGAATGGACTAAGTGTTTTTGACAGGAATGCAGTAGGATTTTTTTATTAATTTATTTGATCTATTTTGTTAACTCCTACTGATCCTCCCCCAAGGTCATTGAATGAAACTTTGTCTTGGCTTAGTCAAGTCTAACACACTGCACAAATCAAAAGATATGACTATGTGGCATTAGTGTTTTGAGAGGCTCCACCAGTATGTTTATACATAGAAACTTCAGTTAAATAAGGCAAAAATTGATTTTGGTGTCCTAGACCAGTTATTTGCATCGAAGTAAAACTGTGAGGAAGGGCCTGTTAACCTTTTTTTATTCTTGCATCTCTTCTTCAGGTGTCAGTATTGGTAATGTGCCACACACGAGAGTTGGCCTTCCAGATCAGTAAAGAGTATGAGCGTTTCTCCAAGTACATGCCCACAGTAAAAGCAGCAGTGTTTTTTGGTGGTCTGGCCATCAAGAAAGATGAGGACGTCTTGAAAAAGAACTGCCCTCACATTGTTGTTGGAACACCAGGCCGCATCCTTGCTCTCATCCGCAATAAGACACTCAGCTTAAAGAACGTCAAACACTTTGTCCTGGATGAGTGTGACAAGATGTTGGAGCAGCTAGGTGTGTACTTTTGCTCAATATTAATTGGTCTGTCTTTCATTCTGTGGAGATGTCTTAATCAGAAGCCAGGTGGTTTAATAGTTTACTGGGATTCTGCACTACTGCATTGGGTTAAAGCTAATACATTGATGAGCCAAAATATTATGACCACCTACCTATTATGCTGTTGGTCCTCCATGTGCCGCCAAAACAGCACCGACCCGTCGTGGCATGGACTCTACAAGACCCATGAAGTGGTATCTAGCACCAAAACATTAGCAGCAGATCCTTCAAGTCTTGTAAGTTGCCAGATGGGGCCGCCATGGATCAGACTTGTTGGTCCAGCACATCCCACAGGTGCTCAATTGGATTGAGATCTGGAAAATTTGGAGGCCAGGGCAACACCTTGAACACTTCATCATGTTCCTCAAACCATTTTCAAACAATGTGCAGTGTGGCATGACACATTATCCTCCTGAAAGAGACCACTGCCATCAGGGAATACTGTTGACAAGAAGGGGTGTACCTTGTCGGCAGTGATGTTTAGGTAGGTGCCACATGTCAAACGCCTTGTTCAGACTACCAATCCAAATACTTTTTTTTTTTTTGCATATCCAGATTGATTTTAGAAAGTCTGGACAGAAAAAAATTACTGCTGGAATAGGCTCCAACATCCCCGCGACCCTGAGAGCAGGATAAGCGGTTCAGATAATGGATGGATGGACAGCAAAAAACGACATAAAATGAGATTTTTGCAAATCGGATCTAAACCACATTTGGAGGTGGTTGGAAATCTGATTGGAATTGGATTTCTACAGATACGTCTCAGTCTGGCCACCCAAATCGACTTTCAAACTGTCTTATGTGTCACTCGCAACATGACACGTCGATGATGTCAAATCCAGAGTGACGGATGTGGAGTCCGCCCTGACTGCAGCACGGACATCACACTATATCAGCCTCCCGTCGCTTAGTTTGTCTGATGCGATGGAGGAGTTCTGCGTGACTTGAAAGCACGATTGTTTGGAGTGCGAGATGATGGGTCTCCATTTCTCATGCTTCCGCATTGGTAAACCGTGTCACCGGCAGGCATAGTTACTAACACCTACGTCATTACCACAGCAACCCATGCAGATAGGTTGGTGATGTCTGGACACACAAATCCGATCTGATCACTTGCAAATAACAGTGCGGACAGTATATCTTAAAAGATCTGATTTGAGAAACATCTGATTTGCCTGCGGTCTGAACAAAGCCAAATTGAAGTCCACATGAATGACCGGACCCAGGGTTTCCCAGCAGAACAATGCCTAAGACAACACATTCCCTCCTCTGGCTTGTTGTCTTCCCACAGTGCATCCTGGTGCTGTCCCTTCCCCAGCTAAATGGTGTCGTGGACATTGCCTGCAGAGATTTAATACTAATTACATAAAGCACTGGTGGTTGATGATAAAAGACAAGTTGTACTGCGTGCAATAGGAGAATACAAGCAGTGGGTGAACTTTATTCATTCTCACTCAACAGGCTTTCTCATATTCCCTATTCCTTAGACAAAGAAAGGCCTAACTGACCAGTGGTCAACTAAAGCCATACCTTTTACCTCACATTAGGTCAGATTAACCATCCTGGTCATCGCCAGTTAGAGAGGCCATATAGAATTACAAGAGACTGAATTAAACAGAAAAGATGGGAGAGAAAATAAAACTCATCCCCCATTACAAACATCCTTACTTCTCTGGGAAGTTCTTAAGACCCTCTAAAGCAGATTTGAATAACGGGCATAGAAATACACAATTAATAAATGATAACTCTAAATGCTAGTTTTCCTTCACAACGGCCACACATACACAGCCATCCACATGATCTAAAACAAAATGGGACTCATCGTACCAGGTGACCTTCTTCCACTGCTCTAACGTCCAGTTCCGGAGCTCATATGCCCATTGTAGGTGGTTTTAGCTGGACAGGGGTCATCATGGGCACTTTTGACCGGTCTGCGGCTGCGCAGCCCCATACGCAACAAGGTGTGATGCACTGTATGTTGTGACACATTCCTCCTGTAACCATCATTAAAATTTTATGTGACATGGGCTACGGTAGACCTTCTGTCGGTTAAGACCAGATAAGATAGCCTTCGTTGCCCTTGCACATCGATGAGCCTTGGGTGCCCAACACCCTTTGACCGGTTTGTGGTTTGTCCCTCCTTGAACCACTGTCGGTAGGTACTCTGACCTGCTGACCAGGAGCACCCCACAAGCCTTGCTGTTACAGAGATGCTCTGACCCAATCGTCTGGCCATAACAATTTAGCCCTTGTCAAAGTCGTTCAGGTCTTTACTCCTGCCCATTTCTGCTGCATCCAACACATTGACTACGAGAGCTGATTGTTCACTTACCATCTAATCTACCCAGACCTTGACATTGTCCTTGTGTGGAGATAATCAGTGTTGTTCGGTTCACCTGTGAGTGGTCAATGTTTTGGCTCATCAGTGTAATATATGCACAAA
Source organism: Lampris incognitus (assembly GCF_029633865.1). Lineage (NCBI taxonomy): Eukaryota > Metazoa > Chordata > Actinopteri > Lampriformes > Lampridae > Lampris > Lampris incognitus. Next base: position 10,680,869 of record NC_079220.1, on the reverse strand, counting down.
GTAATCTCTACCCTTATTTATCTAGTTAGTTTGTAATTTTTGTGCGGTCTTGTGCTACTTTGCAACAGACTGTATAAGTTCAAAGAGGACAGACTCTTGAGCCTAGCCAGTCTTCTCTGCAGCATTTTTATGCAGTGGAAAAAGCACAGGGAAAAATTTAATGGAATTTCCATGTTTTGCTGTTTGACAACCAGTCTCTCACATATGCACAAAAATTATTGCCATCTTGGATACAATTCTGATTTTTTTTCCCCCAATAATTTCACAAATTATTATAATATTTAACAAACTTTAATCCTGAACTATAGAGCCCAGTTGACTGTCATTACGCTGCCAATATTGACATGCGTCATAATGTATACTGACCAAAGTCAGGGTCTGGATCGAATATGGCATTTTTAAGCAGAAGGAGTTTCTCCATAGGCATGTTCTTGTACTACAGTCTAACAAATTTGCTTTAACTTTGAAAGAAATGTCACGGATGACCACAGAAACGGACAGCAGAAGCTCTTTTTCCCTGTGTAATCATAATGCAAAAAATGTTTTTCCTCTCCCTTTGTGTGACAGACATGAGACGAGATGTGCAGGACATATTCAGGCTCACGCCCCACGAAAAGCAGTGCATGATGTTCAGCGCTACCCTAAGCAAAGATATCCGGCCAGTCTGCCGCAAATTCATGCAGGATGTGAGTAAATAAAGTGGGCAGAATAAGAACTCAAAAAATTGCTTAAATACCTCGTGGTATTTGTTTTTGTGTTCTTTCTAAAAATTGCTATTGCATGATATTTGTGCAGTATACTTGAATCTTAAAATGTCAGTTTTTCGTTTACTTGATAAGCTACAATCTCCCGATGTTAAACTTGTAACTGAACCCACAAGTTAACCCAATATATTCTGGTCCCCTGCAGCCAATGGAGGTGTTTGTGGATGATGAGACCAAACTGACGCTCCACGGCCTGCAGCAGTATTACTGCAAACTCAAGGACAGTGAAAAGAACCGCAAACTCTTCGATCTGCTTGATGTGTTGGAGTTCAACCAGGTGTTTTGATGGATCCTTTACTACATAGTTGGTCCCAGAAGTATTCAGCAGTCTATGTTTACCCGATGTCAAACCTTTTTTATTACTATTATTTATAATTTCAAATGTAGCTTTGTTTCATGTTCCCTATGCATGTACTTACGTTTGGACCGAAAAACTTACTTGGCCTCAGAGCAAAGAGCATTGGATTTGTTGACAGACTGGGGAATTTGACTCCACAGATCACATCAGAAATAATAAGCCTGGGTGTCATTTTAGTCTCAGATCTAAGTTTCAAATCCCATATTAACAAGGTGACCAATGTGGCATTCTTTCACCTTAGAAGTATTGCCAAGGTTGAGCCATTCCCAGCCTGGCAGGATGCTGAAAAACTTGTTCATGCCTTCATTTCAAACAAGGTCAGATTACTTCTCACTGGTCTCCCAACGTCACTTGACAGGATACAGCTAATTCAGAACTCTGCCACCGGTCTTTTAATAAAAACGGTTAAGCGGGAAAATATCAATCCACTTTTAAACTGCGCTGGCTCCCAGGATCCTTCAGAATCGATTTTAAAGTCCTTTAACTTGTATATGAAGCTGTAAATGGCTTGGGATTGGCCTACATTGTAGATTTAATACATTATATAATCCTGTACAAGCCTTCTGGTCCTCCGATGCTGATTTGTTGGGTCTCGGAACTGCACCAAAAAGAAAATGGGGGACTCGTCCTTCTTTGGCTGTGCCTCTCTAAACCGTGGAATATAGCATCTAAAGATATTGGAGTAGCAAATTCAGTGGGCATCTTCACATGAAGGCTTAGAATTTATCTCTTAATTTAGCTTTTACTTAAAACTGTCTTTTATCCTCATTTGCGGTACCTTCTTAATTTGATCATTTTCACATTCACCTCTTTGTTCTATTCAGCGTAGTCGGTATTACCGGGCATGGTTTGTGCTACCAATACTGTTCTAATGTGCAGTTACTACAGGTTTTTTTTTTTTTTACCAATTGCACAGCTGATAAGGCTCCTCTATGTTTAATGTTTAAATTATACAGATCGTGTATGTGCACTGTGGTATATGTACATTGTTGGTACTATGTACAGCTCTTAGTTTTGTATTTATTTTTTATTTTTTTGTGTGTGTACTATATGATGGTATTTTTATGTTGCTGCTATTGTGATGCAGTTTCCCCCAAGAGGAGCAATATAATTATTTTACTTTTATCATAAGACATTTTCATTCTGTTAATTCTAAAGCATTTTAAAATGACCTTTTAATTGTGTTGTTTCAGCTTTTAAGGGTTTTAAATGTGCTTTGTTTAGCTTAAAGCACTTGGAGCTGCATTTCTTATCCAAGGGGTTATATACAATTATTTTATTTATTTATCAATGACTATCCCAACCGCTGTAGCAATATTATGTGTCTTCTCTGCCTCTAGGTGGTGATCTTTGTTAAGTCAGTTCAGCGCTGCGTGGCTCTGTCTCAACTTTTGGTGGAACAGAATTTCCCTGCCATCGCCATCCACAGAGGAATGGCTCAGGAGGAGAGGTCGGTCCTGAGCACACATTTTCCTCTGTATTACACGCATACCCGCCTCTATAAACACACATTCTATTGAGCTCCAAATCCTGTGCATGTTTACGGAGCATGAGGCCTCATCAATTAAATCAACATGTCGCCGCCTTCAAAGGGGATCCAGTCCAGTAATGCATTTAGCAGCTGTGTTCATAATCTCTCCCCGGTGCACTCTCTTCTTTACTCCCTATAGGCTGTCTCGCTATCAGCAATTTAAAGACTTCCAAAGGCGGATCCTGGTGGCCACTAACCTCTTTGGCCGAGGAATGGACATCGAGCGAGTCAACATTGTCTTCAACTATGACATGCCAGAAGATTCCGACACCTATTTGCACAGGGTGAGAATTGCAGTGGGGGAAACGAGACACCTGTCTCCTCTTTGGGTCATCAATCACTATGTAATGTTACGTGTTGTTTTTAGGTTAGTTGTACAGATCTGGTCATTCTCTGAATAGCTTAATGGCTTCCAATGAATTTGCACATCTGTTATTTATCCATGGTGCAAATTTGTTGGCTTGGGTGGCCAATTAAGGCTTTTGATAAATGTCGGTCACAAGTTTTCCTTCTTGCGCCCTACCCTCCTCTCAGGTTGCCCGTGCTGGCAGGTTTGGGACCAAAGGCCTGGCGGTCACCTTCGTGTCTGACGAGACTGACGCCAAGACTCTGAATGACGTGCAGGATCGCTTTGAGGTTAATGTGGCTGAGCTTCCAGAGGAGATTGACATCTCCACCTACAGTAAGACTTTGCTTAGTCCCCTACGGTCTTTTAAGTCATACTACTTTTGCAGCGGGGGGGGGGTGCATGTCAAACCCAATACTGCTGTGATTGGCTTTTTGAAGATATGTAAGGGTGTTAATTGTGTGGGTTAAAGGGATTAAATGCTACTTACTGTCATAACATTAACAGCCCAATCTTCTGTGTTCTCTATGCCTGGTATCCTGTGACTGTTACTCATCTCTGTGTGCTGCTAGGCCAAAAAAAGGCCGAATGGATCATATCCACTTAAATTTGCGCTCCAGATAATTAGCTAGTGTAATGACTTATTTAGTAATTGTGGCAGCAAGTCACAACCATTAATTCCTCAATTCCACGTAACTGGAGAGGTTTCGGTAGATGGAAACTGCCTTGCCATGTTCGGCGAAAAGTCTGTATGCTCAGCTGTTGCTCAAAGTAGTGACGGCGCTGTTATAAATGTTTGACTTATGTCTCCTACGCTATTCCTGAGCTCGCTTCTCTTCTGATTCCTTGCAGTTGAGCAGTCCAGATGAGTGCCCTGAAGAAGTTTCTCCTCTATGTGATTCTGTCCTTTTTTGGAAGGAAGCCCACTTCACTGTTTATTTCAAAGCTCAGCCTCTTGATGTTGAAAAATTTTAAATGTCCTTTTGGAAGGGGGCGGGGGGGGGGATAATTACCTTTTACCGTGGAAGCTTTTTATGATATGCCAATTCGCTGTTGCTTTTGAGAGGCTTTTTTTTTCTTTTCTTTTTTTTTAAATCACTAATATTCATTCGTCTCGAAATAAAGTAGAGCTTTAGAAAAAGAAATGTCTAGGAAAAGGGTTAGTTTTGAGTGACGCCTGAAGGTGAATTTTGTTTCCATTTGTGACCAAGACGTCAAATTATGTGCAGACCAGTTTTGTGATTCATTTCCCCCCTCTTTTTATACATAGGAAGTTGCTTCGTCGGTGCACAAGTGTTGAGTAATGAGTAGTCGACTAATTAGAACTCCAGAAGGGAAAACTTCGGCTTTACGTGGCAGCTCCTTCTTAACCGTAAATGTGGTTTTCAAAAAGAACTGCTGATCATCAATTTGAATAGAAATGGATCTCCTGTTCCGTGTTTTGACGTTAAAGTAATGGTTTGTATCTCTACAGGCTTTATCTGGCTTCTAATTGTTTATAAAATAAAACCACAAAAACAACGCTGTCGTTTTAATGATGTCTGTGTTAAAGAGAACGGGGAGACAGGACAAGACATTGAACTCAGTACAGTGTATTCACACATCATAGACTTTAATGGACCGTTGCATGCGGCCTGTGGCACCGATAACTATTCTGATGTGTCTGGTGAATCCTCCGCTGGAAAAAATGCCTTCCTAAATGGGGGGGGGGGAGGGAAGTATGCAGCCGGTTTTATAAATCCTCTTGATTATGGAAGACAACTATTACTGTTACTACTCGCTGACTAGTGGACTCAGTGTGAACATTTGCTCTATTAAGGAGAAATTGCTAAATCGGTCGTCTTGTAGGCAATCGCCTGGAGCAGAAAGACTTGTGTGAAACATTTATTCATATGGTAGAAATGGATCAAATCCAGGACGATGCAACCACACATGGGTTCCCCCTCCCCGAGTCCCGTCACGTATCCTAGAAAGTCAAATCTAAAATGCACAACAAAACAAAAACAAACTTGACACAACTACAAACTGGAACAACAGACTTTTAAGGACCGTCATGACTTCAACATGGCACTCGGGACGCTCACCGAGAAGCTAACCCCCCCCCCCCACGGTGCTCAGTGCTAGCTGCTACACGTGGTCTAGCTCGGCATGTAGTAAATGGATTGGCCCTTACACAGCACATACACCTAACACATGAGTAATGAGGCATCTGTACATAGCTGCTCTATAGTGTCCTGGGACACAAACTACAGTTAGTTCACCACAACCACAGCGTCTATATAGGCGTAACGTGACAAAACCAAAGGAAACCTGTCAAATCACGTTCTCTTCTTTTCTATAACGTTTTAAGCTCCAGGAAAGGTCGTGGCATTTAGATGCAACCCAAGGCTACTTGGCTATAACTATTTGCCTACTGTGGTATAAATACTGTAGAAAAGGTTTTACGTTTTTCATTCCGGTGCAACAACACAAAGCAACAACAACACAACAAAATCAGTTATGGCGGGAAAAAACAGAACATCTCGTTGAAACGTGAAAATGATTAGCTGACATTAACCCCCGATACACCCCCCCCACCCCTCCTCCAAAAAGAAAAGGGCAACATCTTTTTCTTTTTTTTCTTTTCAGGACTTCTCTCGATCGGTTATCTCTCCTCTGTCTGGAGAGGAAGCGACGAATCAACGCGGTTGTAAGGTGCAAGAGTTGTGATCGAGGTCCCGGGGAGGGGGCTTGGCGTCCGGGGAGGGGGCTTGGGTGTCCCGGGGAGGAGGCTTGGGTGTCCCGGGGAGGAGGCTTGGGTGTCCCGGGGAGGGGGCTTGGGCGTCCCGGGGAGGAGGCTTGGGCGTCCCGGGGAGGAGGCTTGGGTGTCCCGGGGAGGGGCTTGGGCAAAGGGTCTCTGTCCCCGTCAGAACTCAAACCAAAACAAAAAAAACAGTTCCGCCTCCTTTTAAACACGGCAGGGCACGTGCGCCACCACGTCGGGCCGCCGCCGCGTGTCCTTGGAAAGATGGCCGTTAGTGACCCGCGCGGCGGGAGCTCCACCCATGACCCCCCCCACCCCCGTCCCTCGTGCCTTTGCAGGGGCTACGAGTCTCTCCTCGGTCCCTCTCGAAGGAGGCTGACGTCACTGACCAGCCCGGCAGCGCGGCGGCGGCGCTCGGGAACAGACGCCGCAGCACAACCATGACGCGACGCGAGCGTTTCTGGTGTCGGGGCTCAAGCGCGTGTCAGCCGCCGCTGAGATTATAGGCCCCATCGGTTCCACCCGCGGGTCCCCAAATTACACGTTTCGCTCAGCGGCGCACCGCTTTTTTTCTCTTTTTTTTGTTTCCAGTCGTATTTTTAGAACAAAACTAGAAAGTGGCTGATTTTCTCTTCATAAGCCCTCGAGTGGGGACGGTCATTTTCTCTCAGAATAAAACCGCTCGACTTGTCACCGCCGCAGCTCCAGGCTCCTTCTTCTCTCCCTGATGCACGGCGGATGTCTCACTTTCTCTTTCTTTCTCTTTCTTTTCTTTTGCTTTTCAAACGGGGGCAATCGCCAAGGATGAATCCAGCTGCGTAAACAACCTTTGACATTTTGCCCACTAATGCACACAAAGCCTCGACCCGACAGGTTCGAGTCTGTCCTTTCTCCCGTGCGCAACGCCTCTCCTCCCTCCCCGGAGCTGTTGCCTTCCTCGTCATCCATCATGAGACGTGGCTTTCTGGCTGCGGTGACCTCTGGCGTGACCCTGAGGATCAAGCCCCCCCCCAGATCCGCGCGCGCTGCGCGCGTGTGTGTGTGTGTGTGTGCTCTCAGCTGTTTTGTCCCTCTCTAAAGATCGCCGTCCAGCCGCGCTGCTGCTTCAAACATGGCAACGCCACCTCACCCCGCAGGCATGCATGCATGCATGCGCCTTGTCGGCACGTCTGCGCCTGCGTCACCAATAAATACCAAAGAATAAATATCGTAAAAAAAGACCAAAGTCTCTTTTCAGGCAGAACATCTGAGAGGTTTTCCTCCATCTTCTGCCATCGACCACGATCCCAGTCCTTCGTCTGCCAGGTCCTGTCCAGGGTTCTTCATTGGGGGTTAACTAACTCGGGTACTGGAGACAGAACTGATGGGGGGGGAGGGGGGAGAGGGGGTTACTTGCGTTCATAGTCTCCCGCTCCCCCCGATCAGCAACACACTGCTTTTCTGTCACCCAGTCAAACCTACTGGTTTACTGACTTTGATGCGGCTCCGCACCATTACACTAAGGAAGCGACAACAGTAACTGGGTTGTGTGTGTGTGTGTGTGTGTGTGTGTGTGTGTGTCAGTCAGCTCTCTCCATTGTCCCCACCGAATGTGTCTGGCGCCCGAGTCCAGGAACGTGTATTGCAAAACGTGATGGCCGGTTGGGCCCCATGTCTTCTAGAAACATCTCATGTCAGAGCCAGAAACAACCAATTCTCTACACTAAAGCAGGCGCTGGTCACTTCCTCTCTGGCCGGCTCATTTAGTCATTCGTCGTCCCTCCTTCCGCCCGGCTTCCACAACAAAAAGTTCTCCGGGAAGGACGGCGGCGGCGGCGGCGACGTGTGCGTCTCATTTTGCGTCTACTCGCGGATTCGTTATGAATGGCTATTCTCTAATGGGGGGGGGTTAGGCTAGAGGGGGATTGTCTAAAAGTCTTCGGAGTTGTGTGACGGGGGCGCCGGTTAGGGCCGGGCGCCGCTAGTCGATGAACTTGTGCGTATCCCCGTAGAGCCATCTCTGCGGGGGCATGGCGGCCTCGTTGAGGTGGCTGCATTCGTCGCTGCACTTGCAGGACTGGACGAACATGACGGACCTGTCGAAGCGCTCGCCGTCGGGGCAGGCGAAGGTCACGGCGCGGTGCGCGTGCGGCGGGGCGAGCAGCAGCGGCCGTCCTTGCACACGCCGCAGTAGTTGGGCCTGTAGAGACGGGTGCTCCTGCAGCCGGCGTAGGACAGGCGGTGGGGTCAGGGGCCTTGTGGGTACGAGGAGCACTTCCTTCCTTTCTGTATGGGAAGAGGAAGGGTGGGTGGGGGGGGGCAGAGTGAAAAGATTTTAATGGCATGCAACACACAAACACACAAACACATGCATACAGGAGGTGAACACGCATCTCCTGTGGAAGATTTGTCGCAGGCGAAGCCCTCTCCCTCGACAGGACTCAAGGGTGGCACACCGGCTAAATAAACGAATAACTTCTCGAGCGCCATAAAAAGGTCAGAACAACAGATGAGCGACTGATGCAAGCAGGGCTTAATGGATTGACATAGCCACTCATTAACGCCTACGCCGGCTCTGAGATGACTGGGAGGCCTCGGTGAAACAGGTGTGTGATAACCAGCCGGCCCCCATAAGTGGCTGATGGAGGGCGGAGGGATATTCGTGAGGGCCGCTGGCAAGGGGAGTGGGGAGAACCAAGCGCTCTTACAGTCACATCCACTCATCGAGGAGCCACCAGCGACACACAGGAGGAGCACGGGTCCA